>NC_050492.2:16623867-16934700 GCF_012460135.2 Molothrus ater | reverse complement strand
TTTTTCTTTCTTCGTGTGAGAGTTGTGTAATTCCAATGGTGTTGCAGCTGCACAGTTTCTAAAAAGGCAGCAGCTTGTGGGCCACTGGAACTCCTCAGCTGCAAATGAATGTAAAGGGTGCAGGCAGCCCTGAATGGGGCACTGAGTGGGAATTAATACAACTTTGGCAAATGTAGCTGCAAGTCTGCTGTGGTTAATGGACAAAAGCAGCAGCATGAACTACACGAGCTGTGCCATGTGATGGAAGCATTAGACTGCGACAAATGGTATTAAACTGTGGCCAAATCTTAATACCAGATTGACCTTCATTCTCTTTGCAATAAGTGTGTGGGACTTGGAGATTTCACATAAAATACTTATGGTTGACCAAAGGATTTTTGTCATTTTTTTTTTTTTGCTGCTGTCCTTGTTAATCCAGTGTTGCACAATATCTCTTATATTGTGACCTACATGTTCCACAGGCTGCAACAAAGAAGCAAAAGTATGAAAAGATTAGTGAAAAGAAAATGTCCACTCCTGTTGAGGTTTTGTGTAAGGTAAGAGTTTCCAAATGATGTCATACTGTGAAATGGAAATTCTTTTCTTGTTTGGTTTGTTGTTTGTTGGTTTTTTTCCCCCCTAAACTTGAGCCAATATATTAAATAGCCTCACATGGCATTTGCTGCTGAATAATTCTGCTTTGGCAGGCAGTGGGTGCCTTGTGTTTGGCCACCCAGCAAGACTGGGAATGTGTACAGGGCAGCATTTGCTGCCGCTCCTTGGCAAAGTTCATGCCACCATCATTCAGGTCTGGCTGACTGTTGGCTGTGCAAGCTCTCAGCTCTCTTAGGTGAGGCTTGTTCAGTTCTTCAAGGTTTACAGTGCAGGTTTGACATCAGAAGTAAATAAGTAACCAAGGTGGAGCTGTCTGGCTCGCCCACATCCACTTTGTGCCTCTCCAGGAGGGTTCATATTGTCTGCCCTTACTCAAGGAGTGCCTGTAGTGGAATTGGATGCAAGTGATCTTTGTTTTCCCAGGGTTTTCCTTTGAGTCTTAAGATTCCTCTTGCACTGTGGCATCTGAGTGCTTCTTAACAAAGATCCTTGAGAGCACAGCAGGGCCTGTGCCCCTCAGACAGCAGCACCAAGGATTGCACTTTCTAGTCCTGCACATCTCCATCACCAGAGTCTGACAGCATCTCCCAGGCCACTGAACTGGTCATGGAATGGTTTGAGTTGGAAAGGACCTTAAAAATCACCCATTTCCAACCCCCTGCTGGGGACAGGGACGCCCTCCAGGTGTCCCTAGTCCAACTAGTCCAGGTAGCTCCATCCAGTGTGGCCTTGAACTTCCAGGGATGTTACACCCTGTGTTTTTTTACAGTACTGTTCTGAGTGCTATTACCTATTACAGGCAGGCTTTAATACAGCATTCAACGTTTAAAAATGTAAAGCAGAAAATCTTTGAAAGAGGTTTTCATAATTTAAGTTTTCACACTTAATGCTTGTCAACTGACCTTGTCTCTACAATGGAAACAAGAGTGAATCTCTTACCAGATAATTATCATTATTTTAGAGAGTTAATAAGAACAAGGTTTAATTAGGATGAACAGTGTGCTTTATAAATAAGTTAAATGTTGAAGGTTCTGATTACAAACCACCCATGAGGTAACAGTTGTGGGGAAGGAATGTGTACCTGAGCAAATCCACATACAGAACACATTAACAACCAGGGGCAAAGTGGAATTAATTCATGCATCTCCAACCAGTTTGCCTCTGCTGTTAGAGACAGATGTACATCTTGTTGCCTTTGGTAGGAGGTTTTTGCTGTGAGCCATGGCTTGATTAACACTGTTGATTTCCAGGGGTTCCCTGCAGAATTTGCCATGTACCTGAACTACTGTCGTGGCCTGCGCTTTGAAGAGGCACCAGATTACATGTACCTGAGGCAATTATTCCGTATTCTTTTCAGGTCAGTCTCCAAGTGGAAAAGTACAGAAACTTCTCAGGGATCCAGTTGGGAACTGCTCTGTGGGACTGGCACTGCAGAGAGCAGCTCCTGTGTGTGTGGTGTAGGGAGTTCTTCTGGGACTCCCTTTCATTTCAGAGCTTCAAAAGCTGTTTAAAGGACCTGAAAATTATTGTTCAATGTTAAACATAAAGGGAAAAGATTCTCTTGTTTTTGCATTGTGTGATGTGACCACAGGGTTGAGCCCATGCTTCAGGTTCTGTTGCAAGTACCATAAGAAATTGACCCCTTGGTAGAAGTCTTTGAAGCTTTTTATGTTTGGAAATTGGTGCTGCGCCCAGCAGTGGTACCCAGGAGAGAAATTTCAGTGGAGGAGAATAGTGCTGCTTCATTGAGCTCGTTAGAGCAACTGGAACATAAACTCCACCTTGTGCAGTGAACAGCACCTGTCAAAGCAAGGGCTGGTACTGATCTCTCGAGTCTCCCCCCAGGTGTCTGGAATCCAAAGAATTCCTATTCAGTGATGTACAATACTGCAGTCTTTCCTTGAAATTATATCTATATGTAAAAAAAAAAATAAAGCTCAGAAGCTCAGTGCAGACATGAGTGAGCTGGGCTGCTGCTTCCACAAGTGCAGACCTTTGTGTAAGCAATGAGTAAATGCTGCTGGCTGGCATTTGGGCTTGCTGCAAGAATCCCTTTAAGTTAGTAACACTTAGCGTTTCTATACCATTCATAATCTCTAAAGCAGCTTAGAGAAGGAGCTATCCCCTGGTTGTGGGATTTCAGGCAGGGCTTGGCGTTGGCTCGGATGTGTTACAGCAGAACATTTCCCTCTCTTGCAGGACCTTGAACCACCAGTATGACTACACATTCGACTGGACAATGTTAAAGCAGAAAGCAGCACAGCAGGCAGCCTCTTCCAGTGGGCAGGGGCAGCAGGCCCAAACCCCCACAGGCAAGCAAACTGACAAATCCAAGAGTAACATGAAAGGTTAGTAGCCAAGAACCAAGTGACGTTACAGGAAAAACAAAAATTCCACGAATTTGGACAACGGCGGCAATTCCAAGTGTTAGATCAAGGAGGTGGTTTAAAAACTACATTTGGCTCTTAAATTCAAAAGCAAAACCAAAAGACGTCCTTGGAGAATTTGACTACTAACTTTATACCCAAATGTCCTTGTTATTCATATCATTTCTTCTGGGGATGTTGGGTCATTTTTAACCACTGCATCTTTTGCTCCCGCATTAACCACTTTCCAAAAACAAGAAACTGACTTGGTGTTGGGAATGTGACATTTTTATTTCTTTTGATTTATATATATACATATATATATGTCCTTATATATGTATAAATATATAATGCAATCCAAAATCCTAGACCTAACACTTTTTAAGGGATGATTCTCATTGACTAGGCAAGGATCTAGAGACTTTGGGTTCTGCTCTGTGGCAGTTGGTACAGTGCTGTGGGTTTGCTTCTGTTCTGTATGCCTCAAACACTGGGAACAGAAAATTGTGACTGCTCTGGCTTCCTCCAGTGGGTTTACATTGAGACATTTGGTCCAGAGTTCAAGGAAGGGACCGGTGAGCTCAAAATGCCTTGTCTAAATCCAGCAGTAACCCCAAACTGCTGTGGACTGCCAACTCACAATTTTCTGAAGTATCTGGGTGCTCTGGGGTGGGGCTTCAGGTTTCCTGATGATTTTTTGATGTTTCTACGTTATGGTTTCAAAGGGAAATGTTGTGACATGTTCAGATGTAATTGTGTAATAACTGAAAACTGAATTCTGAAAAGACAAAACAGTTTTTTTCCCACATGGTCTAGAAGCTTTTAAAATACTTTTTTTTCTTTTTTTTTGATGATGCAAATGTGCTGGTGTGAGTCTGGTAAGTTCCTAGGATGAAACTGCCACATCTGTGAGCCAGTCTTGCCATGAAACCAATTCCTGCAGCTGAGCTGTGGATAAAATTGAAACTAATGAGATTGTGTGACTGAGAATAGAGAAGCAAGGTTTAAATTCTGTACTGAGGCCTTACTGCTCTTCAGTACCTCTTGTCTGTCATTTTTTAATGTATAAAATTACATACTTGCTAAGATGACAATCCTGGAAATCAAAGAAATGCAGAAGTGTTTACAATAAACTTAAACATTGTTCTTCACATAGTGTGGGAGCATTCAAACCTTACCAGGTGTCTTTAGTCAAAATAGCTATCAAAACCCCACATTTTGTTCAGAATAAATGAAGTATTAAAACACCTGCTGCTTTTCCCAAGATTGAAGTGGTTCTTGAAAAAAAAATAAAAATTCAGAGATGCCATTAAGTGTCAGATTTTTGGCATAGAGTGGCTGGATCTGACAGGCTGGAAACCAGTTCCTGCAGCTGCAACACCAGTAGCAGCCTGGGTGATGAAGCACCTGGGCTTGGATTGCTTCCTGAAATAAAGAAACTCTGACTGAAGTTCAGAACCCAGCCCAACCTGGGGTGTGGAGGGGTTGACTGTTCCAGCAGGAGAAGAGAATTTGCAGAAATGCACATTGCTCACAACAGCTCATGCTCAAAGTGAGGGCTTTGCAGGAGGTGGTGATCTGTAAGTGGAACCTGCCCTGGAAATCAGGCTGTGAGCTGGTGGAACAGTTTGGCTGACGTGTTCTGAGGTTTAACGTGCTGCTCTCTGCCTCAGACAGTCTCTGCACAAGTGCTGTGTGTGAAGAAAGAAAAGGTCATTAAAGTGATTGTCTGCCTGCACCTTGAGGTGATGCTGCAGTGCCAGAGAGCAGAGCTGAGCTCAGTGCCAGGGATGAGCAGGGAAGCTCTGCCATGGAGCCTCAGACCATTTCTGTTCACTGATTTACATTCCTTATCACACTGTCCTTTGGGAGAGACCCCTTGCTGCAGCTAAGATGAAATTCTTGGGGTTTCAGCACAATTTCATTGGGGTTTTTGGGGAATGACTCTCCCCTCCCCATCACCAAAAAAAGCATGTGACCTTTGGGTAATGTCAGCAGAGCATTAAAGCAGTGCTTGGCAAACATCTGAAGACTTCAGAGGCTTCATCTCCTCAGCAAAGTAGAGATTTCCAGAGTCCTAAAATCCTACATGTCCTTTTGTGGGGAATTCTGCCTGTTAATGAAGATTTTTTTGAACCCAGCTAAGCTGAAGGAGGGGGCAGCGTGGCTTGGATGCTCTGTCACATTGGAGAGGATGAAATGTCTGGTTATTTTTTTCTGGAGTTCATTAGATTCTTTTGTAGTTGCTGTAGCAAAGCCTGTGTGGAAGTTGCTTAAAAGGCTTCCTGGTATCAAATGTTACCCCTCTGGTAACCCTGTCCATTGAACAGGAGTCCTGCAAATAGCAATGTACAGGTGCAGTTATTTGTAAAGTGCTGTTGGAGATGTGCATCTGAGCAGGGTGGGCCAGGGAAGGACAGACTCAGATTGTGTGGCCAGTATGCTCATTTACAGATATTCCTGATTTCCTTAACTCAGATCCATGTTAAATCATCAGTGAATCCTAGAGTTTATCCAGGCTAAATACTCTGCTTGGTTCCAGAATAACCTGTTCTGTCCATGGCCTTTTTTCTCTTCATTTTTTTTTCCCCTGCCCCTCTCTGGAACTGTGTGCAGTGTCTTTTGTAACAGCCAGATCAGCTGGTTTGGAACTTGGAGAGGTGAACTGTTCCAGCAGACAGGGCTCTGCTGACTCGGGGAACTTGGGCTGCCTCTCTTTTGCCAGAGCAGCAGTTGTTCAGGTGTGATTTGTAACTGTGCTTACCCTCAGCTTCCCTCAGTCATAAAAGTGACTCAGGCAGTCAATCTACAGGATTAAAGTCTACCAGGTCCATTTGGGAGAGGTGTTTCTAACTCCTGGCAGTGGAGATTCTGCCAGGCTGTCAGCAGGTCCATTAATATTTGCTGGATGCCTGTGGTGGTGGCAGGATTGCTCAGAACAGACTGAGACTTCTCTGCTTGAGAATTGGAATTACTGACACCTGAATCCATCTCACTTGCTTGTCTGGAGAAATGGAGAATACACAAAGTCTGAGCATTTCACACTGAGGAGGTTCTTAGGGAATTACACTGCAGTTGCTGCTCCCCTGTCAATCACACCTTCAGCCATGGTAATAATAAAGCAATTTGAGGATCCCTCGGGTAGCACAGAGATTTTCAGAGGTTTGGGTAACACCTCAGAGGGACGAGGAGTGATGATTTGGCCCTGTATGGAGTGAAGATCTGTGGAAGTGATGCCACCATGAGCTCTCCAGCATGTTCCTCATGCCAGCAGTGCTCTGTGTGCTCTGAGTATCTGCATCTCACCTGACAGCTGTGGTTGGGCTCTGTCTTTACAGGACTTTGAAGGGACATGTTGAGTTGATTCCAGCCCCCCGTTGCTCTCTGTAGCTGGACATTCTCCTGCCCATATTACCTTGGGTTTGAGGAGTTCTAATAGCAGCAGATCATTTGGTAGGATGTCCTTTGTCCTCAGGTCCAGGCTCCCATTTCTTGTGAAATATTCAGACTTCTGAAGCAATGAGTTGATCTATTTCTTTCCACACTCTCCTTTGTTGACTTTGTTTTGGCTGCTTTGATGGAGAAAGTGGTTCAAAAGATGAATCAGTGTTCTCTGCTGAACACACTAAATGGAAAAACAGCATAATTTTTGGTTGTGTGCATCAAGTAAGGATTAGGGAACTCAGGAGTCCCTGGGCTTTCTGTGGGAACTTGCACTCAAGTGGGAATGGCTGTCTTGATTCTGGTGCAGGTTTGTTTGTTGTTTTTTTTTTTTTTTAATATGACCAGTGCTGGATAAAGAGAATTGTTCCTCAATGCATTAACACTGGGTTTGAAACAAGTTGTTGAACCTCTTTGAAATGACCTGTAGCCAGCTCTGGAAGAGTTAAAGCCATTTTCTGGGTGCTCTCCAGATACATTTTGGACGGAATGTCAGACTAGTAAGACTTGTTTGCACTTGCTTCTCTCTGGATGACAGCACAAGCTATAGCTGAGGTCAGCTCTGTCTGTATTTCACTGAGAAGAGATTTCTGTTGCAAAAACTCGGAGCTGTTGCTGTGATGAACTCACCCATGGGCAGAACCATCCTGTCTGGAGAGCACCCAGAAGGGAAACTGGCTTGGCAAGGCCATCTTTGGTTGAGGCTGAGGAGCACAGCCCTGCCACCTGAGTCACCAGAGAGGAGCACGGAGGGAGGACTGGCCTAGCCTGCAGTACCTGGTTCTTGGAGATCCGTGTGTGTGTTCCTGTACCCTCCCCATGCCCCAGTGCCGTTTGGAATTCCGAACATGAGAAGAATTGCTGTGTGTGCAGCACCTCCCCTGCCGTGTGAGTCAGCCCCTGTCCTTGCCAAGGCTGAGGTGTGCTGCTTGCCCAGTGGCTGTCCCAGGTGCTGCCTTGCTGTGGGTGCCTTTGTGGTGCCAGCAGCTGCTGTAAGGGGGGTGGGTGATCCCAGGCTGGCCGTGTGACACTGCCTGTGCCGCTGCCGTACTGCGGCTCTGGAGAGCTCCTGCAGTCAGGTGACAGCTTGACATTCAGGGATATAAACATGAGCCACTGCAGACGAGGAGAAAACAATCCTATGAAATTACATCCTGTTTCCTAGTGGCAATAACACAGCTTGTTTTCAAACTGCTGGGCTGAATTCCTGCTGGAGGAATGTGGCATCCAGCTGGTGCATTCAGCCTGTGTCCCAGTGCAGCAGGAGGTGAGAGCCAGAGCTGTGTGAGCTCCAGAGCTGTGTGAGCTCCAGAGCTGTGGCAAATGCCGGTTACCTTTGGAAATGGACCCCGGGAACTCTGCAATTCCCAGATGGAGCAGCATTTTCCCCTTTGAATGACCATAACTGCTGTTTAATTTCCCTCCTGTGAATGCTGTTGCTCGTTTCCATCCCGTATCAGTAAGTTTGCCCTTGTGTTTATCTTGCAGGTTTCTGAGCATGACGAGGATGGGACAAAGCAGAGCAGATCGGAGCAGGACTTGTCACTCCCCAAATCCTAGAAATTTTAGTTGATACACTTGCCAGTGGCTGTGGGCAACCATTTCCTTGGTGTAAAGAACTTAATATCAGTATAAACTGGCTCTGGGCAGTGTCAGTGATGCTGCACTTTGAGTTGTAGCAGCTGTAATTGTGAATATTACTGAGATAGTGAAACATGGTGTCCAGTTTTCTATTGCATTTTTTTCAAGTGGAAAAGTTAACTAATGGTTGACACACAAGTGGAGAAAATTGTGCATATGCCAATTTTTGTTACCTTTTTACTTTGAACTACACTGCTTATGAGATCTCATTGTTTTGGAAGAATGGCATGAACAGTCTTCGGCAACAGTTGTGATAATTGTAAATGCTCACAATTGTGCACTCTTTTCTGGTTATTCCTCCCTGGGTTTTGAAAGTTGTACACTTAAAACATTCTTAAAGTTGTTGGCTTCTATGTGCAACATACCAAGCCAGCTGACATGGTAGTAACCAAAGATTCCAGTTTTTAAGCATATGAAAGACTCTGCCTGCTTACCTGTGCTAGAAATAACAGCATCTAAAGTGAAGACTTAAGAGAAACTTAGCGACTACTAGATAATCTTTAGGACTCTGCATTAACTCTATAATGTTCTTGGTATAAAAGGAAAAACAGCATATTTGTCACGAAATTTAGTTAACATCTTACAACTGAACCTGTATGTAAGTTGCTTAGATAAATGTAATCACTGTAAACATCTATATGATCTGGGATTTTGTTTTTATTTTGAAGCGGGAGCTTTTTTGTTTACAAGTTCATTAAAAACTAAAAACTGTTTCTGTAAGGAAATGAGATTTTTTTTAATTTGCCTTGTTAATTCAGTTTAAGAAATTTACATTACCCTGTTTTTAAACCAAGTTTAAGGCCATTTGTTAAGCAAAAGAAGTCATATTTCTTTCTAAATCATTTTAGATTTAGTGTTGTAACTCTTCCTCATTTTGTTTTTAAATAAATTTTGTATTTTTTCCTTGAGGGGGAAGGGGCAGTCTTGCATTTTTATAACCTGTTGTTTGAGACCAGCCCTCCATAATAAGATTGGAATTTTTTAAAATGAAATGGCATCTTTTGCAGACCCAGGATTGGCAGCCTCCGAGCATTGCCATGTCCTGCCTCGGCTGGACTGACTTGTGATTGCTGCTTTGGAGAAAAAAATTGGAATGGTTTGAAAAAATTGGGATGGTTTGAAACCAAGGCATTTTCTTTCAAGTTCTTGTGAAGTGGATATGACCAGATTTCCTCTTGTTCTTGGGGGCAGCCTCGCACCATGCAGAGTTCACGTTGGTTACTGCCCCAGGCTGTCTTCCTTCTCACTCCTATTCTAGCCCAGCTGAAAGAAAGAAATACTTTTATTGCTGGTAATTCTTTAACAGTGTAATTTATTCCTTTATAGCATGTCAGAATAAATTAAAAAAAAATGTCTGAAAATGCTGCCAGATGCCTATTGTGTAAATGTTGTCTGTATGTTTGCTTTTTAGACAGTTTTCATGCATGGAGCAGAGTTCCTGCTCACAGTTCATCTTTTTTACTGTTGGAAAAGATCTTTCTTTCCTTTTGAAAACTGTTTCTTCAGGATCATAAGACACTGTGCACTCCTGGACTGGTGATGATGTGGATCAAGGCTCCCCTATACTCTGTCCAAGAAGGATCTGCCCTGAGATGTTAAGCTTTGGGTGGAGAACACTGTGTGCTAATAATAACAAATAATAAACGCTGGGATAGATAATCTGGGAGGCAGGGAGGCTGCTGGGCTGCAGAGATAGCAGAGCACACAGCAGGCTCTGCTGCCTGCCAGGTGCAAGAAGAAATGGAGCTCATTCTCCTGGCCACGATGGTTTTCCAAACTCCCGAGTCTTGCCCCATCCAAATAAGGATGGTTTTCAAGCAATGCCTCCTATGAAAACCAGTCTGTTTGTAAGAACTGGTATCTAGAGCACTGTGAGATGTCCTTATCCATGATTTCTGCTGTCTAGGCAACGTGTCTGACAACACACGTTGGCAGCAGGGGAAGAAGCATCAATGAAATGCCTTCTTGGCAGCTGTCCTTGGAGAGGCTGCTCGGAATTGTTGTGGCATCGCTTTTCGTGCTCTGACATGAGATACTTGCTGAAAGGTTGGAGAAAACAATTTGGTTTCAGGAGAATAAATTATTTTCTTTGTCCATTAAATTTGCTCGTGACTTTGAGGGGGGTTTGGAAACAGCTGCTCCTGATGAGCTCTGCAAGGGAGAGTAAATACATTTAGGGTGTCAAAATGCATTGGTTTGTAGCTTGGGGAGCTGCAAGTGCTGTGGAGGAGCCTGGAGCTCTGTCAGCCTTGCAGATGTGTGGGAACAGAATTTGTTTCTGGGCCAAGTGTTTTGCATCAACAGCCTGTGCCAGATGTGCTGGCCAGGCCGTGAGGTGCCCACCTTAAACAGGCGCCCAACACCCTTTTGCTGCGTGCTCTCCTTGGTTTGTAACAAAGACTCCAGCCTGAAGGATTGAAACTCTGGATCCTGACTTCTGCTTGCACCTCTGCAAAGGTTTTGTGTGGAGAGAGATTCACCTGCCAAGCCCACGCTTCTGCAAGCAGCCCCAGGCCCTTGAGGAGGAATCATCATTCGGACAAGAGGCTGTAAAGCTCAAGATCTGCAGCCTCGTGCTCCCTGGAAAGTGCCAGAATTCGGGCAATGACATTAGGCTGTGACAACAGCTCCTTATTCACCTCACTAAGCTGCGCCCAGGGTTCCAAAGCAATTTATTAACCTCCTTAGAAGCACTCTGAGAGGCTTCCTAAGGCCACCTTCTAAAGGATTGCTTAATTGGGAGCACGGAGTGCTCATGTGCAGAGCGCTGCTTCATTATTTTTAACCTATTTAAGCCATTCCTTGTTAGAAGCAGTTGAGAGCCTTTTTCTCTTCTCCTGTAAAGGCTCTGAGGAGAGGCAGCTCTGGCTCCCAGTTGCTGCCAGCGTCACTCCTTGGCTGCTGCTCTGCGTGCTGTTGGTAACAAGTGACAAACACAACCCCTGGCTGTGTTGAAAACACTTGATGTGTCTGCTGGGTCTGGAGCCTGTCCAGCATGTGCCACACTTTTTATTTTTTTTTTTTTTTTTATTTTTCTCCTCCCTGATTTCTATGTCTCTCTGGGGGTTATTGTTCAAGCTCAAGCGTTGTCTCACTGTTGCAGTGTTGTGCCTGTTCTCTCTTGGCTTTTTCAGGTGTTTTTTGTTGGGAAGCTGCCCCTGCTTTGTGCTGGGGTTTTCCTGAGCTGAGGTGCTTCAGCCCAGCCCCACTGCCCCACCAGGAGCTTGGCCTGGCTGCCTCCCTGCAGTCCCTCCCTCCCATGTGGAATTTTTCTGCCATCCCAAGTTGACTTTTTCGTACGAGGCTTTAATTTCTCTTGACAGCGTTCTCCAATTTAGAAGATTTGTTGCTTAGCCAGCTCCATCAGCCCCATCTGCTCCTGCCTTAATTGCAGTGAAATCATCATGATTTCATATCAGCTTGATGTCATAGCACACGGCGGTGAGCAGGCAGGCTGCAGGCAGGAGCAGGAGCTGCAAGGATGACACAGAGCAAATGCCCTCCCTCCTAATAGGGCCTGAGTGGAGGGACTGAGTGCCTGGCTGTTCTCATGTGGAAATGGCTCTTTAATGTGATCCTCGTTAGCCTGGGCTCAGCAGGAACCGGGCATCGAGACTGCCTCGTGCTGGGGCACAGCTGCTCTAATGAACCTTCCAAACACACCCAGCCCTGTCCCTCTCTTTAAACTCACCGCAGTGAGCTCACTGAGCAGTACTAGAGGTGTAAAACCCATTCCTCTGAGATGCTAATGTGACTTTTTACATGATGTGAGGTGTTCTTCGATGTCACTGTGGGTAGGGCTGGATTTTGGGAGCTGGAAATCCAGAGGAGCCAGGGAATATTCTCACAGCAGACTCGACTTGTTTGGGTTTGCAGTTATTTTGTGATCATAAATTAATGAAGATTGATGTAGCTCCTTTCTCAGGGGTTTTGGTATCAGGGACTGCTCCTGGAAGTACCTGAGCACGCTCGGCCCTCCCCATTCTGCCTTTTGTTCTTTGTAAACACAGCTGATTAACTGCATTTCTTTCCCCCTCTGAGTTTCTAGTTTGGCTGGAGGAGAAGCTCTTCCAGAGCTCCAAGGCTCTGCTGCTCCATCCCCACCCCTGGAATGCCACCGTGCCTTGGGCTGTTTTGCAGGTGGCAGACTTTGAACTTCTTTTGAATGGAAGCAATTTGAGCTGCTGGGGAGCCCTTGAAGGAGTGAGCGTGTTGTCCTACAGGGTGGACTGGCTTGTGAGCTTCCCTGCTGCACTCAGAGTGAGCATGATGAATTCATGCTTCACTTTACAGGCCTGGAAATGCCCGGGGTAGGAGCCTGACTTGGCAAAATCCTGTGCCTGGCAAGGTGGGGCAGGGAATTGGTGTGACTCAGCTTGGTGGGACTGCATGAGCCACCAGGGCAGGGGCACGAGGAGCAGATCCTCCTGTCCCTTCCTCATGGCTCAGCTGAGTCCCTCGTGTTCTGTGGCCAGGGCAGTGCCCCGGGACTCGTCCCAGTGAGACCATCCTGAGTTTAACTGGGAATCTGCAGGGCTGGGCTCTGGGCAGGGCTTGCCTTGATGGGTCTGGATCTCCTGAGCTGCTGCACTTCCTTCTCCTGGGGCTTTCACTGCTGCTCAGCCCTGGGGATGAATGAAAGACTCTTGACTCACCCATCTCTGGTGACTGCAAGGATTTCACAAATCCAAGTGGGCACAGTGGGGACCAGGACCAGCCTGGGGCTGGCAGCTGCCTCTGCTTGAGCAGCCAGACCAAGCTGGGTGACCTCTGCTGATGGCATCTGCCACATCCTCATCTGCTGGGAGCCCAGATGGGGCACAGAGAGCTGGGATTGTTCATCCTCATCTGCTGGGAGCCCAGATGGGGCACAGGGAGCTGGGATTGTTCATCCTCATCTGCTGGGAGCCCAAATGGGGCACAGAGAGCTGGGATTGTTCATCCTCAGCTGCTGGGAGCCCAAATGGGGCACAGGGAGCAGGGATTGTTCATCCTCATCTGCTGGGAGCCCAGATGGGGCACAGGGAGCTGGGATTGTTCATCCTCATCTGCTGGGAGCCCAGATGGGGCACAGGGAGCTGGGATTGTTCATCCTCAGCTGCTGGGAGCCCAGATGGGGCACAGGGAGCTGGGATTATTCTCCTGCCTGGGCAGCTGCAGGCAGGCAGTGGGGGAGGAGAGCAGAGAGGTAAAACCAGAAACTGGTGCAAGTCCTTTGAGCTGAGAAAAATCACTTAGGCAGCAAATAGAATCATTCTCATGTGCCAACAGCTTCCCCCAGGCACAGCCCTGCCTCGTGCTGAGCTCTGCCTTCCTCCTCCTCCTCCTCTCAGGCTGGAGTTGGGCCAGGGCTGTTGGTGCCACTGGGTCAGGGCAGAGCCTGTGAGCAGCTCCAGGGGGGTGGGCAATGGGCACGGTGGGTGAGGGCGTTAATGCCCCTTCGGGCTGGCATTCATGGTGCCACCAAAGCCTTGGGGAGCTCCTGCTCCATGGAAGAGCAGACAGAGCCAGAAATCCCTGCTGACACACCCTGGGAGTGCCTGCCTTCCTTCCCAGGCCCCTTTCATTGGGGAGGAAGGTGAGGAACAGGCTGTGGCCATTTTTTCCTTCCCAGGCCCCTTTCTTTGAGGAGGAAGGTGAGGAACAGGCTGTGGCCATCCTTGGCTTTCCCAGGCCCCCTTTTTTGGGGGTAGGAAAGGTGAGGAACAGGCTGTGGCCATCCTTGGCTTTCCCAGGCCCCCTTTTTTGGGGGTAGGAAAGGTGAGGAACAGGCTGTGGCCATTCTTTGCTTTCCCAAGCCCCTTTTTGGGGGTAGGAAAGGTGAGGAACAGGCTGTGGCCATTCTTGGCTTTCCCAGGCCCCTTTCTTTGAGGAGGAAGGTGAGGAACAGGCTGTGGCCATTCTTTCCTTCCCAGGCCCCTTTCTTTGGGGAGGAAGGTGAGGAACAGGCTGTGGCCATTCCCCCTGGGCTGCCCAGGGGTGTTTGCTGCTGTTTTTTATGGGATGGCTCAGTGCTGTCTGTCCTGGGGAGTGTTGCCAACCCTGCCAGAGCTGCATCCCCGGGAAGGTGGAGCCGTGCTGGAGCTGTGCTGACGCTGTTCCCAGCCGGCCTGAAGCTGCTCACAAATCCCATAAACTGATTATGGGTGTTAAGTCCCTGCTCAGTGACCTTTCTCCCTCTCACTGACAGCTTTTAACATGGTGCCCCTCCCCGAGGTGCTGGCAGGGCTCTGGGGACAGCCAGGTGGGTCCGAGGCTGCCTCGCGTGCCAGCCCTGCCAGCACCTCCCAGGAGATGCAGCCCGGCCTTGGCAGCTTGATGCTGATGGGAAGTGATTTGTTTTTGCTTCCCAACATGCAAAACAGCTCCTGGGGTCCGAGCTGGCTCTGCTCAGCCTTGCCCAGTGAAAAGCTGCTGGCAGGAGGTGCCAGCCAGCTGTGCCCACTGCTGTGGTGCCTCCCAAACCCCCAGCTCCTGCCAGGGCAGGGCAGGGCAGGGCAGGGCAGGGCAGGCAGGATCCCGTGGTGGCTCTGAGGGATGGGATGATGGCCCTGGGCAGACTGGCTCAGCTGTGGCTGGCAGCTCTGCCTGGGCTGGCTGTTCCCAGGAGGAGCTGATCCTGTGTGCCAGGGAGCGCCTGGGCATCCCTGAGGCCAGGGTGTGTGTGCACGTGTGTTCACGCGTGTGCATGTGTGTTTCCATGTATTTCCATGTGTGTTTCCCTGTGTTTCCATGTATTTCCATGTGTCTCCATGTGTGTCCCTGTGTTCCCCTGTGTATGCCTGTATTTCCATGTATTTCCCTGTGTTTATGGCCATCCCTGTATGTCCATGTATATTTCCATGTATTTCCATATGTGTCCATGTGTTTCCATGTGGATTTCCATGTATTTCCCTGTATTTCCCTGTGTTTATGGCCTTCCCTATGTGTCCATGTGGATTTCCATGTGTTTCCATGTGTGTCCATGTGGATTTCCATGTGTTTCCATGTATTTCCCTGTTTCCCTGTGTTTATGGCCTTCCCTGTGTTTCCCTGTGTGTCCATGTGGATTTCCATGTATTTCCCTGTGTTTATGGCCATCCCTGTATGTCCATGTATAATTTCCATGTGTTTCCATATGTATCCATGTGTTTCCATGTGGATTTCCATGTATTTCCCTGTATTCCCTGAGTTTGTGACCTATGGGGTGGGGAGCAGGGGGTGGAAGCAGCTGCTCCCCACAAGCCCCATCCCAGTGCCAGGATCATGCAGGCACCTGCCTGTCCCTGCAGCCTCCCCCATGTCCCATGGCCCTGTTTCCTGCAGCTTTCTGCTCTGTGTCCCCTTGGGAAGCTCCCAGGACCTGCCCTGTCCCTGTCCCTGTCCCTGGAGAGCCTGGCACCCCTGCCCTGCTGCTCCTGTGACACAAACCCAGCAGAGCCAGTGCCAGCCCTGCCTGGAGCAGGGCACAGCTCAGGTGGCATTGAGGACCTGCCTGTGTTTGGGACACGCTGCTGACCCTCTGTGTGCCCCTTGCCCAGCCCAGGGGGCTCTGCTGGGCCAAGGTGGCTTCTTTGTGACCCCAGCTTTCATTTTGGCTGCTGGGGCAGCTGCTGAGCTGGCCCGAGGGTCCCAGAGGGTCCCAGAGCTGCAGCATCCCCATGGCCACGGTGCCTCTCAAACACCCCGTGCCTGCAGCTCCCTCCTGCCCCCTAGGAAGAAGTGTAAATGCAGGATATTTCAAGTGTAAATGCAGGATATTTGATATTTGAGCAAGCAGGGCACAAAAATCCTGTCTGGCTGTTCCTCAGCCTCTTCCCAGGCCTGCCTGTGAGGAGCTGGTGTGTGTGGGGAGCACTGGGACTGCCACCCCAGTGCTGGCGGTTCTGGGACAGGAAAGCAGCTCTGGGAGCAGCCCTGCTCTGGAAATAACCTCCCAGCTGCTGGTGCTTGTTAAGCTCCTGCAGGAATGTGAGATGTGAGGCACTCCTGGATCAGTGTCCAAGGGCAGCTCTGTGGGGACGGGGAGGAATCCCAAATGCCAGGATACACTTTCCAGGAAAGAAGTGTTTGTGCCCAAATCCCAAATGTCTGGAAGGTCAGGGCAGCCTCCTCCGTGGCTCTGTGGCTGCTTTTATTTTGGCTGTGGTAACAGAGCTGGGGTTGGAGTCCTGCTCGGAGCCTTTCTGGGAGCTGAGGGCTGGCCCAGCCCCACAGCAGCTCTCCCACAGCTCCCCAGCTGCCCTGGAGCCACTGCTGGCACTGGGGCTGTGCCCTGCTCTGGGCATGGGGCTGTGCCCTGCTCTGGGCATGGGGCTCTGGGCATGGGGCTGTGCCCTGCTCTGGGCACCGGGGCTGTGCCCTGCTCTGGGCATGGGGCTCTGGGCATGGGGCTGTGCCCTGCTCTGGGCACTGGGGCTGTGCCCTGCTCTGGGCATGGGGCTGTGGGCACCGGGGCTGTGCCCTGCTCTGGGCATGGGGCTCTGGGCATGGGGCTGTGCCCTGCTCTGGGCACCTGCATCTGCCCAGGGCAGGGTTCAGAGGTGCTGGCAAAGCCCTGAGCTCACTCCCAGCTGCCCCTTGCTCCTCCTGCCCCACCAGGGTCCCCTCCTTGGTGTGGGGGAGCATCGGGAGCCCCCCATGTGTGGGGACAGCTGCTGTGGAGGTGGCACTGGAGCTGGTGACAGCTCTGCCTGCTGCCAGCATGCCCAGGGCATGGGGAAGCTGGGGACAGCTCACCTTGACCCTGCAGCTGTGTGCCAGCAGCACAATCTGGGAAAAGCCCTGATTGTGCTAAACCTCAGCGTGGATGAGCTCAGGTGAGCTCAGGTGATCACAAAGCACCTCGAGGTCACCCTGGGCCCGTGACAGCCCCTGGAGCGTTCCCCAAGCAGGACAGATGCTCAGGAACCTCTCAGAGCTTTTTACCCCCCTTGAAAAAGCTTCTCTGCAGGGCACTGGGTGCAGAGGGGGTTTGGAGGGGCAGCTGGGCCAGCCTGGGGTGGTGCTGGAGCTGCTGAAGGAGCCAGGAGGGGTCTGGCAGCACAGGGACAGAGTGTGGCAGGAGCAGGCCAGGGCTGGCATCGTCCTGGGGTGTGCCAGCCGAGCTGGGAGCCTGCCTGCACCACCTGAGAATGCAATTTGGGGTGCAGGCAAGTGCCTGTGGTGCTCTGCACGTCAGCTTTAAGGGAAGGGCTGGAAGTGTTCCCCAGGTGTATTTCCCTGTATTTCCCTGTGTTTATGGCCTTCCCTGTGTGTCCCTGTGTATTTCCATGTGTGTTCATGTGTGTCCATATGTATTTCCCTGTGTTTCCCTGTGTTTATGGCCTTCCCTGTGTGTCCATGTGTCTCCCTGTGTGTCCATGTGTGTCCCTGTGTATTTCCATGTGTGTTCATGTGTGTCCATAGTATTTCCCTGTATTTCCCTGTGTTTATGGCCTTCCCTGTGTGTCCCTGTGTATTTCCATGTGTGTTCATGTGTGTCCATATGTATTTCCCTGTGTTTATGTGTTTAAACAGGGAAACACATGGAAACACATGTCTGGACAGCACAGCTCAGCCTGGCTGCCCAGCCCAGCCCCACAAACAGCAGCAGGGAGGGACCGAGCTGCTCCTTCCTGCAGCTGCCATCAGGAGGGGTGTGATAAACACCCAGCGCTCGTCTGGCTCTGCCCGATAGCAGGAGGGGCTGCTGGTGGGCAGCTGAGCGTGAGAGGAACGTTTGAAGGAGCTGGAGCTGCTCAGCCTGGAGCAGAGGAGGCTCAGAGGAGCCCTCATTGCTCCCTGCACCTTCCTGAAGGGAGGCTGCAGACAGGTGGGGTCGGTCTCTCCCACCGGGCGGCACTGACAGAACCAGAGGACACAGCCTCAAGCTACATCAGGGAAGGGATAGGTTGGATATGTCAGGGATAGGCTGGATATTAGGAAAAAGTTTGTCACCAAAAGAATAATAAAGCACTGGAATGCCCTTCCCTGGGAGGTGGTGGAATCACCATCTCTGGTGATTAAAAAAGACTGGACATGGCACTTGGTGCTGTAGCCTGGGTGGGGTGTGAGGGCACAGGTTGGACTTGGTGATCTTAGAAGTCTCTTCCAACCTCATTATTCTGTGATTCTGTGATTGTGTAATCCTGTGATTGTGTGATTGTGTTATTGTGTGATTGTGATTCTGGGATTGTGATTCTGTGATTCTGTGATTGTGATTCTGGGATTGTGATTCTGTGATTCTGTGATTGTGTGATTCTGTGATTCTGTGTATGATCCTGTGTGATTCTGTGGTGACTCTGTGATCAGTGACTCTGATCAGTGACTCTGTGACTGTGATTCTGTGACTCTGTGATTGTGTGATTCTCTGATTCTGTGACTGTGTGTGTGATTTTGTGTGATTCTGTGATGACTCTGTGACTCTCTGACTCTGTGATTCTGTGATGATTCTGTGATATTCTGTGATGATTTTGTGATGATTCTGTGATTCTGTGTGTGATCCTGTGACGATTCTGTGACTCTGTGATCCTGTGTGTGATCCTGTGACGATTCTGTGCCTCTGTGATTCTGTGTGTGATCCTGTGACGATTCTGTGACTCTGTGACTCTGTGTGTGATCCTGTGACGATTCTGTGACGATTCTGTGACGATTCTGTGACTCTGTGACTCTGTGTGTGATTCTGTGACGATTCTGTGACTCTGTGACTCTGTGTGTGATTCTGTGACGATTCTGTGCCTCTGTGATTCTGTGTGTGATCCTGTGACGATTCTGTGACTCTGTGACTCTGTGTGTGATCCTGTGACGATTCTGTGCCTCTTTGCTCGGTGTGAGGCACTTTTGGCTCTCTGTGCTCGCTGCCCCCTCGGCTCCCTGCGGGAGCAGCCTCAGCTCCTGCGGGGCCGGGCCGGGACAGGCGGCGTTCCCAGGGATCTGTCCCGGCTCTGGGGGCACAGAGCCGCCTCTCTCTCACTCGCCCGTCCTGCCCGATCAGCATTTCTGCTCTCAGAGCCCTGCCCGGGCTCGGCAACGCCTCCGGTGCAGGGCAGCGCTCCTGCCATCAGCAGGATCCGTCGGGAACATCCCTGTGCCTGCCCACCCTGGCAGGCTCCTGCTGCTCTGCTGCCACCGAGAGCCCCGGCAGGAGCAGGGCTGAGAGCCCCCACCTCTGCTGGATCCCCTGTCCCTGAGCCCCCAGGATGGCTGGAAGTGTCCCCTGGCTGGAAGTGTCCCTTGGATGGAAATGTCCCCGGGATGGATGTCTCCCCTGGCTGGAAGTGTCCCCTGGCAGCTGGGCTCAGGATGCAGTGTGCAGCAATGTGCAGCAATGTGCAGCAGTGTGCAGCAATGTGCAGCAATGTGCAGCAATGTGCAGCAGTGTGCAGCAGTGTGCAGCAGTGTGCAGCACTGTGCAGCAGTGTGCAGCAATGTGCAGCAATGTGCAGCAATGTGCAATGTGCAGCAATGTGCAGCAATGTGCAGCAATGTGCAGCAATGTGTCAGTTCCTTCCCAGGCTGGGCTCCCTTTCCCCAGCAATAAAAACTTCAGGGCACTTTTGGAAGTGCTCTGCACTGGCTGCTCTGTCCCGAGTGACTCTGGAGCTGCAGGGCTCCGGCTGCTTTGTGCCACCCCCAAACACCCAGCTCCAGCTCCTTCATCCCACTTAGCCCAGATTTTCTTCTAAATAGGTCACTCCTTAATTGAGGGCAAGTACAAAGTTGTTCTGTTTCTCCTTGTTCTGCAGGCTGGACAGACCCACTTGAGGAGCTGCCAGGGCTGGGCAGGGCTGGCTGCTGGGAGCCTCCAGGAGCTGTGCAGGGCAGGTTGGGGCTGACTCTCCCCCTCCAAGGCCGTGTGAAAGCCCAGCCCTGGCTTGTTTGCAGGAGGAGAGGCCAGTGGAGCCTGGCTGGTGGCTGCTGGCAGGCAGGGAGGGATGGAGGGAGCAGGATGGGGTTTTACCCTCCATGGTGGAGGGGGACAGGCCCAGAGTGTGTTCCTGCCCTCAGGCTGGCTGCTGCTGCTGGGGGGTGACCCCAGGGTGCTGGGGACAGGGGACAGTGTGGGCTGGGCTGTCCCCTGTGTCTGGGTGTCCCTCTGGAAAGGGATCCCCCATCCCTGCTCCTGCAGGGCTCAGCTTGCCCTGCTGTTTGCAGGCAGAGCCGTGGGCATGGAGAGGGGCAGCTGCAGCCTCTGCATCCCAGCAACGTGGACAAAGTCCAGCTGGGAGCTCAGCACAGCCCAGCACAGCCAGCTGTGCCCTCCTGCTGCCCAGGGAGGGTCTGCTGGAGCAGGGCACTGGGTGCCACCCTTGGCCATGGCACTGCCCCGCTCTGGTGCTCCTGTGCTGCTTTATCCTGCCCAGGAGCTCGTCCCCAGCCCAGGGTGGGGTTGGTGGGGTTGGGGCAGCCTCGGGACCTGCTGGGAGGACTTGGGCAGCTCCCCCAGGGCAGGAGGAGATAAGGCTGGAGCCAGGCCCTGGAGCTGTGCCTTGAGTCAATATTGGCTGTGGCAGCCCGAGGGCACTGCTGGCAGGGCAGCAGGGCCTCAGCTGTGCCCCTCCGGGTCAGATATGCCCTGGGCTGGGCTCTGCTCAGCTCTGGGCTCAGCTCTGGGCACCCTGTGGCTGCCCTGGTGGCTCCCATTGCCACCCCTGGTGCTGGGTAGGTGCTGGCAGTGCCCAAACCGCCTCCCCTGTGCCAGCCAGGCCCTGGCAGGTGTGTTTGGCACCGGGCTGGGGCGTGCCAGGTGTGCCAGGCTGGGACACGGCAGTGCCCTGCCCAGTGCTGACTCAGCAGGCACTGCCTGCCAGCCCAGCCTGGTGCAGGGTGCAGGGCAGGCTGAGCCTGGGCAGGGACAGCCCTGCCACGCTGCCACCCCCTCCCTGCTCCAGGGCTCCTGGGGGCCATGGCTGCCCCCTTCCTGTCCCCCTGCAGCTTCCCACCCCATTATCCCACCCCATTATCCCACCCCATTATCCCCCCTCATCCCACCCCATTATCCCACCTCATCCCATCCCATCCCCACCCCATCCCATCCCATCCCACCCCATTATCCCACCCCATTATCCCATCCCATTATCCCATCCCCTCGGCCTCCCCTCCCGGGGCTGTGCAGAGAGCAGGGAGCACGTGGAGCTCACCCTGGCAGGAGCAGGGAGGTGAAGAACGAGCAGGGCAGCCCCGATCCCCCTGCCCCCTCCCTCCTGTGCCCGGGGTGGTGCCAGCGGCTGCCGCTGCTCCGGTTCTGCCGGCTGAGTCAGGGCAACTCCCCTTCCCTTCCCTTCCCTTCCCTTCCCTTCCCTTCCCTTCCCTTCCCTTCCCTTCCCTTCCCTTCCCTTCCCTTCCCTTCCCTTCCCTTCCCTTCCCTTCCCTTCCCTTCCCTTCCCTTCCCTTCCCTTCCCTTCCCTTCCCTTCTTTTCTCAGCATTCCCCAGGACCCTGTGCCAGCAGGGGGAAACTGAGGCAGGCAGTGTGTGGCACCTGCCAGGGTGGCATCTTGCCATCCTCGCCCACAGCAGGCCGGGCTGGAGCAGAGCCCTGGCTGGGCCGTTCTGGGGGCAGGGACCCCGTGTGTGCCTCAGTTTCCCTGGCAGTGGCTGGGTCAGCACTCCTGAGCTTGGAGCTGGGGGATGCACCTGGAAAATTCCATGGGAATCGTGGCTGGGAGCTGCAGCCCAGCCCTGCTGGGGTGACTGGAACCAGACTGGAACATCCCCACAGAGCCACAGCTGGGTCACAGGCAGCCTCTGGCAATCAGGAATTCTCCAATTAAAGCGCTTTTTCTGGTCAAAAATTACTGATATTGTCCAAACCTCAATCTCTCTCAGGGACAGGGAAAACCTTGGCAAATTTTCTGGCTGGAAAAAAAGGGTAGTGGAGGGGAGAAGGAAGAAAGAAACACTCAAAGCTCTCGGAGCTGGCATTTCCTGGAGTAAGTGCCACATTTTTTTAATTGGGGTGTGTGAGAGCCGTGGCTTTCCCTCCTGCCCCGGCACGTCCTGCAAGCCCCTACCAACCCAAATCCAAACAGATGCTTGGAAAGTGTTGAAACAGAGAGGCTGGAGCTGTGGCAAAGCCCCAGCGCTGGCACGGGGAGCAGCAGGGCTGCATTTCAGCTTCCCATTCCTTTGTGATTTCCACCTTTCCTTCTGCTGTGGGGCAGGAAGGGCTTTCCCCATCACTGCCTTCCCTTGGCTGGGTTTGGGGTGTCCTCCTGGGGCTCTCCTTGCCCATCCCAGGCACCCCAAACCTCACTGTGGGGTTTTTCCCATTAAATCTCCCCAAATGAGTTCCCAGGTCCTGCATGGGGCGTGTGGGGGGTCCTGGCCCCACGTCACTGTCCCCTCAGGGGGACAGCTCTGCTGCTGGCCTGGGGACAGGGGACAGCTCTGCTGCTGCTGCCAGGGCTGGGGAACCTCTGTGGGGCAGCCTGGGGGGCTCCATGGTGGAACTGGGGAGTGTGGGATGGATGGGATGGGATGGGATGGGATGGGATGGGATGGGATGGGATGGGATGGGATGGGATGGGATGGGATGGGAGGGGATGGGATGGGATGGGATGGGATGGGATGGGAGGGGATGGGAGGGGATGGGATGGGAGGGGATGGGATGGGATGGGATGGAATGGGATGAGCAGGGCAGGGCAGGGCTGGGCTGGCCCTGCCCGCTGCCATCGAGCCACCAGTGCCACCTGCCGGCCTGCCCAGCCTGTACCTGCACCTGCACCTGGACCTGGACCTGCCTGCTGGGCCAGGGCAGGCTCAGGGTGGGCACAGCAGGAATTTCCCCATGGAAAGGGGGCTCAGGCACTGGAACTGCCCAGGGAGGGTTGGATCCCCATCCCTGGAGTGCCCAAGGAAGGGCTGGAGGTGGCACTGGGGGCTCTGGGCTGGCGACAAGGTGGGGATGGGGCAGAGGTTGGACTTGGTGGGCTGGGAGGGCTTTTCCCAGCGAAACAGTTCCGAGATTCTTCTGTCTCCATCCAGCACAGGGTGCAGGCAGGGCTGGGTGCCAGCGGGGATCACTGCAGGGTGCCCGGGGGGCTGCAGGGAGAGCCCCCAGCCCATGCCCAGGCCCAGCTCCTGCCTGCAGTGCCCTCGGTGCCCCACGGGATCACACACCAGGGCTGGGCATGGGGGGACACGCTGGGGACAGGTGGCTCCTGCCCCACAGGTGGCTCCTGTCCCCCCACCCTGCGCTGGCAGCCCCCCCTCAGCCCCCACCCCAAAGCAGGGGCAGGGACGGGCACTGGGCACAGGAGACCCTGACCCGAGCCTGGGTGCAGCCCCAGCCCCGGGCAGTGCATGGAGACCCCCGGGGACACCCATCCCCCCCTGGGTCTGCAGGGGCTCCCGTCCCCTCCCCTGCCCTCCCCTCTCCTGTACCTCCATTCCCGGCTCTCCTCAGGCCGGGTTCCCGGCGCTGGCTGCCAGGCCGCGGCCCCAAGAACAGTATTTCCAGGAATCCCCATCCTAGAGCCTGAGGGATTCCTGGGAAAACTGGACCCCGGGGACACGGCACGCCAGGCTCTGGGCCAGCCCTGCGGCCTCGCTGCTCTCCAGGTCTCTGTGGGGCTGATGGGGGGAGCCACCAGCGTGTCCCCGCTGTGCCCCCAGCCCTGCCACCCCTGTGGGACCCCTCCCGTCCCTGTGGGACCCCTCCCGTCCCTGTGGGACCCCTCCCGTCCCTGTGGGACCCCTCTCACCGAGCCCAGCGCCGGGCTGGGGGTCCTGAGCAGACACAGGGGTCTCTCTGCTGCAAGTAAAAGCCTCCCCACCCTCCTATCCCTGCCTGCTCTCTGCTGGGAGCCCTGGGATGAGCCCTTTTCCTGCAGCCAGCTCTCCTTGTGTCACCTGTCCCCCAGGGCGTGCAGTTCCTCCCTTCCCGAGCTACAGTGCTTCATCTCAGACTCCCAATTGACCAGAGATGCAGCACTGCACCTTGGGCTGGGAGACATGGACGTGTCCGTGCTGCTCTCGCTGCGGGGCCGTGCCTGGGGACGGGAAAAGGGGTCCCCAACCTCGGGGGACAGGTAAAGGGGGGTCCCCATCCTCCAGGGACAGGAAAAGGGGGTCCCCAGCCTCAGGGGACAGGTAAAGGGGGGTCCCCATCCTCCAGAGACAGGTAAAGGGGGGTCCCCATCCTCCAGGGACAGGAAAAGGGGGTCCCCAGCCTCAGGGGACAGGTAAAGGGGGGTCCCCATCCTCCAGAGACAGGTAAAGGGGGGTCCCCAGCCTCCAGGGACAGGTAAAGGGGGTCCCCAGCCTCCAGGGCTGTGTGCCCCTGTCCCCAGCGTGCTGGCACAACAGGCCTGGGCTGGGCAGCTCAGCCTGGCCCCAGCTCTGCAGGGACAGGGGGTGGGTGAGTGGCGGGGCTGCCTCTAAATCCCAAATGTGTCTCTGGTGCTGGGCTGGGCAAGAGGGTGAGGCTGATGGGGGTGGGCAGGACAGCGTGGGGCTGTGGGTGCCACACAGCACATCCTCCCTGCCCCTTCCCCACCCTGGGGATGAGGGGTGTGGAAGAGCTCCTGCTGTCCCTCCCAGCCCTGCCCTTTTCCCTGTCCCCAGGAGAGCCTGCAGCTGGCCAGCACTCGGCTTCCCAGGCCCAAACCACGGCCTGATCCATTCCCAGGCTGGCAGAGCCCAGCCCAGCCCTTACCTGGGGCTGTGGGACAGAAGCTCTGTGGATCTCCTCCCTTGGCTCTGGACAGGCTTCAGCCCACCTGGCCTGGGAGTGAAGATCCAGGGGGAAGCAGGAGGCGAGGGAGGACGGAGGGAGCGGCCAAGCCCAAAAATATCCTTCCCAGGCGGACACTAACATCCTGAGCAGGGCTGGAGCTGATAAACAGACCATCCATCACAGCCCCAGCAGCCCCAGCAGCCTGATGAGAAGCAGATGCTGCAGCTCTGCCCTGAGCCTCTGCATCCGGCCCGGCCCCCTGGTCCCAGCTGGAGCCGGGGCAGGAACCTCCCCGAGCACTGAGCTGGGCTCCCCCCCTGCCCCTTCCTCTCTGGGGGGACACAGTGGGGAGAGGAGCCCTGTGGAGCCCCGGGATTGCAGCATCCACTGCTCAGGAACGAGGAGTGGAGCAGCCTTGGCCAGCACGGGGCTGTCTCTGTCCCAGCCATGGCCAGCCCTGAGCCCTGGCCAAGTGTGACAACAGCCACAGGGACACAGAGCAGGGCAGGGGCTGCAGGGACCCTCGTGCCTGTGCAGAGCCTCTGCCTGGCCCCTGCACATCCCCAGGAAGGGGCTGCAGTGAGCTCTGCTGGAGAGATGTGTGGCACTGTAGTGTGCCCTGGGATCCATCCCTGGGATCCATCCCCTGGGATCCATCCCCTGGGATCCATCCTTTGGGATCCAACCCCTGGGATCCACCCCCTAGGACTCATCCTCTGGAATCCATCCCCTGGGATCCATCCTTTGGGATCCACCCCTGGGATCCATCCTGAGATCCAGCTCCTGGGATCCATCCCTGGGCTCCAATCTCTGGGCTTCATTCCCTGGCATCCATCCCTGGCATCCAGCCCCCCTGGCATGGCTGGCAGGGAAAGCGAGCCCAGGGCCTGTCCCTGCCTGTGCCCAGGCAAGGGCCGCAGTGGTGGTGGCCGTGTGGCAGCGTGGTGGCACCAGCTCTGCCCTCTCTCCTGGTGGCCGTGTCGGGGCTGTGCCATCCTCTCGTGTGTTCAGCAGCTTCCAGACCCCAGGGGCAGCCTCAGCTGAGCCTGTAAAACACAGAGCATGGGGGTGAGCAGGGTGTGAAGGGCTGAGTGTGCAGCCACGAGCTTTGGGTCAGGGATGGCACTGGGGCACGGGGATGGCACTGGGCCAGCCCTGGGCAGCTGCTGTGGGGCTCCTTTGGGTGCTCAGCACCCCCTGGGCCTGAGGACAGCAGTGCCAACAGCTCTGTGCACACACCAAACCCTACAGCAGCCACTCAAAGTCCTCCTTTTGCTGCTCACAGCCCTGTGTGCCCAAAGGCCACAGGTGTGGGACATGTCTCCTCTTCTGGGAGCGACTGCCAGGTCCCCCAGGTGTGTGGGAGCCCTGCCCTGGGCCTGGGCATGGCCCTGTGCTCCCCTGCCACCATCCCCTGGTGGGACAGAGCCTGGTGTGCCCCTGGTGCAGGGCTGGCACAGCTCAGCTCTGTCCCACTGGGAGGAATGCTGGGCTGTGCATCCCGCTGGGATGGAGGCAAAACATCTGCACAGCTGCCCTTGCCCTGCCCCAGAGGGGCTCTCAGGACAGACAGACAGACAGCCCAGAACTCCCTTCAGTGTCCCCAGAATGGGACAGAACCCCAGCCCCACAGGGCCTGCCCTGTCCCCCTTTGATTCCAGTCGTGGTTTTCCCCCACATTCCCAAGGAAAGACGACTGCCACCAGCACGGCCCTGGTCCCCACTCCCACTGCTGCTGGCACCTCCCTGTGGGGGACACCAGTGTCCCCTGAGGCAGGAGAGCTCAGCCCAGGCTGCCCATCTCACTCCTGAGGGTGTGAGGGCACCACACGGGCTCGGAATGATCCAGAATGATGAATGGCTGGGAGGTGATGGTGCTGCCAGCACTGGGCATCCACCCACCATGCCACATCCCCTGCTCAGGGTGGCCAGAGGGTGCCCAGGGCATGGCCAGGACAATCCCCTGGCACCTCCCATGGGCACATCCCCTGCTCAGGGTGGCCAGAGGGTGCCCAGGGCATGGCCAGGACAGTCCCCTGGCACCTCCCATGGCCACATCCCCTGCTCGGGGTGACCAGAGGGTGCCCAGGGCATGGCCAGGACAGTTCCCTGGCACCTCCCATGGCCACATCCCCTGCTCAGGGTGGCCAGAGGGTGCCCAGGGCATGGCCAGGACAGTCCCCTGGCACCTCCCATGGGCACATCCCCTGCTCAGGGTGGCCAGAGGGTGCCCAGGGCATGGCCAGGACAGTCCCCTGGCACCTCCCATGCCCCGACCCACCGCTCACCTCCAGCCTCGCCTGTCCCTGGGTGTCCCTGGGTGTCCCTGGGTGTCCCTGCTGCTGCTGCTGCTGCTGCCCCAGGAGGAGGATGAGGAGGAGTGGGTGAGGGCTCTGAGAGCTCCGTGGCCACCCCAGGAGCTGCTCCCGGCAGTGCTGGGCTGAGTCAGAGCTCAGCCCTCCCCGTGGTTACAACACTGCGCCCTTTCCCCTCTCCAGGCTGCAGGAAATGTCCTTTTTTAACAGCACTTGGGATTTGTTCCTCCTTGAAATTCCCCAGCCCTGCCAGGCCAGGCTGGGGCTCCTCAGGGACGCCGGAGCCCCCAGGCCAGGGGGGTTCTGCTGTGAGCAGCTCCTTGCTCTCAGGAGGGTGGAGGGCACTGGGTGATGCTCAACCCCATTCAGGTCCCCTTCCCCTCCTCCTGGCCCCCAAAATCCTGATCTCCAGCAGCCATCAGAGCCCCATCCCTGCCCCAGACAGGCTGTAATCCATCAGCTGCCCAAGCAGCCCTGATGGCACCACCGAGGCAGCACCAGGCAAGGTAAATCCTGCCCAAGAACCCCCCCAGCTGCCCCTCCTGCACTGGGATCGTGTAGGAGAGCATGTCCTTGCTGGAAGGACTCGCTCAGCTCCAGAAATTCAGGGGCTGAGCCCAGGGCAGCTCCTGCAGGCAGTGATCACACAGGGCGCTGCTCCCTGGCACTCTGCAGCACGGGCTGGTGGCAGGGCAGCCCCAGTGCCCCTGGCAGCTGTGCCAGCGTCCCCATCCCGTCCCCCACACACCACGGCGGCCTCTGCAGAGGAGAGGTGCCTCCCCTCTCCCTTCCTCCCTCCCTCCCTTGCCAGCACCGGTATTAAATCAAAGCTTTATGAGAAAATGGAGGGGCCAGGGGAGATCCTAATCTGGTCACAGGCTGATTAACCCCGGGTTCAGGCTGAGGTCCTGATGCTCAGCTATAAATAGCTCTGCCTTCCCTTTCCCATCCCTGCCGGGGCTGCGTGCCTGCCCTTTTATGGTCAAAAAGGCAGCTTGGAGCCCGAGCAGCCCCCATCTCCCCCCATCTCCCTCTGTGCTGGGGACGAGCCAAGGGGGCCCAGGGGATGCTGCTCTGGCTCCCTGGGTTCTGCTGGGATGAATTATAGTGCCAGGAACCAAGGAGCAGGTTTGGGGGGCTGCAGCAGGGCATGGGTGCGCGGGGGAGACAGAGCATCTGGTTTGTGGGGCCAGAGCTGGGGAGAAATCACCTCCTGTGGTGTCTCTGCACAACTGGGACCCTGCACACGCTGCTCTGCTGCTGGTGGCACGGCACGGCACGGCTGGAGGGAGCCCAGGGACAAACGAGGCCTCTGCCACCGTTCTGTTTGTCACCCCGGGCAAGGGCACTGTCCCCACTGTCCCTGCCTGGCCACCGCCGTGCCCGGCTCTGCCCTGCCCTGGTGCCAGTGCTGTGCTGAGGGGCTGAAAGCCTCCAGCTCCTGGCCCGGGGCTGAGGATTCTCCAGAAGGGGAGGAGCAGCAGAGCAGGGACTGGTTCATCCCTGGAAGGAGCCATGGCAGCTGCAGAAGAGCCCAGGCACACAGGGCACTGGGCACTGCCATTCCCACAGCCTGAGCTCTGCCCTGCTCCTGCCAGCCCTTGGACATCATCCCTGGCTGCTTTCCTCCCTCACAGCTGCTCCACAGCCCCAGCCCCGTGCCCGCTGCCCAGCCCAGCCCTGGAGGGTGCTTTGGGGCATGGGGATGGCACTGGGGCATGGGGATGGCACAGGGATGGCCCTGGGGCACACGGGGATGGCACAGGCATGGCACTGGGGCACACGGGGATGGCACTGGGGCACAGGGGCACACGGGGATGGCACTGGGGCACAGAGATGGCACTGGGGCACACAGGGATGGCCCTGGGGCACACGGGGATGGCACAGGCATGGCACTGGGGCACAGAGATGGCCCTGGGGCACACAGAGATGGCCCTGGGGCACACGGGGATGGCCCTGGGGCACAGGGGCACACGGGGATGGCACTGGGACACAGAGATGGCACTGGGGCACACAGGGATGGCCCTGGGGCACACGGGGATGGCACAGGCATGGCACTGGGGCACAGAGATGGCCCTGGGGCACACAGAGATGGCCCTGGGGCACACATGGATGGCCCTGGGGCACAGGGGCACACGGGGATGGCACTGGGACACAGAGATGGCACTGGGGAACAGAGATGGCCCTGGGGCACACAGGGATGGCCCTGGGGCACTGGGGCACACAGGGATGGCCCTGGGGGACAGAAATGGCCCTGGGGCACACAGGGATGGCCCTGGGGGACAGAAATGGCCCTGGGGCACACAGGGATGGCCCTGGGGCACAGAGATGGCACTGGGGCACAGAGATGGCCCTGGGGCACGGGGATGGCACCAGGGATGGCACTGGGCTGGCGCTGGGACACGGGGCTGGCCCTGGGGCACAGGGATCGTGGGAGCCCAGCCTGCAGCAGCCTCCCCGCTCTGTTTACACTCTGTCACATTCCCGGCCTGCAGGAAGTGGTGCAGGGGTGAGGTCCCAGAGGGGACAGGCCAGCACGTCACCGGGAAGGGCTGGTGGGAACCCAGAGCTCTGCAGGGACAGCTCCCCATGGACGCTGTTCCCAAGCAGAGCGGGGAGGCTGCTCCAGCATCCTCCTGAGCCCGGGCTCTGCTCCTCACCCCACTCCTGCAGGGCTCCTGAGGGGACACCTGGCATGGTGGGCATGCAGGAGCTGCCCCAGAACCTGGAGCTGGAGCTGCCTCCTCGGGCAGAGGCACAGCCATGGTGTGCTCCTTCAGCTGCCACAGCTCTGGCTGCTGATCTGGGTTCTATCAGCTTATCTCTTGGTAAGGTTGTAACTCACATCCCTCCCACAGGCTCCCAGCTGCCCAGCCATCTAAACAATAAAAGGCACCAAAATAAAATGCCATAAATGGGTCCAGTTCCCAGCACTCGGGAGATGAGATGTGGAAAATCAGGGAGCACAAATTTCCACCAGGATTGGTGTAACAGGCATTGCAGAGCCTCCAGCAGGAATTGTGGGGCTGCAGGGGGGGAAGAATCAAATTAAATTTAAAAAGGAAGGTTGAAAAGGGAGAAGGGGATAAAAACAAAAGACAAATCTGCAGTGAGGGATCCCAGTTAAAAAGGCCAAGCTGCAGGGAGACACCGTCCTAGGTGCCAGTGGCCACCGAGCTGGTCCCACAGCGAGAGCAGGGTGACCTGCTGGCCACCAAGGAGCATCTGCCCCACATGGGGCACACCAGACCCCACAGCCCCATCTGCCCCACATGGGGCACACCAGAGCCCACAGCCCCATCTGCCCCACATGGGGCACACCAGAGCCACAGCCCCAACTGCCCCACATGGGGCACACCAGAGCCCACAGCCCCATCTGCCCCACATGGGGCACACCAGAGCCCACAGCCCCATCCGCCCCACATGGGGCACACCAGACCCACAGCCCCATCTGCCCACATGGGGCACACCAGACCCACAGCCCCAACTGCCCCACATGGGGCACACCAGACCCCACAGCCCCAACTGCCCCACATGGGGCACACCAGACCCACAGCCCCATCTGCCCCACATGGGGCACACCAGACCCACAGCCCCATCTGCCCCACATGGGGCACACCAGAGCCCACAGCCCCATCCCCAGGCCCTGCTGCTGCCATCCCTTGTGCAAGGGGAGCTGCTCATCCCAGCAGGGTCCAGCCCAGGGACAGACAGCGCTGCCACCAAGGCAGGGCTGTCCCTGCACAGTGGGGACACCTGCTCAGGGCAGCCCCAGCCAGCCCCCACGGACCCTGCTGGCCAGGCTGGGAAGCCTCCAGCACTGCCAGCACATCCCAGCCCCTGCCACCACCCCCTGGCACTGGCACAGCCCGTCCCAACCCAGACCCAGCAGGGCTGAGCCCCCTGAGATGCACTGGGGCAGGTGGCACTGGTGCCACCCTGCAGGGCTGGCAGAGCCCTGGGCAGCCCCCCAGCACCTCCTGCACCTTGGGCATGCCCTGCAGCTCCAGCACTGCACACAGCAGGTTTCAGTGAGGGTAGCACAGGGAAGATGCTGCTGCTCAGAAGCTCCTGCCTGGACGTGTCACCTCAAGCAGAGCCTGGGCAGGGTGACCACACACAGCTGCCACCTGCTCAGCTGGCAGCCATGCCCACTGGGCACACAGTGGGGGCACAGGGCTGGCCATGGGCCTGCCAGGCCTCCAGAGCCCCCTCCCCACAGACTGCATGACCATCCCCAGCTTGTCCACAAAGCAGCTCCAGCCTGACCTCAGCCAGCAGCTGCAGCCCCGGCACTGCCCCTGCATGGAGCTGTCTCCATGCCCATGCCAGCCTCTGTCCCTGCCCCGAGCCAGAGAGATGGGCACCCCAAGGGCTGGGGGAGCACCAGCACCTCCCAGTGACCCCTTTGGGGGTTACCACAGGAGGAGGGGGAGACCCCACTCCCCTGTGCTCTGCCAGTGCCCGGCCGGCGGGTGCTGTGCTGGGCACACCCTGCCCCAGCACCCCCAGAGCGGGCAGGCAGCACATTCCCAGCAGCCTGGCATGGAGACAGGGCAGGGATGAGCCCTGTGAGCACACACAGCCCCGGGCAGGCACAGGGTTGGGGTTCAGGAGCAGAGAGCACCCCCAGCACCACCGGCCCTCAAGCACAGGGTGTGCCCGGGGCTTCACCCGCCCTGGCTGGAGCAGATCTGCTCCCATGGCCTGCTCTGAGCTCCCAGCCAAGGTCAGGCCATGGTGAAACAGCCCCGGAGCTCAGATTTCAGCCTCTGGCCTCATTGCTGAGCTCTGCTGCCTCTGCCCTGCACAGGCTCAGGTGCTGCCCTGGGGACAGCGGGGTCCCCAGCCTGGCACAGCCCCTGCACTGCCCTGTGTGTGCCACACCACTGCCCACACCTGCCAGGGCATGGCACAGCACCCACCACGGCCAGAGCTGTCACTGAGCAGGAGGTCAGCTGTCACTGACAGTGCCACAGCCACCAGAGCTGTCACTGAGCAGGAGACAGCAGTGCCATAACCAGAGCTGTCACTGAACAGGAGGTCAGCTGTCACTGACAGTGCCACAGCCACCAGAGCTGTCACTGAGCAGGAGGTCAGCTGTCACTGACAGTGCCACGGGCTGAGGGAGAAGCTCATCCCAGCGCTGCTCTCCAGGAGCCACTGCAGGATGATCCACTGATGATCCACTGCAGGATGATCCACCAGGCACCGAGCACTGGCTGTTCCCACTCAGCCCCAGCAGAGGAGCAGGATGCCAGGGAAGAGCAAAGGCAAATTGTGGGAAATGGATTTGTAGAAAATACCGGGGCACCGCAGAGGAACAAACCTCAAAAAAGCCTGATCAGGGACAGGGGTAGCTCTTGGACAGAAAAGGAGACCAAGAGGGAAAAAAAGGGATCTTAATCATGTGCAGGCTGTCCCTTGACAAGTGTGGAGGGAAATGCCGCTCCGTCCAGCAGCCACCCAGAGCTGCAGCCTGTCTAGACACAGCCTTTCCCCAGTTCCTGCTGATAACTGCTTGGGAAATCTCTGCCTGTGTTTGTTGGGAGTTGACTTCTCTCCCAGCAGCTGGCAGTGAAGAGGCAGCTCCATTGTCCTGTGCAGGACTCCCTGGAGGGTGCCTGGGGTCTGGGGAGCCAGGCTGGGCACAGGCAGGACAGCCCCAGGCCAGGGACATTGCCAGGGGATGGGGACACAGCAGTGGCTCCCCAGCCCCATGTGCAGCATGCCAGGGCCATGCAACAGTGGGAAACCCCTGAGGAACTGCAGAGTGGGGACAAACTGGGACTGTGAGAGGCTGCAGTGCCCTGCCCACTGTCACTGCCCATTGCAGAGGGACACACAGCCCATACAGAGCCTCCTGCACCCCCAGGGATGGCACCGTGCCCTGGCTGGACCCTCTGTCCTTGTGCTGGACCCGAATGACACCTGGCAGCTGTCCCTGCAGAGGGAGGAGGCAGGAGGACGTGGCACCTTGCAGTGTCCCCAGGTGACCCACGGGGAGGGGACAGCCCCTGCCAGTGCTTTGGGGGCAGAGCAAGAGCACAGAGCTCACAAAGGCAGCCCTGAGGGACGAGGCACCACCCGGGGAGCCTCTGCAAGGCCACCAGCCCTGCTGGCCACCACCGCTGCCCTCCCTGTGCCCTCCCCTGCATCAGGACAGGGCTCAGCTGCGAACCCTCACTGTGCAGCCACCACGGCAGCTCCGGCGCCTTGAGGATGCAGCCACCATTGCCCAGGAGAGCGACGGAGCCGGGGAAGGGCCCCCGGCTGGGAAAACGCGATTTTGGGGGCCATTCCCGGGGGATGGAGAGAGGCAGAACAGGGCTGGGCGGCCCCGGGGTCTCAAAAGCCGCAGGCAGCGGCACCGGGATGCTCCCAAAAGCCGCGGGCAGCAGCACCGGGATGCTCCCAAAAGCTGCGGGAAGCACCGGGATGCTCCCAAAAGCCGCGGGCAGCAGCACCGGGATGCTCCCAAAAGCCGCGGGCAGCAGCACCGGGATGCTCCCAGGTGTGAGTGCTCTGGGAACAGCGGCTCCAACACCCTGCGAGCCTCGGGCTCTGAGCCCCAGCTCCGTCCCCTCCCCAGCTCGTTTTCCCAAAAGGGGCAGCAGCACAGGAGCCAAGCAGGGGCTCCATGTCCCTGCTCTGTGAGGAGCCCACCCGCCCGGGCTCACCTCCACCTTCCCGGAGTTTCCATCCCAGACATGCACAGGGCAGGCAGCAATTCCTCCCCCAGCCCTGGGAGGGTCCATCCCCACACCTGTAGAGCTGGGCGAGCCCCGCCAAGCCCAGCAGCGGGACGGAGCTGTAGGGACAGATTTTGGGGAACCCCTTTGCCCAAGGATCCCCTAACCCTGAGGAGGCTTCAGCCACTCAATGCCCAGCAGATTTCCCTGCTTGTGCCTGTGCTCCACTCAGCTCCTGGGGTGCATCACCCTAACCCAGCTCCCCAGAGCTGCTGCTGAGCATCCTGTGCTGTGCTCCACTCCCGGGGTGCAGCCCAGCTCCCCAAGGCTGCTGTTGGGCATCCCAGGCTGGCAGAGGGGACGCTGGAGGAGCTGTGTTCCAGACAGTTCTCCCACACCAACCTCCCCATCCCCAGCGCCCCACACGCCCTCCCGTGCCCCCTCCATCCACGGCCACCTTACCTGCGAGCCCACGGCCGCCCTGTGGCACCGCGGGGACACGGCCACGTGCCCGCCACCCGCCACTGCCACCCCGGCCACGCCGCTCGGGCCTTTTTGAAGCGGCCGGCACGGGAGCCCTTGGGTGCAAAACTCCTCGCAGGCTCCCGAGAAGCTGGAAAAAGCTTTTTGTTTTTACCTTATATGAGCTGGCGGGGGAGGCCAGGCCGCGGCGGGCAGCGCTGTCAGGGGCGCCGGGGGGATCCATTGGCTGGGGGGCCGTCACGTGGGGCCCGGCGCTGCTTTTACCCCCTAAGGAAGGGCCGCTTGACAATTTTCATATTTCTTCTAAATTTGGAGATTTCAGACAATGCTGGGAGGCTTGGCTGGGGCTGCCAGAGGCCCATGTGGAAGTCATTAAGGCGGAGAGGGGGAGCGGAGGGAAGGAGGGATGGGGGAAGCGAGGGGGAGGAGAGCGGCCGGGGCTGTGCCTGGGAACCGGGGCCATGGCGGCCGGAGAAAGTTGTTTGGAATAACTCAACTCACTTGGAATAACTCACTTGGAATAGCTCACTTGGAATAGCTCACTTGGAATAGCTCACTTGGAATAGCTCACTTCCTCCCAGTATCGTGCATGGACCCTGGTTACTCCGTTCTAGCATTAATTCTCCTATTTAAATACAGGTTAGCCTGTTAACGGGGAGGGAGTCATAAAGTTCTTGTATTTTTGTAGTGTAGAGCTGTAACGCACTCTTTGTTGATGGCTGCTTGAGGGCCCGCAGTGTAATTGGGAAATCAATATTTATCTGCTCGTAGAGATTGTATTCTTCTTTAAAGGAGCTGTACCCCCTTTAAATAGCCCTTAATTCGCTTCATTAGGGTTTGTGGGTTTTCCTTGGAGAAGAATTAATTCAGAAGAATCCCACAGCACATGGGGAGGATGGCTGCAGGGAGCTGGGGTGGAGGCCAGAGGAGGAAGAGGAGATGCTCCCCGGCCTGCCTGGAGGGTCTCGTGACTGCCATGACTTTGAAAAGCTCCATCTGGCCTGGGAAAAAAGGCCTTGCAGCAGCCCTGGGGCTCTGCTGGGAGGGCAGGGTGAGGTCCCTCGTTTTCCCAAAAGGGGCAGCAGCACAGGAGCCAAGCAGGGGCTCCATGTCCCCGCTCTGGGAGGAGCCCACCCGCCCGGGCTCACCTCCACCTTCCCGGAGTTTCCATCCCAGACATGCACAGGGCAGGCAGCAATTCCTCCCCCAGCCCTGGGAGGGTCCATCCCCACATCTGTAGAGCTGGGCGAGCCCTGCCAAGCCCAGCAGCGGGACGGAGCTGTAGGCACAGATTTTGGGAACCCCTTTGCCCAGGATCCCTCACCTCTGCATATCCCCAGGGCTGGGGCACCCATGGGGTGGTGGTGGCGAGGCTGGGGCTGCAGGGCTCCTGCCTGTCCTGGTGCCAGGGGTGTGGGGAGCCTGCCTGGGAGCTCCATCACCAGCCCAGCCCCTCCTGGCCCCGTGTGAGTCCATGTACGGCCTCCAGCCCCCACAATGAGCAGCAGTTGGCAGCTGGGGCAGGAACATTCCCTGCTCCATCAGCCCCCAGCAGGGCAGGATGGGGTTTGGCCCTGCCCTGGGCACCTCTGCTCTGCTGGGTGACACTGGCAGCGAATCCAGCACGGAGCTCAGCTCTGGAGCAGCAGGAACAGCCTCTGCTGCATGAAATTACTGAGGGAGACACCGCCAGCTTCAACTCTGGTTTCCCAAGGTGGTGACGTTCCCTGAGGGGAGCACAGAGCTGGGTTCTGTGTCCATCAGAGCGTCCTGGCTGTGGGAAGGAGGCTGATCCTGAGCCATGCACAGCCACAGTGGGGATGGATGGGGACAAATGTGGAGTAGGAGTCAGGCAGGGCAGAACTTCCACCAGAATCACATCCCAGAGAAGGCTCCTACCACCCTCAGGCCCCTGGGCAGGTTGGGACAGCCCCAAAGGCAGGGCCAAGGCCTCTGTGCCATCATACCAGGCTTTGTACAGGGATGGTGTGGAGTGCTTGGCATCCCTGAGACTCTCCCTGGACTCAGGCACCAGCTCAGCAGCAGAGCCAGTGCTGCAGGAGCTGAACCTGCCCTCAGCACTCCGGGGATATCCCTGATCCCAGAGGGAGCTGCAGGAAAGGAGAAGCACGGAACCAGCCTGTGCTGGACGAGGCACCAGGAAGCTGCCAGGAGAGCAGGGATGGGAGCAGCAGGGCCTGGATCTGCCAGCAGCATGCCCAGACCTGGCAGGGACAGGCACCTGGTGGCCTCTGAGGAGCCAGAGCCACCTGCGACCTACCGGGAATATGAAGCACTTCCCAGAGTCTGCTTGGGGAAAAAAAAACCAAAAAACCACCAATTATTTTTTGAATTGGTGCACACACAGAGATGCAGCGGCCCTGGCAGCACAAGCCTTGGTTTTGCCAGGGCCCAGCAGCTCTGCCTGTTGTCAGCAGGGCAGAGATGGGCCCAGGCTGACTGAACTGCAATGGGAATTGCACAGAGCACAGCCACAGCAGCACCCCCAGCACCCCTTCCCCTGCTGCAGGCAGCCTTGGTGCACAGCACTGAGCTGGGACATCACCTGTGGGATGTGCCCAGGGGCTCTCCCTGGGCACAGACCCTCCCTCACTGCCCCCAGTCCCCAAACCCCTCTGTGTCCCCAGTTTAATCCCCGTGCCATGCCCTGGGAGCCAGCAGGGAGATCTCCCAGCCCTCCCACTCCCCTCTCGCTCTGCTCTGGGAGGGCTGGCTTTGAGTGAGGCACAGCCATTAAACAAACACTATAATTAGAAGCCAGGTTCCCTAAATGAAGTGAAAAATGTAACGTTAGCCTCTGTTTGTTCGCTGGATGCTGCGCTCTTGTTCCATGACCCAGAGGGGTCGTGCCCTGCGGTTTCTGAGAAGCCTTAATAAGGTAATGTTTAGGAGGTTACTATCTTTACAGCTCTTGTCTTATTACAACTCCATAAGAAAAACATTTGGGGCAAAGCAGGATTCCTTGGCGCGGGTTTGTTTTTGTTACTCCTTCACTAAGATGCTGCCCAGCCATCCCTCCTCAGCACGGATTCAGTTTCAGTATCTCCACAAAAGTGCCATTTTCCCCACCTCCCGCTGAGCTCCAGCCTCTCTGGCTGGTGTAGGGGCAGGGGTCAAGTGGCAGCTCTGCCCCAGGCAGGTGGGGAGGGGACCACGGCTGCACAGGGGGCGATGCCACAGGGCAGTGATGGAAAGGGAGCCCTGGGCTGCTCCCACCTTCCCAGGAGCCTGGGACGTGGAAAGAGAAACCCTTCTCCTACAAGCCCTGCTAACATCCAAACACACCAAATTTAGAACCTTTTCATCTGCTGCCTGACATCAGAGGGGGCTGCTGGAGGGCAGGAGGGCATTTCTCAGCCCGTGTTTGATTACAGCCCCTGCTCCCTCAGCCCCTTGCAGGGGCAGGGCCGTGATGAATGGGGAGCTGGGCTGGAGCAGCTCTCAAGGTGACCTTCAGGAGTGGCCAGTGCTGCCCTGGAAATCCCTTCCCACCCTGACACAGGAGCAGGGAATGGGGAGCAGGGCAGGGAACTGCCTGCTCTGACCTCAAGCCACCAGTTTCTACCTGGGGATGATTCCCCAGCAGTTTGGGGGTCCCTGCATGGGATCCCTTGCCCAGGGGCACAGAGGGAAGTTTGGCTTGGTCACAGCCCTCCAGGACAGACGTCAGTGCCACTGCTGAGCTTTGCGCTTACCCCCGCCCTTCGCCTTGCCCTGGGAACTGGCAGCTTGGACTCCTGCCCACCAGAAAAAGCCACCAAAGCCCTTCAAGTCAGAGGTTTTCTCCTCACAGACGCAGAGGGCACTGCTGCCCTGTCCCTGGGAGCATCCCCCAGCCCCCTGGCCTGGCAGGGAAGGTGGGGCGATGGCTCCAGGCTGCTCCGTGTGTCCCTCATGGGGCTGAAGGACCAGCCCTTCCCTCAGCCAGGAGGAGCTGGGGTGCAGAGGGATCCCCTGTCCTGGCAGGGCTGTCTCACCTTTGCAATCCAGCACAAAATGAAGCCACCCCTCCAAAGCACTCGGGGCTTTGTGTCTGACTGCCTGAGGCTGCAGGGGGAAGGAAAACTGAATTATCTGGAAAGCCAGCAGTGCCCAGCCCATGCTCTGTGCTGGTGGGCAGGGGGGCACAGCCAGGACAGGGCTGAGGGCAGGAGCCCAAAGGGCTGGAAAAGGTCAGAGAGCAAGCCCAGGGGCATGGAGGGAGCAGGGGCCAGGCTGGATGGAGGGACCCATGGCCAGGTCGTGCCTCAGCGGTCCCAGCCTGGAGGACACCATGGTTCTGTCCCCCTCTGTCCTCCGGGGACCTGAGGCTGCCCCGCACAGAGGCACTCGCCGAGCCCAGGGTCTGTCCGTGCCCTGCACTCGCACCGGCCCCTCCAGCCCTCCCCAGAGCCAGCACCGGGGGCCAGACCCGGGCAGGGACGGAAGGAAGCGGCCGTTTCCAGAACAGGCTTTTTCCATCGGGGGCTCTGTCTCCAGCAGCAGGAGGCAAAAGAAAACAAAAGGCGCGAGAGGAGCGGGACAGGAGGAACCTGCGCGTCTGGATCGTGTAAGCAGCGACGTGCTGTAAACGGCAGCGGGTGATGGATGCGCCGGAGGGGCCGCGCAGGATGTGCCGGACGGACGCACGGACGGACGGACGCGCATCTTCCCCCGCCCCGCCCGCAGCCGCTGGCCCGACAGCCCCGGTCCCTGCGGAGCCTCCTGTCCCCTCTGCTGTCCCCCAGCCCCAGAGGAGAGCCCGGCTCAGCTCTGCCTCCCGACGCCCAAACCCGGCTGATTTACAGGCAGCCCCGAGCATGGCCCAGCTGCCGCCCGGGGAGCTGGATTAGGGCTGGATAAATAAAATTGTGCTGGGAGCTGGATGAATAAAATTGTGCAGCGATTGTGCAGAGCCCGGGCCCGCCAGAGCTCGGCTGCCAGCCTGGTCACCCCTCCTGCCCGCAGCACTGGCACCACGGTGGGGCAATGCCCCTTCCCTCCCTCCTGCCAGCATGAGGGATTTTGGGACAGTGGGGGCACAGAAGAAGGGGGGTTCTTGTCCCACAACAGCTGCTGAGGAGTCCTTGTCCCACAACCCATCCTGCTCGATGCCAGCGATAAATTCCTGGCCCCCTGTCCAGCCCTGCCTGCTTCTGTGTTTATGCAATGGCAGGAGCCGGCAGAATGAAGCACTTTTTGTTTTTCCCTTTTTTGAGAATGGGGAGTTTAAATTCCCACCAAACAATGTTCTTTTTCCAGCAAGCTTAAAATAAGCTTTTTTGGCTCGGGTGTCTCTGGAGCCGTTGTGCAAATAAGGATGTGAGCTCCGTGCTCTGGCGGGGCCAGCAGTACCTGCCAGGGGGGTTCTGGGGGGCCTGACCCCCCTCCCAGCACGGCTCAGGGCTGGCTCTGGCCAGGACAGCTGCCTGGAGCTTTGCTTTGATGAGTGGAAAATGTTGCTCACCCAGAGATAGGGATGAGGCCGTGCTGGAGCCTCCTGCCAGACCCGCCCGTCTGGCTGGGGTGGGCGTGTGCTGTGCTCAGGTGTGCACAAAGCCCATGGGGAGCTGCATTCTGGAGCAGCCTGGTGCCCAGAGAAGTGGCCATGCCCTGCAGAGTGGCACCGGCAGCGTTTCTGCCCATTGCCCAGTGCAGATGGAGGGGACTGCAGCCCTCACCCCAGCAGGGACATTCCTGCTTGTGGGAAACTGCACAAAGCTATCTTCTGCCAGCCTGGAGCTGCGGCCTGACTTCCCCCCGTTCCCTTACCTGCAGTCCCTGTGCTCTGCCACACAATCCCTGCCCAGCACATCCCTGCTGCCAACCACCAGCGTGGCACGACACAGGTGCCCTGCATCTCCTGGGCTGGGGTGGGTTCCACGAGGCTTATCTGGCAAATAAACACCTGGGTTTACTCAGGGCAGGTGGAGCTTATCTTCACAGCCTCTCCTGCCCCATTTGATCCCCGTTCCTCATCCCCAGGCCTTGCTCTCCACCCAAATTTCCCATGGCAGTGTGGCTAAGTGGTGACAGCAGCAGAGATGAGCACAAACCAAACCTGAGAGCACCTCTCCTGTCCCCTCTGGCTGCAGGAGAGCCCTGGGGGGGTTCCAGCCCATCCTGCTCCCTCAGGGGTGGCACTGCAGCCAGGATGGGCACACGGAGCCCCCAGGATGGAGGCAGAGCTGGCCATGGCCCAGCCTCCCAGCACTCCAACCCCAGCACACCCTGCTCCCTCAGGGGTGGCACTGCAGCCAGGATGGGCACACGGAGCCCCCAGGATGGAGGCAGAGCTGGCCGTGGCCCAGCCTCCCCATCCCAGCCCCTTCCCTGGGCAAGGCCGGGGGGGAAAAGCCTCCGGCCCCCGCCTCCCCCAGCTTATCAAATTTGGCCATGTCTGCAAAGGCCTGGTTTCCTTTTCACCAAAAAAGATCAAAACTGGGTAATTGGCTGCCGGCACAGATGCCTCTGCGCCTCTCTCATGTGTAAACAGCATTGCCGAGCGCTGACACAACGCTCGCTCGGCACACGCAGGCGCCCGGGGCTGCCACCGGCCCTGCCACAACAGGGCTGAAGGTGCTGGGTGCAGGCTGCAGCTGGCTCTGCACCCCAAAAAATGCTGGTGGCCAAAGGCCGGGTGCTGCCATACACCTGAGCACAGGCGGGTGGGTGCAGGGCTCCTCCGGCAGGTGCTGAGGTGACAAACGGGACAATCTGTGCTCAGATGCCAGCCCAGGGGACAGCAAAGCCTCTGGAGCTGTGCTGGGCTGTCCTTGGGGGTGTTAATGTGAGATGGGGCAAGGGAGCAGCCAGGCTGGTCCCTGCTGCATCCCAGGAGGAGGGGGACAGCGTGAGCTGGGGGTGCAGAGACCTTTACCCAGTTATGAGGTTTCCCAGAGGCACAGCTCATGGATGGGAAAAGGAGGTGGAAATTTCCCTCTGCCCTACAAAGCTCAAGGGCCTTCAGATCCCAGGGGATGCACAGTGAGGCAGGAGGAGGAGGGAAACATCCCAAGGAGCAGGGCAGAGCCCGGGAGCGTGGGGAACAGCGGCGGCATCCGCCTGCGGCTGGGGCTGCAGGGGAGGAGACGGGGAGGGACGCAGGGAGGGATGGAGAGGAGGAGGAGGGAGGGAGGGATGGAAAGGAGGAGGAGGGAGGGAGGGCGGGGAGGAGGGAGGGATGAAGAGGCGGAGGGATGCAGGGAGGGGTGGAGAGGAGGAGGGATGCAGGGAGGGATGGAGGGAGGGGTGGAGAGGAGGAGGAGGGATGGAGGGAGGGATGGAGGCCGGGATGAAGAGGCGGAGGAATGGAGAGGAGGAGGAGGGATGCACGGAGGGATGCAGGGAGGGATGGAGAGGAGGAGGAGGGATGCACGGAGGGATGGAGGGCGGGGTGGAGAAGAGGAGGGATGCACGGAGGGATGCAGGGAGGGATGGAGGGCGGAGGGATGCACGGAGGGATGGAGAGGAGGAGGAGGAGGAGGAGGAGGAGGAGGAGGAGGAGGAGGAGGGATGCAGACGGGCAGGACTGGGAGCGGTTGGGTGGCGGACAGCACCATCGCGCGGCTCTTGAGCGCACGGACAGCGACAGAGCAGGGGGGTGCAATGCCAGCCCTTGTCCTCTGGACGGGGAATGACAGCCAGCGCCCCCGTGCCTCAGTTTCCCCCACTGCAGCACCCTGCAAAGCGGTGCCTGGCCCAGCACACCCAGCCCTCGCAGCCCCACGGCCAGCTGTGGGCACAGCTGCTGCGTCCCCACGGCGGGAGCTGCAGGACAGCACAAGGGGAAGGGTTTGGGGAACAGACAGACCAGGGGTGCAGGGAGGGATGGGTACCATCATCCCAGTGCTGGGCAGAAGGGCCTGGGGGCTCCTGGGGACAGCAGAGCTGCTGCTGGGGGTGGCTCACGGAGGACAGCGGGCCCTCAGCCCCGGGTTACCCGCTCACCTTGCTGCCAGCACGGGGCACAGCCACCCCTGCTCCTCCTGCTGCCAGCCCCTGCTCTGCCAGCCCAGCAGCCGTGTCCCTCCGGCCTGTCGGGGCTGTGACCATGCCGGTGACACCGAGAGAGCCCAAACGGCCTCCCCAGAGCACGTTATTGCCAGGAGAGCCCCTCGGGGCCGCCGGCTCCAGAGGGGACTCAGCGCTGACCGCAGTCACCGCGGGCCGCAGAGCCAGCGCCCGGGGCGGTGACGGGCGGCCCAGCCCCAGCCCACGCTGGCCCCCTGCCCTGGCTGCTCCGAGGCTCCCTGGCACCTTGGGGAGCGGACACACCTCTGGCAGGGCACAGCCGGGGGCTGGGGCTTTCCCTTTTTAGCTGCGCGGCTCGCAGGGAGCAGGCACAGCGCAGGAGGGCTCCGGCTCCCCTCGGCGGCCATGGAGCGGGCTCCAAACCTGGTAGGTGCCTCCCCGGCAGCCCGGGGCTTGCTCCTCGCTTTCCGTCTCTCACAGAATGATTTGCATGCTTGCTCACCTGGGGTTGTTTGCTTTGGGCCTGCCAGGGCCATCCCCCCGTGCCCAGCAGGGTGAGGATGCAGCAGCCACGGCCGGACAGACAGACGGCCGGACAGCGCGGCTCCGGGCACCGAGCCTCCCTGCCCCGGGGCACTGCACACCCACGGGCAGGGTGTGGGGCAGCCCGGGCCACTGCTGGGACACGAATAGCAGCGAGCAGCACTACAGAAAGCAACTTTGTTCCCTGCTGGGCAGCCTGCCGGGCGGGTGGCAGCACACGGCGGCGAGGCTGGAGGGAGAAGGGAAGGAAAAAAGCATCTGTTCTCTCTCACCGTCCTCAGAGCACAGAGGGAGGGAGAGGAGGGCTTGGATAAAGATCTCATTATTGACTGTGTCATCTCTGTAAGGCTCCTTTTAAACCAGAGGCTGCCCAGGTACAGCCTGGGCTGGGTCACTCCCCATGCAGCTGCCTCAGGGTGGGCAGGGAGGGGACAGGGCACAGCTCGGGCAGGACAGGCAGGGGCACTTGGGGAACACAAACTGCAAGCAGGGTGAGGGGCAGCCACACGCATCAGCTCATCATGAGTGTGCCCACCATCCCTGCAAACTGCCCTCAGGTGTTTCTCACCTGCAGGCCAGCACTGCCTTTGGGCATTGAATGTGCCACCTCAAAGCCAACGTGGTCCCGCCATCACCTGGTGACCCCTGGGAGGAGGGAGAGCTCCCCCTCCATGCCAGTCCTGCAGCCCAAGCAGCCTCTCACCATCCTCATCCTCCTTCTTCCTCAGCTTCTCCTCTGCATCTTCACCTTCGCCATGGTCCCGGTTCCCGAAGCCAAGGACCAGAGCAAGGCAGCCAAGGGCAGGAGAAGGGGCCTGGCACGGGCACCCACAGCCCCCCCCGGGCTGGCCTGGGCCCCGGATGACCCCTACAGCAGCATGGCAGAGTACGAGCACAGCATCCAGGACATGGTGCGCCAGCTGAGGAACGGCTCCGAGCCGGGGGACACCAAGTGCCAGGTGAACCTGAGGCTCTGGAGGTCCAACCGCAGGAGCCTGTCCCCCTGGGCCTACAGGTGAGCTCGGGGACAGGCAAGGGGCTCGGAGCCAGCACAGGGGCTGTGGAGGCTGCTGGAGGCTGTGATGCAGAACCCATTTCACCCCATCACCACCTCCCCAGCCTTGCCCCGTTTCCCTCTCCTCCAGGATAAACCACGATGCCACGCGGATCCCAGCAGACATCCCCGAGGCCCGGTGCCTGTGCAGTGGCTGCATCAACCCCTTCACCCTGCAGGAGGACCGCAGCATGGCCAGCATCCCCATCTTCAGCCGCCTGCCCGTGCGCCGCCGGCTCTGCCCGGGCCAGCTGGGCCACGGGCCCTCGGGCAAGAAGTGCCACAAGAAGTACCAGATGGTGATGGAGACCATTGCTGTGGGCTGCACCTGCATCTTCTGAGGCTGCAAAGCTCACACCCTGCAGCTCCCCCAGTGCTGGCCATTCTAAGCAGCTTGCTCTTGCTTCCCCAGCTTGCCCAGCCCTTTGGGAGAGGCCACCTGGCTGGGCAGCAGGGTGAGGGGAGGGCCCTGTGCAAGGGCTCCTCAAAATCCCCCTGCAGACTCCGTCAGCCTCAGCCCCAGCAGCTGCTATGGGGACACCCAGTGCAGAGGCACCCCTGGGAGTCACCCAGAGCAGAGGCAGCCCTTGGATCAGGATCGGGATCGGGATCAGGATCAGGATCAGGATCAGGCCTCCTCCCTTCCCAAAGTCCCCACTTCCCTTTTTTGCCCCGTCGCTGCAGCAGCTTCTGGCAACACCCAGCCCTCCCATCCTCCCAGTCCTCCCAGTCCTTCCCAGTCCTTCCCAGCCCTCCCACAGGTTCCTCTGTGCCAGGCTGGGTAGCCCAAGGAGTGGGGCAAGCTGCTGGTGCTTTGGGCAGCTTCTGAGGTCTCAATAAAGTGCATTGCTGGCTCTGGTCTGAGCTGCCCCTGCCTTGGCCCCTCAATGCTGCCCCTCTGTCCTGCCCAGCTTCTCCCACTGAGGCTCTTCTGCCCCCCAAACACACCCCCAGAAACCCAGAGCACCTGGCAGGAGCTGTGAGAGCCCTTCCTGCATCCCTGGGGCACAGGAGGCAGGGTTGGGCTCCAGGCATGGAAGAGGCCCTGGGATCTCCAGCCTTACCTGTGAGGCTCCCAAGGGCAAAGCCAGGAAGGCAGGAGAGACTGGTGGGAGCTGGGAAGCTCGGGGGGACCCATCTGCTGCCAATGCCAGCCAGCCTCACCCCTGAAAGCCCCCCAATATCCCTCCCAAACACTGTGAGCCTTTCTCAGGAGAAGGCACAGGCTCCTTTCCAGCAGAGCCTGGGGTGAGGGAACAGGGAAACTGAGGCACACAGCACAGACACAGCAACACTGGGCAGGAACTGTATTCCTGAAGGCCTTCAAGTCATTGGGACACAACCTGTCCCTTGTCCCCCAGCCCCCCCTGGCCTCCCCAAGGCAATAAATACTCCCCAAACTACCGCACACCCCAAAGCTCCTGGCCCACCACCCCTCAGGGGCGTCACAGCTCCGTCTTCACCTTGTGCATCAAGTCCTTCTGGTCGATCTTGTCCAGCTGCTGATGCCAGCGGTTGTAGGCCAGCAGGGCCACGTTTTTGGCCGCCACTGCCGTCATCTCCATGGAGCTGGCCACCCACTCCACGCCGCTGAGGTAGAAGAGGCTCTCGTGGAGCACGACGGGCGGCAGCGCCTTGGCGGCGTCGTAGCGCGGGTACGTCGGCCACTCGGCCACCTGCACCGAGTAGTAGGACCTGAAGAGGGTCTTCAGCTGGGGCTTGTCCAGCGGCCGCGGGGACAGCACGCGCCACACGGCCGCCTCCTGCGGCTGCTTGCGCCGGAACGCCGCCGAGATGTTGACGGGGCAGATGTTGTCCATGGCGTGGAAGAAGAGCTCGGGGGTGTCGGTGGTGAGGATGCTGGTGAAAGGGAACAGCTTGGGGTCGGGGAAGCCGAAGTAGGAGGAGTTGAGGTAGCCGTGCACCACGGAGGTGACGGAGGGCTGGAAGGCGCCGGGCAGGTCGGCGATGGGGGGGTCGAAGTTGTCGAAGGTGAAGTTGCTCCTGCTGGGCTGCAGCGGAGTCGTCACCACCACCAGGTCGTAGAAAGCAGAGCCCTGGCCCTCGGTGCTCTCGTAGTGGACCTGGTACAGGGCTCTCCCCTCTGAAGAGAGACACGGGACAGTCACGAGCAGCCCTGAGGTCCGAGTGATGCTGCCCTCACCCTCTTTTTTTCCAGCCTGACCTCCATCCCCTGGTTTTCCAGCACACACCAGTGCTGGACCACAGCACCTGATGGTTATGGCAGAAAGGTTTCATTAAGACATAAAGTGTTTACAGAGAGGCCCAGCCTAGTGGGGGGCAAAGAGAACTGGGGGAACACAGCCCACATCCCAGGCCCCAGATATTTTTCTGCTGTGGTGGAATGGGGAGCGAGCCTGCAACAAGGATGGTGCCACAGGAGAACCTGATGGACCTCAGGAGGAAGGGAGGGCAACCTCAGGGCTGAGGTTGGAGCTGCAGAGTCCCCACTGGATCAGACAGACCCTCAGGGCCTCTCCCAAATGCCTCACCAGAATCAGGATGCCCTCCAGCCACAGCACTCCCATGCTGCCACCACCAAGCTCCCACCCTGGTGCCCGCAGAGCCACACCCGTGCCCAGGCTCACCCGAGCTGTGCAGGGAGATGCCTGTCACCCTGGCTGAGATGACATTGGCTTTGGTCAGCTTCAGCAGACCTGAACACACCAGCTTATTCCCTCCTTCCACCGCCCAGGTGCTGCCCTGGGCTCCCGCCAGCGACATGGCCCCTGCAGAGAGGAAGACGAGGGTGGCTCCACAGCCTGGCCGCAGAGGGGACACTGAGGAGACTCACACAGCAAGAGGAGGTGGCTTCACCTGCGAAGGCGGGCACCAGCACGGACTGGCCATAGCTGGAGCGCAGGACGGCGGCAATGACATCGTCCACGAAGCGCTGGGTGACACCGACCTCCAGCAGGGACTCGGCCACCGAGCGCTGGGTCATGTTCACAAAGGCCTCCCCGCCCAGCGAGCGCAGCAGCTCCTCCAGGCTGGAGAAGGCGTAGCCGTGTGCCTGGTACTTGTAGATCCTGGAGGCGACAGGAGCAGGGGGCACCTGGTGATGCCCCAGCCCCAGGGAAACCCCCCCAGCCCCACGGGCTGTCCTACCTCATGAACTTCTCCATCACCTCCTCCACCCACATCTGCAGGCGCAGGAAGCTGATGCCATAGTGCCACCAGAGGCGGAAGAGGTTGAGCAGGTACCAGTCGGTCTCCTCCAGGACAAAGTGCTCCCCGCTGAAGATGGCGCTTTTCCCGGCCACCTCGCGCCGGTGCTTGAGGCCTGCGGGAGCACAGGGAGCACGGGGCTGGGTCCCACCCTGGGACAGGCCAGCACTGGACACGTCCCGGCAGGGATAGGGGCAAGGATGCTCTTGGAGGAGCATCAGGAATGAGAGACCCCAAGGCACAGGTTCCCAGCCACATCGCGTTGGGGCATCTCATGGAGCTGCTGCTGCCGACCGGGACAGACTGGCAGGAGTTTGTGAAGAACCACCCAACACTAATGCCACCAGACCCCCGGATGGTGACCACCCTGTCCCCTTCTCTCTCCAGGGCACAACAGGAGAGACAGCAAGGGGATCACCACATTCCTTGTGTGCCAAGGGGGACTGGCCTAAACCCTCCCCACCACCCCAAGCACAGAGCCCAGCGGTGTCCAAACCCCCCAGCTCAGCGAGGGAGGCCATACAAGCGCCGGGACGCCCAGTCTCACCCAAGATCTTGACGAAGTCCTGCATGTGGAGGCTGAGGGCGTGGATGGAGGCTCCGCGGCTCTCATACTGCTGCTTGTTGACGGTGACGGTGGCCAGGCGCCCTCCCACGCCCGCCGCCTCGTACACGTCCAGCTGCACCTGCGGCCCGAAGTGCTGCTGCAGGAAGTACGCGGAGGCCGAGCCCCCCAGCCCGGCGCCCACCACGGCTGCGGGCGAGAGCGGCCAGAGGCCGGGTCAGCAGCGCCCCGGGGCCAAGGGGGTCCCGCCGCTCCCCGGGCCGCGGCGGGGAAACACCAGCGGGGATGGGGATGCGCGGGGATGCGCGGGGATGCGCGGGGATGCGCGGGGATGGGGATGCAGGCTGCGGAGCGCAGGAGGGGTGCGGAACGCTCGGTGCCGGCCCCGGCGGGGCGGGGAGGCGGCCCGGTGCTGCCGGTGCTCCCGGATGCCCACCCCCACCCCGGGCATCCCCGCGTGTACCGATGGAGCGCGGCGCGGCGCGGGCGGCGGGCGCGGCCGGGAGCGCGGCCAGGAGCGCGGCCAGGGCCGGCAGCAGCGGCAGCGGCAGCGGCAGCGGCAGCGCGGCGGGCGGCGGGGCCATGGCGCGGAGAGCGGGGCCGGCAGCGCCCGCCCCGGCCCGCCCCTCCCGCAGGCTCGGCCCCCGCGCCCCCCGCGCCCGCCCCGCCCCGAGCCCGGCACGGCCCGGGAGGCGGCACCGGCCCCGGCACCGCGGGGACACGGGGACAGTGACACCCTGCGACAGCCCCGGGCAGCATCCCCCTGCCCTCCGCTCCTCACAAGCGTCCCGCTGCGAGGGGCCAGCCTGAGCCTGAGATTTTCCATGAGCTCCATGTGCACCAGGTAATGCTCACAGAGCTTGGGCCCCGGTGCTGCCTGGGCACGCTTTCCATCAGCTCCATGTGCTCCGGGTGATGCTCACAGAGCTTGGGCCCCGGTGCTGCCTGGGCAGGTTTTCCATCGGCTCCATGTGCTCCGGGTGATGCTCACACGACTCGGGCCCCGGTGCTGCCTGAGCAGGTTTTCCATCAGCTCCATGTGCACCAGGTAATGCTCACACGACTCGGGCCCCAGTGCTGCCTGAGCAGGTTTTCCATCAGCTCCATGTGCTCCGGGTGATGCTCACACAGCTCGGGTCCTGGCAGAGCAGAGCAGGCTGGGTCCTGCCCGCCTCATGCAGCAGCAAAGGCGTTTCCAGCTTTTGCTCGGACTTTCTGCCCTAGGCAAAACAAGATGCCTGACAGAGAGCGGTTTGTGCCAAGGGCATCCCACGGGAGCCCGCTGCTCCTCGGATTACAAAGGATAGCAAAGGCTGAGCAAAAACTCTCGAACAGGTTGGACATGTAATTACAGACCCAGAGCCTACTCCAGCCCAGGGCTGGCTCCTTACCCGGGGACAGAATTTTGTTTGAGAATCCATCCCTTTGTCTCCAGGAAACACAACACAAGCACAGGCCCCTTCCTTTCCCCAGCCAGGAGCCACTCCAGACTTTCTGCACGTACAACCCTGAACCTCAAGGCTGAATATTTGGGGTGTGCACAGACAAAAATGACCCTTGCTCAGCTCCCCCCCACAATGGGCAAGATCCCACCGGGATGGGGAGATGAGGATCCCAAGCAGCTCAAAACACAGCACACAAATATCTTTGCAGCACATCTCGGGTTTTAACAAGCTCTTGCTTAACCAGCCTGATTTCCCCAGGGCTGTGGGTGACAAGAAACGTGCTGTGCACACAGCAGGGCTCCCAGGCAGGTCAGCACTGCTCCCAGTCCCCACCCTGCTCGCAGGAGTTTGGGTATTTTCTCATGCCATAAGCAAAATGCTCTGCCCCAAGCTCTGAGGCTTTTCTGCACATGGTGGTTTGAGAACTCCCAACTCTCACTGTTGCTGCAGAGAAAAACCAGCAGAGCCAGAAATTGCCTAATGGCAGCAGCAGGATTTCCTGGGCTGGGGTGCATTTCAGGAGGATGAGGAAAAGCCCTGCAATGGGCCATCACCCCTGCGGCACGGCTGGCTTTGCTGGCAGATCTTTAGCACGGAAATATTGATCTCGCCCCCATAAAGGGTATTTGTAAATGGTCTTTTGCAAATGCTTTTTATTGCAGGGAGAAGTGCCCGGGGGCATCCAGAGCTGTGGCAGAACAAGGCCCACCCACACGGCACCAAATGCCACGGCAAAGGCAGGAATGGAGGCCCAGCTATTTTTGCAGAGAAGGAAATCTGTTACAAACACGCCCTCACAGAGAAAGCCTCGTCTTTTCTCCCACAAATCCCTGAAATTACAGCCTGCCTGTGGGTACCAGTGTGAAGGCACCCTGTAAATTAACCCACCCTTAACTGCAGTGCTGCACAATCCCTGGATTGCAGCAGCACAGCACACACAGGGGCAGAGCCAAGCAAAGATAAACCCAGAGATCCAACAGATTTCAGCTGTTGGCAGAGCTCTGCTGAACCAGCCACCACCAGAGGCTGGCAGAGAACATTTCTCTCCACAGTCACCCAGGAGCAGACACAGCAGAAGGTGTGGAAATGCCTGGGCAGGTTATCAGGGCAGGAATCACTGACACCAAGCCTGTGTGTGTGCATTGCTGGGAGTCCTCCTAAAGCATCGTTAATAAAATGCTCAGCCAAATGCTGCTGTGGCCCTGTCACAGACAATGGGACCTGGAACAGCCAGAAACCTTCCCGTGTGCAGCCCCAGCTGGCTGGAGTTGGAATGAGCAGCAGTTTGAGGCAGGGAAAAGGCAAGAGAAATCACTGCAATTCTTCTGTTTTATTAGCAAATGGACATATCTGGACAGCTAAAGGAAATCAGACCTTTCCAACATCAACTCAAATGTTGTTGTCAATTTCTTGCACTGCTCCCACACATCTGTCTTTCATACAGACAGAACCTTTGGGTAAACAAAGAGCACAGAAACACACAAAAATTACAATATATACACATTTTCCCTCCACTTCAATGGCCTTGGGTTTCTGGACATTAGCAACGCTTTGTTCGTTTGATTTTGCAAATAATACCAAAACACCTCGAGTTTTAAAATAAAAAAATACTACAATATTCACAATATAAAACTTAAATACTTTTTTTTTTTTTTTTTAATTAAGGTACTGCTAGGAGCTATTGAGTGATCACAGCTCTTCCAACAGAAGTTCTGCTGCTGAAGCACTGGAAGTTAAGGTTCACAAAGCAACATCCATTTCATTCTGCACTGCTCCTGGTCAGAGCTCAGATCTTGCCATGCTCATGACAGTGCCACTGGAGATTTGTCCAGGTGTGGAAATGTCTAGAAGGTACATGACACTTCCTCTCCTCTGCTATTCCTGCCCCGTTCATGTATTCCTGTGTTTTACTGAACAGTCACTGGATAAAGTGACTGCAGAGGAGCAGCTCATGGGTCAGTGCCCTCCCTGCAGGAGTTACAGAAACAGGGCAGAAAAAGCAGCAAGAAACAAGAAGAAATTCAGCCCACCCTTCCACAATCTCATCCAGGACAAAAAACCATCAATAAGTGTGCTTGAAAGGCAAGGGAATCAAATTTTACCTGTGAAATCTGGATTCTGTGATGGAATCCAGGTTTGGTTATTTCATTTTCACTTCACCTTTCAGAGGAAACAGAAACTGGGACAAACAACAGCTAGAGGATTTATCTCTTTGGTAACATCTGTGAAAGTCTCTCAGCATTGCCTCCGTTTCACAGGAATCGTAACACCTGACAGGATCCTGTAGAAGTTTTGTAGGTTTCACTGGGAGAAGAACTTGCCCCAAATTCAAGAGGGCCTCTGTGAGGGTGGGGAAGACTGCAGAGGAGCTGGATCCCTCAGAGTCCTGCTGCAGCCACACTGCAGTGCCTCAGTGAGAGCAGACCCCAGAGAGACAAACTGAATAAACCATATCTCAGTACAGACACGAGGTCTGGAGTGCATTTTAGGGTATTTCCTTAAGGCAGAAGTGGGTGAACACTGGCTGAGGGGACAGGCAGAGCTGGCAAACCCAAGTTGGACTGAGTGGCTGTAACATTGTTTTCACAGTCGAGTGGCTCCATGGGTGACTTTAAAGAGGATTTGGATCCCATCACTCCTGGTCACACTCAGCTGCAGCCTCTCTGTGACAGAAAACTGTCTGTAGTGTAAAATGTCAGTGCATCTGTTTGGCTCCTTACAACTGAAGTTTCACTTTCAAAGTTGGCTTCCACCTCTCCCCTCATACTGCAAGATTCAACTGATACAGCAGGGGCTGAAGAGGCAGCAGAGACCTCACTGTGCCAGCTGAGGACATGGGCTCCTCCTCACTTTTGAGGAAGAACAGCCACATCTGTAGTGTCACATTTCAGATTTTACCATTCTTCTCTGGAGAAACAGCAAACCCTGGTGACCTGCTCAGCACAACAATGGATAGGAAGTCCTGTTTATCTCTGAAACTTCCAAAACCACGGTAATGATACAAGACACTGAACAAGAGGTCTGCCCATGAGCTAAGCTGCCAGAAGTGCTGTTTCAGGGCTGAAATCTCCATAACCTACTGCACAGAGGCAGAAACTCACACTCCAAAAAGGATCCGCTACAGACTCACACCACAGCTGCCACTAAAGAAGGTTGCACGGAGCAGGTTAGGAAATGTGCAAATTACTTAAACTTCTGGGCTGCCAACCCACTAACTGCACACAGTCTCCCTAGGTGAAAGACTGGCAGTATTAAAGGCTGTAACAATCTTGAAGTCCACCACTAAAGGGTTTTTCAGCTGAAGCCTCTGAAGGAATGGGAGAAGAATAAATTTTCTTACAAACCAGGGATGGCATTCACTCTAAAAGTAAAGCACTTTTGGAAGTGCATTTGTCAGGTTATGGAACCAATTCCAGAAAGTAAAAGGAAAGGAATGAACAAATCAGTAAGAAACAAGCTGAAAACCAACCATTCCTGGTTTTGTGGCTTAACTGTTCTTCTGTCATTTGACTGCTTGCTACTCTGCAAAGGGTTAAATTCTGATCCTCCTCAGTGACTGCATCCTTTCAGCTGAGATAAATGAACTCCCAGGCAATAGGGCCAGTGGGAAATACATATGTGCTGTGACAACAACATGCCTCCAACCAGGAGGACAGCTCGAGGTCAGCTTTCACTTCCTCAGCCTTCTGCTTTTCTTGCTTTCTTGTCACTGCTGCTAAAATTGGTTCAAGGGCACTTGAGACTTTGGAGCAAAAAAGGTTTTTCTCCTTGCATCAAAACCCAAAAGGTTTCATATTTACTAGGATCATTGAAAGTAGAATCAGAATGAGGACTGGAAGTTGGTGTAATGTGAGGATCTCTGCCGGAGAGCTGAGAAAACAGAACAGTCCAGATTTCCTGCTTAAGGGCACAGCTCCATTTTGCCAGCAGCTGCAACAGAGAGCACATAGTTTATCATGCTTGAAAGCTGCACAAATACCCACCAGGGAAGAGAAATTACTCTCCTCTAAAACATACATTTGGGTTGGAGATTAAGAGATGTGAGGACAGTTTTCTGGCTCCACCACAAATCACCGTTCCCTGTTTTACCTTTGGGAACAAAGAGTCAAGCTGGAATTTTACCTGGAGAAGGAATATTAACATTAGTCTGACCTAACAGCTGAATTCTTTTTAAACCCTCATCTCTATTCAACTCTAGTACAACAGAGATTCCATGAATTCCTGATTGTTTTCCTGAAGCAACATAAGAAAAAGCTGCCCCTAAATGTTATTTCAAGTGATCATCTTCACCCCATCCGAGGGGTGTGGGGACAAGGGAAGACATCAAATCCAAGTGATAAGAATACTCATCCCTCTGGACTTTCCCAGTGCTTTGCACATGAAAAGCCTCACCACATCCCTGTGAGGTAGGTCAGTATTATTAACAGTCCCTTAATACAGCTGTGGAAAGTGATGCAGAGAAGTTCCTTTCCTGGAGGCCACTGCAGGAGATGGAACAGGGAGACAAGAAGAGAATTTCCCTTTCTCTCCACATCTCCCCTCTTCCCCATACAAACCATGGAGAAATAAGCAGAGAAGGAGGCTACAGTGCCCCAAATTTCTGACCAAACAGCAGGAGCCCACAGCTCCAAGGAGGATCATTAAATACACAAGTACCTCAGGAGGAACGGCGGCGACCCCGAAGCCATCCCACGACACAAACCCAGCTCAATAAATAAGTAAAATACAAACAGCTGGCACTGTCCCCAGCCCAGCAAGGTGCCAGGTGGAGCAGCTGGAGCCACGTCACTCCTGTGCCTCCACGGCCACGCCGACCAGCGCGTGGCGGATGGTGCGGCCGTGCAGTTTGTAGCCGTCCTGCGTGACCAGCGCCACGGTGCCCGGCTGCACGCCCTCGGCTGGCACGTGGCAGACGATCTCGTGGTCATAGGGGTCGTACCTGCCCCCCACAGGGTTCATCTTCTGCAGGCCGTGCTTGGCGAAGACGCTCTGCAGCTTGGCCTCGATGAGGGACAGCCCCTCGTAGATTTTCTGCAGGGTGGGGTTGGGGTCGCTGGGCTCCTCGGCGTGGCCCGCGGCGCTCTCGGCCGTCTTCTCCAGGATGTCTGCCACCTCCACCAGGTCCCTGCAGAAACTCTGGATGCCTGCAGGAAGGGAGCGAAGGACAGCTTACAGAACATCCAGCACCAAGGGCAGACAAAGGCACGGTGGTTTGAAGGCACCTTTAAAGCTGCTCGTTGATTTGGAGTTAATTCGGCAAGACCAGGAGGTGTTTTCTGATTGCTGGAACCAAAGCTTCAGCATTAAAAGTAATCTAAAGATTCCCCAAACCAAGGTATGTGCAGGAAATGCACATCCATACCATGACCATTTATATATTTGGTATTCCTGACAAAACAGAGCATTAATGTCTCACTCCAAACAGGTTTTTGCAACTCAGATTTGTCATTTAGGACTCTGCTCCGCATTCCCTGCTCCAGTCCCATTTGTGTGGCAAAATTTTGTCACACAAATGCCCATTCCACAGGGAACAAACACAATGGGGGGAAGCAAAAACAATGCATGGCTATTCAGAAGTACAAAGTCCCCAATTTATTCATAGCTTAAAACCATTGTGGAAGGACTGAACCAAAATGGTCCTTGGGTTGGTCATGAAAAGCCAGGCAGGTTTTATAATTCGAAAATAATGACAAAAGGGTTAGACTGGCTGCATTTCCAGCAGTGGTTCCTTGCACAGTGCAGAAATTCCAGGAAAAGCTGCCTCCCTCAGTTACATAAATGTCATAACTCCCTGACTGGAATGACACATTAGGGAAACAGAAAATGAGGCAATAGTCAGGTGCTGTCTGCAGCTGTACATGTGAACAAAGGGAGAGGAAGGAGATGCAGCAAAGCAGCAGACAGAAGCCCAGCAATTACCACTTATTTCATGGAATCAGAGTCACTGAGGCTGTTCAAGACCTTTAAGATCATCAAGTCAGCACTGCCAAGGCCACCACTAAACCTTTCACAGTCTTTCCAACGCCTCCAGGGATGGTAGCCCCACCTCTTCCGGGGGCAGCCTGTGCCAGTGCTTGGCGACACTCTCAGTGAAGAAATTTTCTCCTAAAATCCAATCTAAACCTCCCCTGGCACAACTTGAGGCTGCTTCCTCTTGTCTTACCTCTCATCAATTGGGAAAAGAGACTAACCCCACCTTGCTATAATCTCCTTTCAGATTTTCCTCTTATTTACACAACTCCAAGTCTCACTCTGTGAGCAATTTCTAATAAGGAAGTTATTTTTGATTCGTGCTACATATCAAATCCCAAAAGCTCAAAAAACCCTCTCAAAATCAATGATCCTGCTGTTGATTATCTCCAAACTCAGCAGCCATTTTATAGCACCATGGGTGGAAAGTAAGAAAATACAGCAGCTCTAATTTCAAGGCTGCTAGAATTAGCTAACAATAAACCTCTTGAGATCCATGCATTATGGAGAAAAACAGTTTTTCATTCTCAGAGATGGTTCTGGCACAGTGCAATGCCTGAACAGCACTTTCTTCCCCCCTCACCTCCTTCTGCTGCCAAAGCTACAAATCCAGCTCGTTTCACTGATGCTAAAATATTTCTTTTAGAGGTTTTAAACATCTATCTAGAGATTGACAACTACTGCCCCAGGCTGCATCCACCTCCAATGAACTGAAGCACAGGAGGCTGTTAATACAGAAAAGGAGATCACAACCTGATGACACAGCTGAGTATAAAATGCACCCTGCCAGAGCCAATCCTCAGCACACAGCAGAGCTGCATTTTCAACCAAGTCAGCAGAACTAAACTCAGCTACACTGGGACTATTTAAAAAAAAAAAAAACCTCACAATTCTGTGATTCTGTGGGTAAACCTGATAGGACAGGACACAGCTGGACACAGAGAAAAAAACAGTGATTAAGCCCAGATATCAAGAGTCCAGGCCAAGCATCATAGCAGGATTTGAAATAAACGTGGGAGGGCAGGACAGGGGGACAGAAAGCTGCTGATCAGCATTTTCTGCTCAGGCAGGCAGGCCAGTGCAGTAAACACAGCTCTCTGCTTACCAAAGAGTTTGGCATCTTCCACAAACTTCTGTGTTCTCCTCCGGACATTTTCAGAATCTGCCAAAGCTCTCCGGTATCGCTCCTGTAACCAGAGGGGACACATCCGAGCTGCAGGTGAAACCCTCTCTGACACTGCAAACCCCTCAGAAAGGCTTTAAAGAGAGAAGGTTGTGCTGGGCTGCTGCATTTTCACACAAAGACAAGTCTTTCCACTGATTAACCAAAAACTGCAACTCTTTCACAAGACTCAAGGCCAAAAATATTCTGGGCACTGAATGGCTGAATTCAGCTGAACAGCCACGGTCAGGCTGCTGCTGAGATCCTGCTCTCTCCAGCAGGCAGCTCTGTGACAGCTGATTTCTCACTCAGGGCAGCATTCTCAGGGTGATTATCTCCAGAACAGCCCAGTGCTGTGGCATTTAATCCTCCCTCAGTCACGTGCAGTTCTTCAATATAGAACCTGATTTCCATCACACACGGGCACTTAAAAGGGCCTTCCTGCTCGGATAATCTGGATCCAGTGTGACATAAAGCTGATAAGGAGTGTCCAAAGGAGGGGCATGAGGGTGGGGAAGGGTCTGGAGGGGCCATGGAGGAGCAGCTGAGGGCACTGGGATTGTGCAGCTGGAGGAGGCTGAGGGGAGACTCCTGGGACAGGGACAGGAGCCAGGGAAGGGCTGGACCTGGGCCAGGGCAGGGTCAGGCTGGATTTTGGGAAAGGTTTTTCCCCCAGAGGGTGCTGGCTCTGCCCAGGCTGCCAGAGCTCCAGGAGGGCTTGGACAGCGCTCCAGGGATGCCCAGGGTGGGATTTTGGGTCTGGGCAGGGCCAGGAGCTGGGCTGGATGATCCTGAGGGAACTCAGGATTTTCCATGACTTTATGCCAACATGTGACACTAATCAGCATAAAGCTTCTGCCACAAGGCTGTGAAAGAAGTGACCAGCTCCAGGACACAGCTTATTCCTGCCAGGATCACACCATCAGTGAGTGCCCTGCTGCTGGCACTGCTGGCAGATGGTGTTTTGGGGAGGGCAGGCTGGAATTTCACCCTCTCACACTCAGAGCACAGCTGCTCTGGAGCTCTGTGTGTGTGTGTCACAGCATTTAGGGAAAAATCCAGGGCTGAAAACCAAACCAAGCCGCTGAAGCAAAGGCATCCAGCACACTCACAGTTAAATCCCGGACCTGCTCTTCCAATTTGATGGCTTTGTGCTCCAAGGCACAGCCAGACAGGGGGTGCTTGGGCTCCTCACTGGGGTCCTCTGGGCCACACTCGTCTCCTGTACTCCTCTGCTGAGCTGCAGTGCTGAAAGCACAGGGGCACCCTCTGAAATACAAACTAGGGACACAGAAACAAAGTTGAGTAACTTAGGGTCCATGAGAATTCAAGATTAGTGTCAGTATTAAAAGCAGGCTGTCTTAAAAGAGGTACACAGGATTCTAGACACAATTTTAGTTCTTTTCAGAAAACACAGACAATCAGCAAAGAAACACAAAGAGGTGGGTTTAATTTCTTTATTTTAGACTAACATGGCACACAGAGGCTTTACTCCACTTCTTTGGCATACCTTCAAAAGAGTCAGGTTTTCACAGAAACACAGAATGAGATTGGAAAACACCTTCAAGACCACCAAGTCCATCCTGTACCCAATCCCCACCTTGTGACCCACCCAGAGCCCTGTGTGCCACATCCAGTCATTCCTTGGACACTTCCACCACCTCCATGGTCTTTTCCAACATAAATAATTCTGTGATTCCCTGACTGTGTTTCACTCTCCCTCCTATTACAGTTGCTTTTACAAACCAGCCTAGACAGGGCTCATTCCTGCCAGTGTGAGCCTCAGCTCCACCTCCCTCTCTCACCTCACACCAGGAAGAATCTGCAGAACAAAAGAGAATTTACTTCCAAACCAGCTCCACCCAGGAAACATTTCGGTACACATCTAACAAGGAAGGGTGTATTCTCCTTTTTTGGGAATACCTGGGCTCTTCCTCTGAGCAAAGCTTTCAACACCCCCATCGTGCAATGTTTTATATCCCCTCTGTGCAATGTTTTCCATACATTAAGTGCACATCTACCCCTGTGAAAGGCAGCAGAGCCCAGTAATCCCTGTGCTGGCACCAGCTCCACTCCCTGTGCTTTTACAGAACAATTCCACTCTGCACAGAGAGGTTAATTTAGACCCCAGAATCGATTCAGCTGAGTTCACATTACCAGGCCTGTACCATGAAGCATTCTTCCTCTTTAGCAAGGCTGCATTGCTCAGGTTCAATGTCACACAAGTGCACAGAGTTTGTTCTGGGGTCTATCATGAAGCCTTCAGTGCTCTTCAACTGTTTTGCCCCCTTTATTCCAGTGCTGGAGCTGAGCAGAATTCAATCTCAAGGAGTTAAACCAGCTGAAAAATAACCCTATAAAACAAGAGGACTTTTCTCTCAGTGTCCCTGAATAGGTCTGCTGACAGATCAGATCAGATCAGATCAGCGCAAGTGCCAGTACCAAAGAGAAGCCAAATACGTGAGGTGTGGGGCAGGGAGGAGGTGTCCCTGAGGGTTTAGACTGGCTCAACCCTCAAAGCCCAGCTCAAGAGATCTGTGTCTGCCCAAAGACCACCAGGCATCTCCTCCCACCCCTGTTTAACAGCTCAGATGTTTCATCATTTAAATCCCTAATAGCAGGGTGCTAAATGTCCCACAGCACTAATGACAAACTTCCTCTCCCCACCTGAGGACATTTGCATGTGCAGTTTTTATTAAGCGGGCACTTAAAATATCATCTGTATGTCAAACCACTCCTTTTCAACAAATTATGTGCCAAATACAAACCTCAAAGTGCTTTCTCTACTTACACTTGCTCTAGAGAAGGATGTTCCTCAGACTAATCTTTAAAGGGTTCCAGGAATGCCATTACAGGAGAAAAACCCCACATTTCATCCCTGGCTGCTGTTTGGGGCACAAGACCCCATCTTGAATGATTTTTAAGATTCCTGTCATGTTCATTTTATTGACTGATTAACAGCACTTTATCAAAGTTAGAGAAAGTACATTAAACTAAAGGGGAGGACAGAGCAGGACCCCTTCACCAAGCCTTCAAAAATCAATCTGAGGCTTTCTTTGCACATAAAAACGTCCGTGGGAAGCAGCAGCTCCAAGCTTTATCATCTCACATTTCATTTCAAAGAGCTGCAGGGATGGAAATCAGCCATGCTACAGCTGAACCAAAGAGCGTGAACCGCAGCTGAGAAATCTCGCTGGGCCCCTCAGAGGTGAAACTCCAGTGTTTTAAAAATAGGCTGTGCAGCTCAGTTGACTCCTCTGCCCCCAAGACGCCGAAGCTGGGGAGGTTTTTCCCTCTGCCGGTGGTTCCTGGCAGGGATGGGTGTGTTCTGCGTGGGAGAGGGGCATGGAGGAGCCGGTCCCAGCTGCCTACGTGGAGCAGGGAGCTGCCTGCATGGACTCCTCTCTGCAGCCTCTGAAGCCAAATCCCAAATCCCAGAGCGCTCTCCCCGAGCAGGGACATGCCCTGGCAGTCAGGCAGTCACATGCTGCCTGGAAAAGTTATGGCCAAGAAATCCCAGCCTGACTCCGAAGGGAATTCTTCAGGTCTGTTATGCGGGAGTTGAAAATGCCGCTCAATTGACTCCTTGCTGCAGGGTGAAAGGAATTCTCCCCAACAAGTGGCAGGAGCTATTTACAGGCTGTCCACTGAACGGGCTCCATCTTCTGCAGGCTGGTTTGATCACAGCTACCCTAAAAATAGGCATGGATCCCACGGGAGGAAGCTGACACATCCCGAAGTGACAGACACGTGGAAGTCGCGGGGCGTGTGAAGGGAGTTACACAAGTTGGTGTTACAGAAAGATTTACACAGGGATGTCACAGAAAGCCAAAGAGATAAGGAAGAGTAGAGAAGCTGATTGCAGCCATATGGCTTAAGCCAATTGTCCTTCAAGATTAATATTTCAGTGATGAGAGAGGGTTTCTGATACAATGGTATCAGCATCTCTTTCTGGAGCACCTGACCATTCCGAAGTGACAATCAGCTCTCCCTAACGCAAGGGTCCTTCCCCACCCTGCTGGAACACTCCCTCCTCCTCCTCCTCCTCCCAAATCAGCATGACAAAGCTCTCGAGTGCTGAGACACACAGGAACATCTGCCCTGGTTTCAGCTCTGATGAGACTGCTTTGGAAGGAAATTTAATTATTGCCAATTCCTCCGCGCTGTTTCATCAGGGAGTGACTGCAGAGATAATGCAGCGCAAGGAGGGGACTGTCCCGCTCTGGGGTGGCCGCACCTCGAGAACTGGGGCAGTTTCGGGTGCCAGGAGGTGAGAAAGACCTAAAGCTCTTAGAGAATGTCCAAAGGAGGGACACGCAGATGGTGACAGACTCATCGCACATTTTTCAGGGAAGCAAAGCAGTTTTCACTCACGTAAGAGGGAGAATTTCCTGACATGCATCTACATTTAGTCCCAAACACAGCTGCCTTTACTGTGTGCTGCAGATTTATTATATTACATTTAAACAGTCTTTTAGCGGTGCTTCTCTTCTAGACAGAACCAAAAAATTACCAGGCATTTTGGCTTTTTTTCTTTTCATCTGCCCACACTTCACTCAAGTAACCAAACCATCTTCATGGATTTCTCTTTTCTAAGCCGTATTCCGTGATGTAAAAAGAAGCATGAGTGGACATTGTTCCTGTCTAAATATTGACACCATTAAATGGATTCTCTACCCGCGACCACCCAAAACAGACCGATAGCACATGGGCTGCCTCACCACCAGAAACAAAACCCGAGGAGCACATTAAACCTGAATAATTAATGAATAAATTCATGAATAAATGGTTCCGCCGGGCGAGACACAGAACCCACCCACAGTGGCAGGAAACCACCTCCCAACGTGACTTATCGAGCGCGGAAACGCTTTGCCTTAAAAATGAACAATAATTTGCAAAAAAAACCCCAAAAACAAAAAAAAACCCAAAAAAAGCAAACAACTTTTCTGGGAAAGGAGTTCGGTTATGGGGGGTTATTTCTGCTCCAGGGCGTTCTGAGGAGCGCAGAACAGCAGCGAGGGGTTTCGGGGGTGAGATGGGGAGCGGCGGGGGATGATGGAGCCCGGCGGGGTCTGGCTGTGGGTTCGGGTCGGGGTCCAGATCTGGGCCAGGGTCGTGCTTGGGGTCCGGGTGTGGATCCGCTCCCGTTGCCGCCCCCGGCGCGGCGCCCGCCCGGGCCCGGCCCCGCGGCGCTGCCACGTCTGTCCCCGACACCCCGCAGCTCCGGGCCACCCCTGTATCCCCATCCCATCCCGGCCCGGCCGGTCCCAGCCCGCCCCACGTACCTGCCGGTGCCGGCCTTGCCGGCCGCGGGCAGCAGGGCCCCGAGGCGCCGCAGGGAGCGGGCGGCCATGGCCCCGCACGGAGCGGCGGAGCAGGCGGCAGCCGTGCGCCCGCGGCAGCGCCGAACTACAGCTCCCACACGGCCCTGCGAGCGGCGGGCGGGCCGGCGAGGGGCTGCGGCGTGAGGGAAGGCGGGCACGAGGGGAAGGCGGGCATGGGGGAATGGAGGGCGGGAGGAGAGCGCTCCGCCCGCCGCCGCACACGCGGCTCTGGGCACCGGGGACTCGGCTCTGGGCACAAGGGGCCGGGCCCTAGGACTCGGCTTCGGGAACCCAGGACTTGGCTCCGGGCACAAAGGGCCGGGCCCCGGCATTTGGCTCCGGGCTCATGGGGCCGGGACCTCGGGGTTTGGCTGCGGGAACTCGGGACAGCTCCGGGCTCAAGGGGCCGGGCCCCGGCATTTGGCTCCCCCGAGACTCGGATCTGGCACCGGGCTCCGGGACTGGGACCCGGACAGAGCTCCGGTGTGCCAAGGATCAGACCCAGGCACGCAACACTGGTTCCCTGGAGCTCGGCCTGGATACAGCTTCCAGCGTCCCAGGGATCAGACCTGGGCATGCAGCACCGGGTCCCTGGAGCTCGGCCCCGGACCCAGCTCCATCCCCCGCGACTCTGATTCGGACCCGACCCCAGCTCCTTCCCCGGCAGAGTTCGGACCTGGACACGGGTACACAGCTCCGGGCCCCTGGGCTCGGACATGGGCACACGGCTCTGGCCTCTGGGGCTCGGACCCGGTTCCTCCCAGGGCTCAGACACTGCTCACCCCGAGACACACAGCTCCTGCCGCTGGCTGGGCGGGTTAATGGTGATAACAGGACAGGTTTCACCTCTAGTTCAGGAAAGGACTGGAAGAGACTGCGAGTGTTCTTTACCCGTGGTGAATAAACATTAACCAAAGCCCAAAGCCTTGGTCAAAGTTGCCAACAACTGCATGAAGGATGAGGGGGAATGGCTTCAAACTGCCAAGCACAGGGTTATATGGGATACTGGGAAGGAATTCTTCCCTGTGACAATGCTGAGGCCATGGCACAGGGTGCCCACAGAAGCTGTGGCTGTCCCACCCCTGGAAGTGTCCAAGGCCAGGGTGGATGGAATCTAGAGGAACCTGGGATAGCGGAAGGTGTCCCTGCCCCTTAAAATAAGAGATGAGCTTTAAGTGCTCTCCAACCCACACCAGTCTGGGATTCTCTGATGTGCTTTCAGGGAGCTGCTTGTCCCAGCAGCTGCTGGCACAGGGATACTGAGCCCAGCCCAGCCCCTTTCCCTGGGAGCAGGAGCAGCATTCCCACCCTGTTCCCTCAGCCACAGAACCGGGCAGGCCACTGCCAGTGTTTTTATTAAAAGCTGCTTACCTAGGTACTAACACAGGGCTGTGGACAAGTGAGCTCCAGAGGTTAATTGTGGCAGTCCATAGCATGAGAGGGTGATGGTGACTCCCTTGTTCCCAGCACAAAAGCTGGGGCCTTTCCATTCCTGTCCTTTGTTCTGCCTGTGCTGAATAACCTTACTCTATTTCACTTTTCTGCTCCAACAGCCCTGCTGATTTTTTTTTTTTTTTAATTTTTAGACTTCCCTTCACTCCATTTTGATCACATGCCTTACCAACCTGTGTCTGAGTGCAGCAGCCAGAGTGTGAATGTGTTGTTGGCCAGGAGACAGCCCTGTCCCCTTCCCTGTTCCCCCCAAAACCAGCATGGGACCAGGGCAGGAAGGTGGCCTGCCTCCATCCCTAGCCCTCTGCAGCACTTCTAAGCTGTTTAGCAAAGGTAGAAGGTGCCCGCTGTTAATTTGCTTTCCAATGCTGACACTTGAGCTTCCTTCGTTCCAAGGGAAGGCAGCATGCCCTCACCCTTACTGCCTGGAGGACAAGAAGGAAATATTGGACAAAGGCACTTGGTTGAGGCACAGCAAGCTTAAGCCATGAGGAACCCTGAGATGAGACCCTGCAGAGCTGGGAGCAGTGAGCAGGGTGAACAACTGGCATCTCCAAAGTGGCTGGTCCTGAGCAGCTCCTGAATCCGAAAACTGAGGGGCCCAAAAACCCCAAGGAGTCCATGGTTGCTTTGGCAGATGTTAGCCTGGACACACGCTGATCCCCAAAACTGGAGCACCTGCTGGGCAGTGCCACCTGCCAGCCCAGCCTCTCCCCTCCTTCCTCCTGCACCCAGAGTTTGTGTCACACTCCTGGCTCCGGGGCAGGCTCCCCCAGAGCTGGGTTTCCCAGCAGTTTGTGACCCTGATCCACAAGGAACTCCCCTTCCCCACCCGCCTCCCCAGTCCCCTCCCGTCCCCTTCCCCTGGTTTATAGAGGTGGTGGTGCCATGGTGGGGCTGGCAGAGCAGCTCTTCCACCACGCCTTCCCTGCACCCTCCCAGTGTCTCAGAGAAAGGGGGCTGGCAGCTCCTCCGTGATCCCCACTGTGTGTTCAGGGCTTGGCAGGCTGACTTAAGTCTGCTTCTTTTCCCATTCCTGCAGAGAAAGGAAGAAAAACAATAAAAAGGGATGAGGAGACATCACTGGAAAAGCAACACTTTAAGGCATCCCTCCCTGCTGGGGGCTTTGGACCCAGCATCTTCCAAGCATTTTCCTCTCCCACCCAGCCCTGCACTGCCATGATTCCATGGTTAAACAAGGGGCAAAAACTGAGATTTCCCGGGGGGCCAGGGAGGAGAGGGAGAGCCGAGCAGGACCTTGGCTTTCCTCAGCACGCTGCCCGTGTTGGCAGGGATGATGGAGGGGCTTCTCTTCCTCAGCTCTGCCGCGCAGTTCACAGGGACCAAGTGCTCAGGGGGGCTCCCGTTTGCCTTGTTTGTAGTTTCCTGTGGAAAAGCGGGAGCAAGAAAAGCTCAGGAAACCCAGGAAGCGTTGACAACAGATAAAAAAAAAAGCATGAACTGTAATGAGATAAAAGTTGAGGTGACCAAATCCAACTCACACACCCCTGTCCTCACAGGGACAAAGCTACAGGGATGTCCCCTCTCCCCTCTGCTGCTCCCCACAGTACCCCAACCACTGTTTCTTGCAGGAGTTGGAGCCCTGAGTGAGGAAGATGCATACCCCGTTCTCAGCCTTGCTGGTCACGGCCAGCCCCAGGGCCGGCCCTCCTGCCAGCGACTGCTTCAGCTGCTCCTTCACTTCGGTCAGCTTGAGCTCCAGATCGACCCGAGACTCCTCCTTCTGCCGGCAGCGCTCCTCCAGCTCCGCCACCCGCTGCTCCAGCTCCTGCAGCCTCTGCCCTGCTTGCACAACCGCCCAGCTCAGCGCTGGAGAATCCACCCATCCTCCGCACGGGGACACTAGATGGGGCTGGCAGAGCGCTGCAGCCAGCCCAGCTCCCGGCCCCCGTGTCCCTGTGGCCAGCCCGGTGTCCCTGTGCTCGGTGCCCGAGCGCCTGGCAGCTCCCATGGCCCCGACCTACCCGTGCTGCCCTTCAAGGCTTCCCGCAGCTCCCGCTTCTCCTTCCGCAGCAGCATCAGCTCGCTGCGGATCGATGCCTTCTCCTTCTCCAGCTTCTCCTTCTCCGTCAGGAACCGCCTGGCGTCCTCCTCGGCCCGGTTCTTGCCGTACCTGTACTGGTTGGCACCTGCAGGCACGGGGAGAGACCATGAAGGGCTGCAGCGATGGCACCACGGTCCAGCCGAGCCCACCCACATCCCTGAGGGGAACTGGCCAGGAGCCCTGGGGAGGTTTGTGGCCTGGGGACTCACTGGAGGCGTGTCTCTTCACTTTGACTTGCGGATCCACCCGCCGCGACTTCTCGCTGCAGGACGAGGCATGGCGCTTCACCTGAGCAGCCCCCGGCCGCCCTGGCTCCTCCTCCGCCTGCTGGGAGGAGAGAGAGCTGAGGCACCTGCAGGGCCATCCCCCAGCTGAGACACCTGCAGGGTCATCCCTCTGCTGGGACACCTGCAGGGCCATCCCCCTGCTGGGACACCTGCAGGGCCATCCCCCTGCTGGGACACCTGCAGGGCCATCCCCCTGCTGGGACACCTGCAGGGTCATCCCCCTGCTGGGACACCTGCAGGGCCATCCCCCTGCTGGGACACCTGCAGGGCCATCCCCCTGCTGGGACACCTGCAGGGCCATCCCCCAGCTGGGACACCTGCAGGGCCATCCCCCTGCTGGGACACCTGCAGGGTCATCCCTCTGCTGAGACACCTGCAGGGTCATCCCTCTGCTGAGACACCTGCAGGGTCATCCCTCTGCTGAGACACCTGCAGGGTCATCCCTCTGCTGAGACACCTGCAGGGTCATCCCCCTGCTGGGACACCTGCAGGGTCATTTCCCAGCTGAGACACCTGCAGGGCCATCTCAGCCCCTGGGCCACTGTGGTGGGAGAGGATGAGCCACGAAGTTGTGCTCACCTGAACCTTCTCATAGGGGACATCATCGTACACCACCCGAGAGGAGTCTGCTCGCTGATCCTGGGAGGAGCTGGCCCACCTGCAGAAGGAGGGGTGGGGTCTTCCTTTCCAGAACATCATTGCCAGCCCCTCGGGGAACCTTTCCAGCTTAGAGAGATTCCTGCATCTCACGACCCCACCCTAACACACTCTGCATCAGCACTGATGAAACCCTTTCAGCTTCCCATGCTGCCCTAGGGAACAACCCCTGGGGCACTGACTGTCCCTGAGATCCCAGCCACAAACCACAGCCCAGCCTGTGTCCGCTCTGGAGACTCCACAGGGCCAAGGATCACCATGCCCAGCCCAGCACCCAGCCCCTGGCACTTCAGGAGGCACACAGCCTTACAGGTAGGAGTGTCTCACGGCTGTCACAATGTTGGCAATGGTCTCCACATCCACGTAGTCGTAGTGCAAGGCCTCTGGGGCTGTCTGGGAGCCTGTTTCCACCAAGAGGAGACCCAGCCAGCGGCCCAGGTCTTCAGAGCAGCTTGCCTGGAGGACAGAGGAAGTGGTGCACACTGGGGTGCACACCCAGCTGGGGTGCACACCCAGCTCCCAGCCCCTCATCCTTGCTGATGACACAATCCCCCTCTGTGCACCCAGTCCCCATGCAGCTCCCCCAGCTCACCCAAGAGGTGCCCCGAGCTTTCCAGGCGAGGACAAAACAAGGCACTGCTTGCATGGGGCGCCGATCACCCCAAGGGCCGCTCCCCCAGCCTGGCAATGCTGTCCTCAGCGCCCCCCGCTCACCTCGAGCGCCGTCACCTCGTGGCCGTGGCGCAGGATGCGGAAGGCGAAGGGGTGCTTGGGGCCCAGGCCGGGCAGCACCTCGCAGCCGCGCAGCACGATGGCGTTCACGTGGGTGCGCAGGTCCGAGCGGTCCTTGTGGAAGTACAGCGTGTTCCCCTTGAGGCGACACCAGCGCTCCTTCCAGCACTGGTTCACCAGCACGCTCAGGTAGCCTGGGGAGGGAAGGGCATCAGCGCCCGCCCGGCTGTGCCCCAGGCAGGCTTTGACAGGACAGAGCTGACAGCACGGCTTCCTGCTCATCCAGCCCTCCTGGGCCTCAGTTTCCCCCCAGACAACCAGCTGGGCCCAGGGGAGCTGCCAGCTCAGTACCACAAAGTCCCCTCAAGCCTGTTTTTGGGGACATGGGTGACTCCTTGCCTACTCATCACTGGAATTTGCAGAGCCAGGCCTGGGCAGCATTTCCTCCATCAGTGAGCCCATGCTGGACGGGGGGGATGTCACTCCCCACTGATCCCACTCCACTCCCAGCCCCATCTCTGCCCCCAGCCCACACGAACCGCAGCAAGGGATGTCCTCCTCGGTGGAGGAGGCCTGGGTGTCCTCAGGGCATGGCTTCTTCTTGGAGAAGCTGATGATCCTGGTGATTTTCTTCCCCGCTGCCCGGCTCATTGAGCCCTTCAGGTCAGCCAGGCCGCTCTTTTTGCCTTTCCCTGGAAGGACAGGGTAGCTGTGTGACCCTGGTGCGTGGCCTGCCATCCCCCCTGGCTGCAGAGGATGCTGCCCAGCTGTGGGCACACAGCTGGCCCTGGCTGGGTGGGCCAGCTGTGGGGACAGGACTGTACCGTGCTCGCCGTGGTCCCTGCGGGTGGCTGGGGACCCGGTGTCCCCCATGGCCACACTGTCTGAGTCTGAGGTGTGCTTCTCCTGGGACAGCCGCTGTGGGAGAGCAGAATCCCATCAGCACCACCCCAGCCCTTCATCCCCCTGCACAGGGCTGGGATTTCCAGCTCCTGTTCCCCTTCCCAGCCCTGCAGAGCTGCTGTGAGAATGGGAAAGGCTCCTCATGCAGCCCCAGGAATTCAGGGTCCTCCAACCCCGTGTTCCCCAGGTTTGTCCACAGCAGCCCCACACAGCTCCCAGACAGGGCCCTTGGAAACCATCACCTTGTCCAGCTCCATCTTGCACGGCATCACTGGGGAGGTGGGGGCCTCCATCCCGCCTGCTGCTGGACTGCTGGCTTCCTTTATCACCTGCACAGACAGCCCCAGCTGTCACTTCAAAGTGACCCGAGGGCCAGGGCTGCCCTCCCTGGCTCAGCTCCTTCACTACCAGAGCCAGGCTGAGCCAGGGGGACACATCCTGGTCCCCACAGCTCAGGGCAGCACACCCACATCAGGACTGCTCACACCTTGGCCCCTTCAACACTTCAACCACTTTTGTGGATTTTGTCAGGGATTTTGGAAATCTCAGAAGGGACAGACTTAGGTGCCAAGCCAGCATCACCTTGCCAGCACAGGACACCTCATGACACCCATGTGCCCTGGGTGTGTAAACCCCCCCATTCTCCCACATTTGGGGTGACAGCTGTGGTAGTGGTGTGCTCAGAGGCTCCTTTCCCACCCGCCACCCCTTCCCTGCAGCCCCCACTTCCCGGCCCTGAACAAAGGCAGGAAAGGGCCCTGGGGAAGAGGAAGGGGAGAGCAAACATCCCCCAGCCGGGGCTATCAGCGCCGGAGCCGCCCAGCCCTGGGAAGCGGCCGATAAGGGACAGGAGCAAAGCCCCCGTCCCCTTCCAGCGGGGCAAAGCCATTCCCAGCACAGCCCCCTCCCAGCCCGGGCAGGGGGGATGCCAAGGGGGCTCTGTGGATGCCCCTGGCAGGAGCTGTGGTACCTTGAGCCACTCCTCAGCCTGCTCCTTGCTCTGCACTGCCAGCACCAGCGCCTCGGCGCCCGGCAGCGAGAACCGCAGCTCGTGCTTCTTGCGCCGCCCGTCCTTGGGGACATAAATGACGTTGCAGGTGGGCAGGGGCACCTCCACATGTGGCTGCCGGTCCTTGGAGCTTTTGTAGCACTGAGGGAAGCGGAGAGAACTGCTCAGGGCTCAGCCAAACCTGCCTGGCTGCAGTGCTGGGGGGGTCCCACAGGTGACATGGGGTCTGAGGGTCCCTCGCTGGTGGCACAGATGGAGATGGCTCATCTGAGGGTGCCCTCTCACTTCATGGTGTCCCAAAAACAGGGGAGCTGTCTGTTCCCTTGCAAGGTAAGCAAGGGCAGATGCTGCTGTGTGGCAGCCTTGGGGCAGGGGCTTTGTTTGGATGGTGCTTTTGTTCCTTCAGCTTGGGCTCAGCCACCCTCCCAAGCCCCCAGGGGTGTCTGTGCCCCCAGGCCAGGCTCACCAGCAGTTTGCCATCCCGGATGATGGTGAGCTGCTTGGCCCACTGCCCAAAGCGCTTCTTGCGCAGGAGGAAGGCGCAGATCCGGCAATCCTTCACCAGGTTCATGGAGGCCTCCTCCGAGGGCCACTGGTGTGTCAGCTGCTGGCCCTTGCCCTCCTCCTCCTCCTCGTCATAGGACTCGTAAGAGCTGCTCATGGCATCCGAGTCATTGTCTGGAAGAAAGCAGCGAGTCACCCTAAAAGGTGCCACACACCCTGCCAGGGTTCCCCGTGCCCAGCAGCTCCAGACAGAGCTGGGTGCCAGGAGAGGTGGATTCCCTGGCATCCTCTGCAAACAGCAGCCTTGGGCAGCAGCCACCTCCACTTCCCTTGGAATCCCAGCAGGATGCTCGTGGGCCGAGAGCCAGCCCCAGGTGCCTCTGTCCAGAGCCCTGGGCTGGTTTGTTTCTCTGAGGTTCTCCAGCCTCAACCCCAGCAGCCCCCAGCCCACTGCTCAAGCCCCAAACCTTGCCAAAGCTCTCCCCTCGCTGCTGAGGACACCCAGATACCTACAGGAACTTTTCTGCTCCCCGTTTATCCTGGTGACAGGGTAGCTGCTGTCTGCATCCTCGTAGTAGCCGTCCTCGATGGAGTTGGGGGGGCTGGAGCTGTCTGCAGGGGAAGCACAGGGGGCTGGGGCTGGTACACCCTGGTTTCCCTCATGGATGCTCGGTGGGGCACAGCCAAGCACACCCTCCCAGGGCATCCCAGCATTGCTCCTCCCATGGCTCTGATCCCTCCCATCACCTCACTCCCAGTCTGGCTGGAGCAAACAACTCCTTGCAATAGCAAGTGGGATGGAAGGGAGGGGGACAGGAGCGCTGCAGGTGGGAGCAGTGACAATTCCTTCCCCAGGATGAGCAGAACAGCCCACTGAGAGCTGCCTGGGGTGTCAGGCAGCTGAGGGACGCAGTGGGCAGCCCGTGGGGCTCCCCCCAGCCTGCTGCTGGCCTGGCTGGAGCAGGACTCACTGCGGGAGGTGATGTACTCGGGGGCCTTGCCAGGGCCCAGGGGCAGAGCTTCCTCGTAGTAATCCTCAGGAGGGGGAGTGGTGGGCAGAGGAGGAGCAGGATCCACAGGAACCTAGAGCAGAACACCTCCAGCTTTAACCAAGGCAGCGGCAGGGCAGGAGCCCCAGCAGGGCACAGGAAGGGTCCCACCCTGGCCACTGTCACCTCCCCTCGCAGAGCTGGCTCGGGGACAGCCAGGCACTCACAGGTTTGGCTGGCTGGGTCCCTGCCAGCTCCAAGCCAGCAGTGTCATTGGTGTCCCCCTCCTCCTCCTGCATGTCCTGCAGGTCCCGCAGGTCACAGTCTGCACGGTTTGATAAACAGAGGGTGAGGGGAGCAGGAAAGCAGAGCTGGACATCCCAGCTGTGCCCTGCAGGGATCTCCCTCCATGGCCCTGCCCTGGGGAGGTGCTGGGAGATGGGAATCACTGCTAAACCCAGCTGGAGCGTGGCTTCCCTCATGGCCAGCCCCCAAACAGCCCCAAGGGAGCAGAACAAGCACCCAGAGCGATGGTGCCCACTCTGGACACAAGGATGTAGCTGTCACCCTTCTTCCAAGGGACCCCAGCACCGGCATGACCCCCAGGGCACCCCTCCAGCTCAGCCACACGTACCAAACTCCTCAAAGAGGGACTCCACGAAGCTGGTGCCATTGCCCAGGGACGCTGTGTTGACATACATGTAGTCCACATCCTTCCCTGGAATTGAGAGGGACACTGAGCCTGGGGCAGGCACTGCTGCCCCTCGTGCCCCCAGTCCCAGGGACACGGAGCAGGGCTGGGAGGAGGAACCCCCAGGGCTGCTGTGGCTCCCCCAGGAGAGCAGGAACGGGGGCTCTGTGGAGGCCCAGGTGCACAGCGCCGGCGGAAACCCCCGTGCTGAGCACAAACCCGGGCAGGAAGGGCTCTGGAAGCAGCGTTTCCGCAGGGAGCAGCCCTCCCTGCTGGCCCCGGGGCCCCGCTGACGCCAGCCCTGCTCCGGGGGCAGGGAGGGGCTCAGAAGGGAAAGCAAAGCGCCCTGAGGGGGCTGAGCAGGTGCTGGGCTCATCCCTGCCCTGCTGGGGACACCTTTGGGAACAGCCAAGGCCACCACGGGAGAGGGACACAGACCTGCAGGTGGCTGCAGCTTCTGCAGGATGGTGGACACAGCCAGCTTCTTCTCCTGGGTGGTGGCACTCAGGTACTCGTGGTCCAGCAGCTTGAGCAGAACGCTGAGCTCTGGCAGGAGCTGGTCCAGCACTGAGGGGAGCAGGGAAAATCCCATCAGCCAGGGGGTGTTGGGATGCTGGGGTTAAGACAAGGCAAAATGGGCTGGAACTCCAGCAAACTTGGAGCTCTGGATGGGGCAGAAAGAAAGAGCTGCAGTTGCTCCCAGTGCAGGATCCTCCTCTTGGCAGCCACCAAACATCCTCTCAGCACAGCTGGGGTGGCACACAGCTGGCTTTGGGTCTCCAGGGACAGAAACAGAGGCCAGGGGTCACCCTGGAGGCAGCTCAGACGTGCTGACTGATGGGGACGGCTCCAAGGAGGGGACAGTGTGTGCCCCAGAGCGTGGGGACACCCTGGCTGGGCTGTAGCTGTCCCCACACTGCTCCTTGGCACAGCAGGGGCTGGCACAGGGTATCTCCCAGAGGAAGGGAAGGATTCTGAGCCTCTGATGGGATCCTCCTTCCTCATGTCAGGAACACGGAGCCGAAAGCAGCACAATGAAAGCAGCACAATGAAAGCAGCACAATGAAAGCAGCACAATGAAAGCAGCACAATGAAAGCAGCTGGTGTTTAAAGGTGAAGGGGAGCCCAGCAAGAGCAGTGCCAGCCAAGATGAGCCCCTGGGCACAGAGACAACGTGCCAGCCCAAATTGCCACCATCCCAGGACACAGGGCAGGATGTGGCTCTTCCTGCCTCCCTGCACTGCACAGACCTCCTGCTTCCTCCTCCCTCCCTAGTGCCAAGCTGAGCCCCAGATCAGCCCTTCTGGCCACAGCACTGGGCAGTGCCCAGCCAAGCCAGGACAGGCAGCCCCAGCAGCAGGAGAAGCCTCAGCACTGCTCCAGGAGAACACACAAGCACCCCTCAGACCCTGGGGAAGGAGAAGGCAACCACAGGGAATGGATTCCTGCTCCTGGAGCTGCAGTGACCCCCACAGCCACCCCACAGCCACGGGACAGGCCCTGCCCATGCACAGCCTGCTGTCCCTGCCAGCACACCCCTGCCATGGTGGGGACTGCTGAGGCCCCTGGGTGGGGTAAGCACCCAGCCCCAGGCCCCTGTGCCTTACAGGGAGGGAGGGAAGGGAGGAAAACCCTCCCTGGGGTGTTGCAGGGTGCTGCACAGGCAGGACAGGATCAGGCTCCTGCTGGTGCTCTCCAGGAAGGTGGGACATGCTCCCTGCAGGGCTGGGCAGGGCAGGGCACTGCAAGGAAGCAGCTGGGACCCAAAGGCACATTTCCCCTGTCCAGCCAGCAGCTGCAAACATCTCGGGAGTCACTCAGCCTCTCCTGCTGCCCCAGCTCTGCCACCAGCTCCCACAAAGGGGACAGGGACTGTGCAGGCTCCTCCCTGCAGCGGCTTTCCACAGCTCACCAAACCCCAGGCTGAGATGTCACCAGCATCCCCCCCCTCCCAGGACACCCCAAACCCCAGGCTGTGGGGTCACCAGCATCCCCCCACTCCCAGGACACCCCAAACCCCAGGCTGTGGGGTCAGCAGCATCCACCCCAAACCCCAGGCTGTGGGGTCACCAGCATCCCCCACACTCACAGGACACCCCAAACCCCAGGCTGAGATGTCAGCAGCCTCCCCCACACTCTAGAACATCCCAAACCCTGGGCTGTGGGGTCAGCAGCATCCCCCCACTCCCAGGACACCCCAAACCCCAGGCCATGGTGTCACCAGCACCCCCATCCCAGCCACGTGTAGGACACGTCCCATCACAGGCACCAGCTCGTGTCAGGGCTCTGGGCCAGCCAGGGCCCAAAGCACAGCCTGGTTCCTATCAACAGTGCCCCAGCAGGCAGGAGGGGGCACAGGGACCCCCCTGGGGTGCCAGGGCTGCTGGCAGGGGCTGGGCTCAGCAGCAGTGCCCCGAGCTGGGCACACTCAGCACGGACACGCAGCTCTGAAGGCGCCTTTGTTCCCCCAGCTGAGCTGTCCCCTCCATCTCCCTTGTTAAACATCCTCCAAAATACAACGGGGGAGGGAGGGGGGCACTCAAAGAGGCCTGTGATCCCAGGAGGGCACAGCCTGGGGGAGCACAGGGAGGCAAGGAATTCATTTCCTACGCTCGTTAGGCTTCCAGGCTGAAGGAAATTAATGGGGGGGCTGCAGGAAGTGAGGGGAGATTGCTCCAGGGGGGCAGCAGGGGATGTGGGACACCCAAGGTCACCTGGCAGGCAGGGACCAGCACAGGGGACAGGGACACATCTCCTGTGCTGGGGTGGGCAGTGGTGCCACCACTGGGGGCTCTGAGCCCGGGGACAGGGACGGCAGGACAGCAAAGGGCTCCTGGGGAGGAGGGCTGGGCTGTCAGAGTGACCACGGGTGACACACAGAGCCTGTGTCCCCTGCTCTGGGACACCTCCAGACGGTGCTGGCAAGTGGCTCCCACCTGCTGCTTTCTGCTGGGGCTTCTCCTGCATCCAAAACCTGTGGGAGCACAGCCCAGGACGGACAGGGACACCAGCAATGCCCTCCTCTCCACGTCTGAGGCAGGGTGGCAGATGCCCACGAGCTCTCTGGGCCTGGGCAGGCCAGGACCCATGGCAGCAGATGGCTTTAGCATTAACCAACAGGCCTGGAGGGACCCAGGGTGGCCCAGGGGACAGCAGCAGGACATGGTGCCATGCAGGACACCGGGACAGGGCTGCCACATCCTGCTCTGGCAGCAGCGCCAGGCACGGAGCTGCAAGGGAGCTGCATCCCCTGCATCCCCTGCAGCCCCCTCTCCAGCCCAGCTCTATTTTTAGAGCCCACAAGTGCTGCCCTGCTCAGGGAGCCTTTTCCCAGCACACAGATAAGGGCTGGTCACGGGCTGCAGCTGCAGAGCCTCCCTGGCTCTGCCCCAGCACAGCAGCACAGACCGGGTCCTGCTCCAGTAACCCGCAGAGAGGAGGAAGAGGAGGAGGAGGAGGAGGAGGAAGAGTCTCTGGCCAAGCCAAAGCAGGAGTTTCCTGGTGTAGAGAGACCCAGCTTGAGCAAGGGGAGAGATAAGACAAGCCCATGGAGGTCTCACCCCCAAGAAAAGCTCAGCCTGGAGCTTGAGAGAGCCCCAGGGAGGGGAAGAGGCTGAACCACAGCTCTGAAACGTGGTGGGAGCTGCTCAGGGACCCCCATTCTGTGTTCACAGCTCTGAAATGCAGTGAGGGGTGCTCAGGGACCCCCATCCTGTGTTCACAGCTCTGAAATGTGGTGGGAGGTGCTCAGGGACCCCAATCCTGTGTTCACAGCTCTGAAATGTGGTGGGGGATACTCAGGGACCCCAATCCTGTGTTCACAGCTCCCCTGGGGAGGGGAGATGCTGAATCACAGCTCTGAAATGTGGTGGGAGGTGCTCAGGGACCCCCATCCTGTGTTCACAGCTCCCCTGCCTCCGGCCACGCTTCCTCCTGCACCAGGTGATGCCTGGGGCCGGGGGAAATCGGATGCTGGGAGTAACAGCCATTGTTTGTAGCTAAAATAAAACCCAGGCACAAATAAATCCTTCCTGTTGGCAGGGCAGGGCCCTCGGCTGCTCTGCCTGCCAGCACAGGGCTCCTCACAGCTGCCACCCCAGCAAACCGACCTTGGGAGCTCCTGGGTGCCCTGAACAGGAGGGGACAGCACCAGGGACACCCCAGCCCCTGGAGGAGCCCTGCAGGGAGGTGCCTGTGGCACAAACAGCGCCAGGGGTGCTCTCTGCAGCACACCAACCCTGCTCACCTGTGCATAGATGGGACAAACAGCCCCAGGGGTGCTCTCTGCAGCACACCAACCCTGCTCACCTGTGCACAGGTGGCACAAATAGATCCAGGGGTGCTCTCTGCAGCACACCAACCCTGCTCACCTGTGCACAGGTGGCACAAACAGATCCAGGGGTGCTCACCTGTGCACAAACAGCCCCAGGGGTGCTCTCTGCAGCACACCAACCCTGCTCACCTGTGCACAAACAGATCCAGGGGTGCTCTCTGCAGCACACCAACCCTGCTCACCTGTGCACAAACAGCGCCAGGGGTGCTCTCTGCAGCACACCAACCCTGCTCACCTGTGCACAGGTGGCACAAACAGCGCCAGGGGTGCTCTCTGCAGCACACCAACCCTGCTCACCTGTGCACAGGTGGGTGTGCAGCCACCTGCAAGAGCCCTGCAGTGCTGGGAGGTGTCCCCAGGCCTCACTGGGTGTCCCAGGATGGCAGCACCAGAGGGGTGAGATGCTGGCAGCCCCCTCCAGCCCCAGCAGTGCTGCTCTCTGAGGAAGCCCACGGCCACTTTGCTGAGCTCCCAGGGCAGCTCCTGTTCCCATCCCCACTCTAAGGAGGTTTTTTCCCAGCAGGGATGAGGAAGTGCCTCGGTGGAGGTGGCTTGAATTGTTCCTTTGTGCAGGGGACAGCAGGACAGAGCTGCCTGCACCCTGCCCACGGCCACTGCCCTGCCAAGGGGCAGGAGAGGGGCAGCACAGGGCCCTGGAGGGGGCAGGAGCCAGCCAGGCTCTGCTCCCTTCCCTCAGCACCTGCTGGTGTGGGGCAAACTGGGATGGGCTGGGAGGGCCAGGAACAGCAGCCTGGAAAATGCCACCAGCACCTCCTCCTCCTCCTCCTCCTCCCAGCCTGTCCTGCTCCAGGCCTTGGGGCTTTCAGGAAGAGCCAACCATCAATGATCACTCTTGAGCCCTGGCAACATCCCCTGAGAGTGGAAGATTTGCTGAGGGGGTGCACATGAATCATCTCCTCCCTGCAAACAAGGGCCCCTTGAGTGGGGAGGATGGGGCAGCCTCTGACTTTGCATCCAACAATTCCAGCAGCACTGAGCACCCAGGGCTGGCTCCTGGGGCCCTGCTGCCCTCCCTGGCCTCCCAGCTGCCCCTCACTGGGGTAACTCTGTGATTCTGCTCCCACCCTGGGGGCTGCAGCACCCCTGGTTGATGTGGAACACGAGGCAAGCTCCAATCTCAAACCTCAGCACTTCCAGCATGCAGGCAGAGCAGCCATGCACAGCCCTGGGGCCCTCATCAGAGCCTGGCAGTAATTAACATCCTCAGCTGATAGCCTTGGAAAATCAATGCTGGGAGGTGAATGTGGAACCTGACTGCCTGAGAAGGCACAAACCCCCCTGTTCTGCCCCCAGAGCAGCAGCTTCTCTCCTTCCACAAGGGCTTGGAGGGCTCCTCCATCCTGGGAGAGGGGCAGATGAGCCAGCAGAAGGGTTAAAAGCACAAAGGGTGCCCTGGTTGAACCACCAGAAGGGTTAAAAGCACTAAAGGTGCCCTGGCTGAGCCACCAGAAGGGTTAAAAGCACAAAGGGTGCCGGGCTGTGCCAGCAGAAGGGTTAAAAGCACAAAGGGTGCCCTGGTTGAGCCACCAGAAGGGTTAAAAGCACTAAAGGTGCCCTGGCTGAGCCACCAGAAGGGTTGAAAGCACTAAAGGTGCCCTGGTTGAGCCACCAGCAGGGTTAAAAGCACAAAGGGTGCCCTGGCTGTGCCAGCAGAAGGGTTAAAAGCACAAAGGGTGCCTGGCTGTGCCGGCTGTCCCTCCTCCATCAGTGCTGCAGACAGCCCAGCCCCGGCAGCAGCTCTGGGCATCCTCTCCCAGCTCGGCTCCAGTTCACTCCAGCAGGGGCACGGAGGGTCCTGGGCCTGTCCCAAGCCCCGGCCAGCTCAGGCTCCTCTCCCCAGGTTAAACAGCCTGCCCAGAGCTTTATCTCCTGGCCGGGCCCAGCAGGGACCAGCCCAGCCCAGCCCAGAGCTGCTCCCCCAGCCTGGCCTTTCCCGAGCCCCTGGCCCACCCTGGCTCTCTGCACAGAGGGGCTCTGAGCCCTCAGCACCCCCAAAACGGGGAGAAGAGCTGTGGGACCCCCCAGGAGCCCCAGCTCTGCCCTGCACAGAGGAACTGGACACAAGCAGGACTCCAAACACCCCCTGTGAGCACAGCCCTGCCCGGAGGAGACGGCTTCTCACATCCTGCTGCCCTCCTGCAGGAGGAACCGGGAGTCCTGAATGGAGGGAAGTGTAATTACAGCTGATGGAGCGTGCAGAGGGCAAAGATTATCGCCGGCATTGGTGGCCCTGGCAGCTCACACCCTGCAGCAGCCACCGCTCACTCCGGGGGGCACAGAAGCCTCTTCCGCGGGTAATTAGATTAAATGGGAAAGAGCATTAATTGGGATCCCAGCCCGGGCCAAGGGAGCGGCGCTGGGCTCACCCCCGGCCGGCTCAGGGCTCTCCTGGCCGTGCCGCACCCCGAGCACGGCTGTGGCTGGGAGATCTCCCCCCGCACACTCCCCTGGGCACCCCAGCGTGGGCAGCGCCCCCCAGCACAGCCATGGGGCACCAGAGGGACAGAGGCAGTGCCACCGCCCCCGGACAACCCCTGCGGGGCATGTCCTTCCTCACGGCAGCTTCTGAGTGCTGCAGGTAATGATTAACCCGTGATTAAATCACCGGCAAGCACCTCCCCAGGGCTGTGGCAGGACCCCTTCCCCAGGGGCTGTCCCCCCTTTTTCTGCCTCTTGGAGAAGGCTGTGGCTGTTTGCTTTAGCTCACCCAAAGCAAACTCCATCCCCCGGGCCCAGAGGAGCACGGGGTGGTTCCTGGGTCACCCCTCTCACAGAGACATGCTGAGCAAATAAAACCACCCAGGTGAGAGATCCGAGTGACCCTGCTGGGTCCCCACAGAGGCACAGGGAGCCTCCACACTCTGCTCCTAACCCCAGCCACGAGGGGTTGAGCTCCAGCTCAACACGATCAGCTCTGGAAAATCACATGCAGCAGGTTTAGTACTCCTAGACTACATTTTAGGAGTCTGTGCCAGGCCCAGACTGCACTTTAGGACCCAGTGCCAGCCCCAGACCACATTTCAGTGCTCAGTGCCAGGCTCATGGCAGGATGCTCCAGCCTGGGAGCTGGGCTCAGAGGCTGCTGGCTGGAAAACACATGTAAATAATGAATGAAAAGGAGAGGTTTGAGATGCCCTTTAAAGGAATAGTCAGGCAGGGGCGAGACCTGCTGAGTAATGTATAAAAAACAAGCTTCAGGCAGAGGAGAGATGTTAGGATTACTCAGGACCCAGAGTAAACTGTGTTTCCTCCAACCAAAATTTTGGTGTCGGCCTTTTCCAAACAAACTCCAGCAACAGGTTGGCCTGGGCTCCTCTCCAGAACTGGGAGAGGCCCTGGCATGGTGCCCCAGCCCTGTGCCCACCCTCTGTGGTGGGCAGAGCAGTGGGGAGCCTCCCTGGGTCACACCTCCCCGCCTGTGGGGACCTGGAGCTGTCACCTCCCTGTAGCCCTTGGTGTCCTCCAAACCTCAGCCTCCAGGAGAGCTGGAACTCCAGCTAAATGTAGGAATTCCAGCGAATTGCAGGGATTCCAGCTAACTGCAGGGATTCTAGTGGGAAACCCCAATTCCCACCAGTCCACACCACCACCCAGGGCTGGATCCAGCCCCTATATCCCCAAAATCTCCTCTGGTGGGGGTGGAAAGCTCTCTGCACCCCAAGAAACACTTCCCCACGTCCTGTGCATCCCCATTCCCCAAAGCCAAGGTCCAAAATGCCCTGGATGCAATTCCCAACCTGCAGGAGTGAGATGTGGGGAGGCCACCAGAGCTGGCACATCTTCTTGGGAGGAAAAGTCACCTGGGGAGCTTGTGACAGGATCCTGAGCAGGATCCCAACCCTCACCTCATAGCAGGGCATGGCCAGGGATTTGCAGGATCTGCTTTCCCAAATCCCACTGTACTTCCCCAAAAGTCTTCAGCAGCAGGATGGGGATCCTTCTTTACAGAGCTGGTGGAGGAGAACCCAGTGGGGAATATCCTGGCAGGTAACCCACAGGTGCCAATGAGGAATATCCTGGCAGGTAACCCACAGGTGCCAATGAGGAATATCCTGGCAGGTAACCCACAGGTGCCAGTAAGGAATATCCTGGCAGGTAACCCACAGGTGCCAGTAAGGAATATCCTGGCAGGTAACCCACAGGTGCCAGTAAGGAATATCCTGGCAGATAACCCACAGGTGCCAGTGAGGAATATCGTGGCAGGTAACCCACAGGTGCCAATGAGGAATATCCTGGCAGGTAACCCACAGGTGCCAGGGGGGAATATCCTGGCAGGTAACCCACAGGTGCCAGTGAGGAATATCCTGGCAGATAACCCACAGATGCCAATGAGGAATATCCTGGCAGGTAACCCACAGGTGCCAGAGAGGGAATATCCTGGCAGGTAACCCACAGGTGCCAGGGGGGAATATCCTGGGGCTGGGGCAGGGAGATGTGCCCAGCCCCAGCCCTGGCCTCCCTGCCCTGACCCCAGCAATGCCCAGGAGTTCAGAGCTGTGCTGGACACGAGTCCCCCTCCCTGCCGGGGGGGTTGGGACCCTCTCAGTGGCCCCCTCAGCCCTGTCCCCATGTCCCCAGGCTGGGGCACAGCACAGGGTCCCCGTGTGCGGGGCTGGGGCCGCGCTGCCCTGAGCACCCTGGGCCAGCAGGATGAGCGTTATTTTCTCAGCCCTTCCCTTTCCTTCCCTTGCCCAGCTCGGCCGGGAGCATCAGGTGCAGCGGCAAGGCCACCATGGAGAGCATTTCCTACCCGGTTAACCCCTGCAGGGCCGGGCGGCAGGGACAGGAGACCCGCGATGTCCCGGTGACAACGTGGGAGCGACTGCTCCGGTGGCTCCAGCAGTGCTGGGACTGCTTCACCTGCTTTTCACTCCAGGACACCAACACCAGCTCTCAAACTTAAATTCTGTTTCTTGTTCTTGTCCTTCACAACCGCGGTTTCCCAAAATTTTGAATCACACAAAATGAGCAGCTGTTTCTCCATCACAAACTTGGGTGGGTTTAATGCTCAAAAAAAAAAAAAAAAAAAAAGAAAAACCAAAAAAAAAACCCCGGAGAAAGCCAAAGCCATTCTTCAAAGTGCTCCTTACACATCTCCTGCTAATTGGCAGCAATCAGAGCATACCAGCGTCTCCCCCAGCTCCCTCTTATCACTTCCAGGATCAAATGCACACGAAAACCACTTCAAAAAAAGAAAAAAAAAATTATTTGGAGCATGGAAACCCCTTGCAGCAAAGCTGTTTTTGTTCCAAACTGTTACGAAATGTCAGTGTTTCCCCTTGCCTGCCAAAGAGCCGCCTTTGATGCCATGGGAGGCTTTATCAGGAGCAGGAATGGAAGGAGCTGCAGCGGGGGGAGGCTCTCAGAGGTTATTTTATCCTTCCCCACTGCAGATTGTCAGCCCAGAATGCCCCCGGGGACCTGAGCTCCCCAAATGCCGCTGCTTTCAGCGCCTGCGGGTGATGACAGGCGCGGGTGCCCTCCCTGCTCTGTCACCTCCTGGGTGCCCTGGCTGGGGTGCCAGCCCCTTGTTTGTGCAGGGCTGGCAGTGGAAGGTTGCCAGCCCCATTGTCTTGTCGCCGGCCTGGGACAGTGACATTGAATCGGTATTTCACAGGACACAGAGCTGTGCCGGTAATCTGAAGGTTCCTCATATGCAGGAGGAGATGTGCTCCTCAGGAGGGAGTGTGAGCTGTGCCAGACTGGATAATAGGGAAGGGTTAAGGGGTTAGGACACGAGTCTGGGAAGCCAGAAACCACTTCAAGCCTCCACTCTGCTCCCCTGTTATCTCCTGTCCCCAGCAAGTGATTTGGCCACTGAACAACAGGCAGAGCTTGGGTCGAGCCCAGTGCTCTGCTCTGAAGAGGCTTCCCACTGCTTGGGATGAGACAGCTCCTTCCAAACCTTAAACAAAGCTTTCCTGGGCAGGAGAGGAACCTCCTGCAGGCCCGTGGGAGCTCTGCCGCACGGCAAAGGGCACGGCAGCCTCGCAGCTCAGCACGTTTGCACAGGAAAAGAGCATTTCCAGGTCAAGAGTGGGAGACAGGCAGGTTTTCCAGGCAGTGCAGGCAGATAGGACAGTCCCCAGGGCTCCTGGCTGGGGGATGCTGTCCCACAGTGTCCCTCCCATCTCCAGCTGCCCCTCCAGAGCTGCCAGGGAGCTTCACACAGACCCAGCCCTTCCCGGCTATGGCCGGCGCTGCACACAGCAGATTGGAAAACCCAGAGGGGCAAACAAGCCCAGCTCTTCATCAGCACCAGCATCCCACCTCTTATCCTGTTTTAGCCACCTCAGCCCCTTCCCCACCTCCCCCGGGCCAGGAACAGGCGGTGGCCGCTTTCCATGGAAGGAATGGCTGCAATGCAGAGCACAGCTCGGCGCTAACAGCTGCCCCGGGCTGTGCTCCTCAGCACCCAGAGCCCTCCTCGCAGGCAGGATTCCATGATCCCGGCTCCCTCCCACCCTCCTGCAGCCTCCCCATTCCTGTGGGCGAGCTGGAGCCAAGTTTATCCCCGACACATCTCCCGGCTCTGCTGGATTTAGAGCCCAGATAAGTTTGGGGCAGGACCTAAATTGTGGTGGCTCAAAAGGTCAGGGAAGAGGCACTAATGAGGGAGGAGAAGCCACGTGTGAGCACAGGCGTGTTTGAGCAAAGGATCGCCTCCCAAATCACGCTGTGGGAGCTGGGATCTCCATCAGCACATCCTGAAAAGCTCTGCCAACAGCACCGATGCCCCTGTCAGCCTCTGATGCAGAGCTGGGCCATGCTCTGGGCACGAGAAAAAACTGGCAGGTGATAAAATCAGGATACAGCAGGGCCTGAGCAGAGCTCCAGGTGAAGGAAGGGGCTGCCAGAGAGCAGCCATAGGCTGGGAATGGGCACAGAGCTCCTGCCTAACGCCATTCCCCCCTTTCACTGGGGAAAGGAACCTTCCCTCCACGAGTCACAGCCCCCAGAGGGATCCAGCAGCTCTGGCTGATGAGCAGGAGGGGCTGGGGGGGTTTCCATTAGCGAGGAGCCATCCAGGTGCCAACAGCAATTCATCACAAGCACTCAAAACAAAGCAGGCAGGCACCAGCGAGGGGGATAAAACGGCTCTTCCCTGGCAGGGTCAACGTGTGGAGAGCCCAAACCATGGCCAGACACGGCTCCCTCAGCTGGGCATCCCTTCCTTCCCTGCCATGAGGTCCTAGGTTTGGTTTTTGGGGTGCAAACGGGGAATTTCCCATCAGCTCACACAGCGAGAATGGGGAAGCCGAGCCCCTGTGCCCCCCCTGTCCCCAGCAGTGATGTCCTCTGGGACCCTGGGGGACAGCTCTGGCACCGAGTGTCACTGGACAACACTGTCCCTCCTGCCACAGCTCCCTCCTGCCTCCAGAGCGGGCAAAGCCACCCGGGGACGGCTGTCCCCGTCCCTGTCCCCTCCCGGGCTGCAGCCACTGACACCGTGCCGGTGTCTGCAGCGATCCCAACCTCCTCAGAGCCGTTTCCAGTGCGGAAACGCCACCCCATCCTTTTCCATGGGCAAAGGGAACTCTTGACCCGCGGGTGCTGCCCTGGGGCTGCACACACAGCGCTCCTGAGCCGCCCGGGCACCCCAGCGCGCTCCTGCAGCCAGAGACGGCCCTGGCCGCTCTCTCATGGCTTTTGGCCACCTTTCTGCAGCACAGGGCAAGGGCCAGCACCCCCGTGCTCCGTCATGTCACCACCTGCTCCCCCTGTGCAGCCCCAGCAAGGAGCAATCCCCCTGCAAACCTCCCCGAGCTCCTTCCAGGCAGCCCCAGCAGAGCCGGGACCTTTCCTGCAGAGCTGGCGCGAAGCCCTGGCAGGTTCGTACAGATCCCAGATCAAAGCCCAGGAGCTCGGCGGTGCCACGGGCTGCAGGCAGGAGCCCCACGCGTGTGGGAAGGAGCTGCTCGCACCCAGCAGGGTGGGGATCGCGCCCTCTGCGGCTTTGGGAGACGCCCGGACAGGGAAACCCTCTGACCCCAGCAGGGAGCGTCGCCTCTCTGTCCACCACCACAATTTCCCCTAACGAGCGCTTACACCCCACAGCCTCCCTTGCAGGCTGCTGGTGGTTTACCCATCCCACCAGCAAAGAGAAACTGGTTCCAGTTGGTGCCCGGCCGGCCCTGCTGGAGCAGGGTCCCACAATGGATGCGCCACCCGCGACTCGCTGCGCCTGGCACGGGCATCGCCGGCGCCCTCCGCGCTGTGCCCGGGGAGGGGAGGGGAGGGGATGGGATGGGATACGCGTCCCCCCCGTCCGTCTGTCCGTCCGTCCCTTACCGCTGAGCCGGTCCATGGTCCGGAGCCGCGGCCGCCCCGGGAGCTGCGGGCGGGCGAATGTCGCGGGCAGCGGCGCCCGGCGGGGCCGGCTCTGGCTGGGGGCGGCCAATCCCTTCAGCCGCCCCTCCCTCCCTCCTTCCCTCCCTCCCTCGCTCGGAGCACGGCAGCGCCCAGCCCCGGCTCGGCACGGCACGGGGGACAGCCCTGGGCTGGGCTGCCCTGCCAGCCTGCATCCCCATCGGCACCCAGAGACACCCCCGGCGCAGGGTGGGGGTCGCGAGTGGGTCACCTCCACCTGCCCGGCTTGGGCAGCCGCGGTTTAGGGGGAAAATCGCGAATTCCCACAGCCCGCAGCACGGAGAGCTCCCCCTGAGCCCTCGCTCCTCGTTTCCCCCTCCCCAAAATCCCCTCCTGTGCCCGGCGTGTCCCTGGCCATGCCACTGTCATTGTCCGTGCCCAGCACAGCCCTGCAGGGACGCCTGGGCTCGGGCAGCCTGTGCGATGTGTGACAGTGTCCCAGGTGTGGCAGCAAGGACAGAGGCTGCACCAGGACGGTCTGGGCTGCAGCTGAGCCCTGTGGGGACAGCAGGGTGGGACAGAAACGTGATGAGCTTCCACATGTACCCAATTATTGTCACCTGGGAGAGCAATAATTGAAATATCAGCTGTGAATTAGCAACCAGCCTGGAGAAATTCCCCTTTTTGGGGCAATTTCAGCCCAGGAAACTCAGCCCCTCTCACCCTCCCAGGCCCAGCTGGGAACCAGCTCCTGCATGGATGGTGCTTGGTGGTGTCTCCATTCGAAATTGAGTCCCAGTTTTCTTCCACAAATTGGGATCTCCTTTGGGGAAGGAATCTCAGCCCAGGGCTGCCAATGCTGCCAGGCTGCTTTGGGAATTGCAGAGCAGCCAGGGACAGCTGGTGACACCTGGGGTGTCCCTGCTCCCCCCGGGGCAATGGCACACCAGCAGGGACCCTTGGAGTGTCTGCTGCCCCAGAATGGAGCTGGGCATGCTGCCCTGGCTCTGAGAGAAAAAAAAAAAAAAATAAAACAAGCCCTGCCTCAGTTTCCTCACTCTTGCCATGCAGGTCCTTGTGGAGGAGAGTTACTGTCCATAAAATGCTTTGGAAATGAGAAGATCCTGCTGCTGTGTTATTACTGTTATTAATAACATCCCCCAGGCTCCCTCACTGGAAGTGCTGCTGGAGAGGGAAGATTCCTACAGCCACAAACAGTAAAGTTTGATTTAGAGAGCCCTGTTTTGTGTGAGTGAAATAATTACAAATCAGCTTGGCTCATTTACTGGTGCTCTGGAGCAGATGAGCAGCTCCCAGGGCAGCGTTGCCATCCTCACCTCAATCCCCAGCCCTCTCCTGGCTGGCACAAAGCTCCAGAGCTGGAGCTGCTGCTGCTGCTGGGGAAAACCCTGCCCTGAGTGAGCCCCCTGCCCTCTGGCAAACCCCTGCAAGGGGAAACTCCTGATGGCATTTTGGGCCACAAATTGGGCAGCTTTGGGTGGCAGGGAGGGCACTGAACCCACTCCATGGGGACACCAGGACAGGAGGGCTTCAGAGGGGACCAGAATGTGGCTCAGGGCACAGTGGAGGTAAAACCTGCACTGTCCCATCATAGGAATTCTGCTGAACACCCCACAGGTCCCTGGGCTGTTTTTGGGACTGTCCAACCCTGCTGTGTGCCTGAAAATCCTGCAGGATGGGCAAACAGGAAAGCAGAGCAGCACAGACAGCAGGGAAGGTGTTTGTGTGGAGACAACCTCATTCCTTTTATGAAAAATAAGGCAACAACCAAAGTTATCCCATAGAGTTTGGGATACAAAGATGTGGAGTTTGCAGCAGAGGGAATTGCCTGCATTCCCAGAGGGATTCATCAGGGAATGATGGCAGTCGTGATGGGGAATTCAGAAAAACCCAGGGGAGCTCCAGCAGGTTGTGGGACCTGCATTTCCCACTCCTCTCCTCTGGCCTTCCCCAGCTCCCAGCTGGAATATCCTGGAATACTCAGCCCTGGACAAACCTGAAGAGCAGCAGCACAAGGCAGGAGGTGGCCTTGGCTGTTCCACTTGAGAAGGGCTGGGTTTGGGGATGGAAAGTGGCTGTTCTGGCCCCTTGGGAGGATAAACTGGCTCTGGAGCAGCCCAGGCTTTGCAGGGAAAGGCCCCAGCCCAGGAGGGACTGGGACTCAGGGTCCCCAGCACTTCTATCCCCTGCTCCAAGCTCTGCATTTCAGATCCTGAAGTGCCCCCAGTCCTGGCCATGCGAAGGCAGGGATGGATTTAAGGAGCCTGGAATGAGATCTCACTTTCCTGCTGTTGTGCCCAGGGCCTTTTCCACCCCAACTCCACAGCCCAGCTGAGCAGGAGGGGATGGAACACCCCATCCCAAACCCCTGCTCCCTGGAAAATCCTCCCCTTGTGTCCCTGTGAAAGCTGAAATATCAGATGTGAATCCTCACCCTCCCCTTGTGTCCCTGTGGAAACTGAAATATCAGATGTGAATCCTCACCCTCCCCTCGTGTCCCTGTGAAAGTTGAAATATCAGATGTGAATCCTCACCCTCCCCTCGTGTCCCTGTGAAAGTTGAAATATCAGATGTGAATCCTCACCCTCCCCTCGTGTCCCTGTGAAAGTTGAAATATCAGATGTGAATCCTTGCCCTCCCCTCGTGTCCCTGTGGGGCAGCAGTGACAGACACCAAGGGGAGAGCCCAGGGATCCCTACAGAACTCAGACTGGAAAAGGAAAGGAAACACAGAGCACCAAAGGATCTGCAAGACTCCAATTCACTCTCAGGGGTGCAGGGACGGCCCCAGTGGCCTGTGCAGCCCCCAGAATCATACAGAGCTGCAATATAGAGATCTCTCTATGTATATATTTATAGGTATGTATATATTTATAGTGCCCTGGCTCAGAACAGCCGGGCCTGCTTCTTCAGCTCGTTCCTCTTCCACAGCGCCAGGCGGTCGAACTCGGCCATGGTCATGCCGAAGATCTGGTAGAATTCCTCCTGGGACAGGTGTCTCTGGGGAGAAACAGGAGGCTGGGCCAGAGCTGGGCACCTGCCAGGGGCTCTGAGGGCATCCCCTGCCCGCTGGGACAATGGGGTGACACCAGCCCAGCACTGTTCCCCTGGGAAAGGCAGGACCTGACTCCCTCCTGCCCCTGCCAGAGACACAGGGGGGCAGCAGGAGCCCTGTGACAGTGCCCAGCCACTTGTGTGCCTCTGCCAGAGCCCTGTGACAGTGCCCTGCGACTCGTGTGCCCCTGCCAGAGCCCTGTGACAGTGCCCTGCCACTCGTGTGTCCCTGCCAGAGCTCTGTGACAGTGCCCTGCCACTCGTGTGCCCCTGCCAGAGCCCTGTGACAGTGCCCTGCCACTCGTGTGTCCCTGTCAGAGCCCTGTGACAGTGCCCAGCCACTCGTGTGTCCCTGCCAGAGCCCTGTGACAGTGCCCTGCCACTCGTGTGCCCCTGTCAGAGCCCTGTGACACTGCCCTGCCACTTGTGTGCCTCTGCCAGAGCCCTGTGACAGTGCCCTGCCACTCGTGTGTCCCTGCCAGAGCCCTGTGACAGTGCCCAGCCACTCGTGTGCCCTGAGCAGACAGGGAAATGCTCCTCACACAGCCCCACATGCCACGTGCCAGGGCCACCCCCAGTGGGATCAGGTCCCTCTGGGCCCTGATTGTCCCCAGTGCCAAGGGCTCCTCTCACCTCCAACCGGGTCCTGTCCACGTCTTTGGGCAGCTGGTTCCTCCCCCTCGTCTTCACCAGGAGCAGCTCGTAGGGGTAAATCTGCACAGGGACAGGGACACTGTGGGGCAGCCACCAGACTGGGGCACCCTTGGGAACGAGGGCAAGGCCTCCTGCTGTATTTAACAGGGTTTGGGTGCCACAGCTGCCTCCAGGGCTTGGGTGGGACAAGGAGAGGTGGGAGCTGCTCTCAGGGTGACTCTGATCCACCCTGAAGCTCCATGGCGGCTCTGGAACAACCTGCTCACTCTGCAAAAGCAGGAATGACCCAGGAAACCACCAGCACAACCCCCCTGCTCTGCTCCTCACCCAGGGGACAATTGTGCTCAGCAGCACCTGGGGAGGGGCTCTAGTGTGAGCCCCACGGGCCTGGGATGGGGCTGCCAGGTCCAGGATGGAGCAGAGCAAAGGCAGAGGGCTGAGCTCCCCTCTGAAGAGCCTGGGGACACACACGGACCCGTGCCTGGGGCTCTGGCCGGTGGCCTCTCCTGGCAGCAGAAGGCTCTTACCTTGTACTCTGTGGGGAGAGCAGAAAGAGAGACGTGAGCCACAGCTCTGCTGCCACCACCCTGCCCCTGCAGGGCTGCCTGGGGGGGCTGGCAGCCCCTCAGCACGTCCCGGGGATGCCCCAGTGTCCCCCTCACCTCGCATGCCCCAGTTGACGGCGTTGGTGCTGTCGTAGTGGAACAGCTCCGCGCTGGGAGGCTGCGGGGGGATGGACACAGAGAGAGGGGCTGAGAGAGGGAGGGAGGCTCCTCCAGACGCTCCAGGGGCACCTGCCACGTCCCCAGGGAGGGACACCGAGGTCCCCACCCAGCAGCAGGGAAAGGGAGGCACCGGGAGGTGAAGTGACAGCCCGGAGGCAGCAGCAGAGCTGTGGATCCCAAACTACCCCCAGGATATAAAGCAAAGCTCTCCTGCTGGAAAGCAACACCAGCATCCCTCTGGATTTGCCCTGTGGGAGTTTCGGGGCAGGCACTGACTGGACAGGGCACTTTGGACCCTAATCAATAACGATTATTAATGATAATAATCATTTTGGATTGGCACAGGGCAGCAGTGACAGCAGGGATGCACAGGAGGGGGAAAACAGGACATGCCAGTGATGGAAAGGGAGCACTGGGGGCTTGGAGGAGCCTGGGAGAATGGGGAAAGCCTGGGAGAAGAGATTTGGGAATGTCTGGGAGATTGGGGAATGCCTGGGAGAATGGAGAGTGCCTGGGACAAGAGGGAAAGCCTGGGAAATTGAGGAATGCCTGGGACAAGGGAAAATGCCTGGGAGAAGAGATTGGGAATGCCTGGGAGATTGGGGAAGGCCTGGGAGATTGGGGAAGGCCTGGCACAAGGGGGAAGGCCTGGCACAAGGGGGATTGCCTGGCACAAGGGGGATTGCCTGGCACAAGGGGGAAGGCCTGGCACAAGGAGGAAGGCCTGGCACAAGGGGGATTGCCTGGCACAAGGGGGATTGCCTGGCACAAGGGGGAAGGCCTGGCACAAGGGGGATTGCCTGGCACAAGGGGGATTGCCTGGCACAAGGGGGAAGGCCTGGCACAAGGGGGAAGGCCTGGCAGCAGCAGGAGGCACTCACCCTGTGCAGCCCATTCCTCCTGTAGGCAGGAAGGGAGGCTGACTTTGAAATGAGGGGATCTGCAAAGAAGGCACCAATTCCATCAGGGGAAAAGCAGCAATGAGCCTCAGAGGCCAGGACAGCCCCCACCCTCTGCCCCTGTGCTCCCAGCTCTGTCTCCTTCCAGCTCCAGCTCATTTCCAGCCTGTGCTGATATTCCTCTCCCCAAAATCCCCTTCCTGGGGCACCCTCCCACCTCACCCTACAGAGCAGCCCATTCTGCTCTCCCAGCTCCCCCACTCATCCTCTCTGCCCTGCTCCAGCTCTGTCCTAACCCAGCCTTTCAAGGGCTCCTTTTGGCTTCCCTTCTCCCCTCCCAGGTCCCAGCAGCTCCTCCAGCTCAGCTCTGGATCCCCAGGAGAGGCTGGGGAGGGCTTGGGTCAGGCACTCACCGCTGTCAGCCAGGTAATGGGTGCGGGGAGCTGCAAGGAGAGCAGAGCTGCTGTCAGGGAGAGCCAAGCACCCCATCCATGCACAGCTGCCCATCCCCAGCCCCACAGACCCTCCCTGGGGCTCCCAGGAGCATCCCCAGCCAGCTCCACCAGGGCAGATGTGCCACGAGGAAGGAGAGCATGGAATGGACACAGGGCCATCTGTGCTGCCAGGCTCTCAAGTGGCCCCAAGGGCAGGGCTGGGGGCACTGGGGGCTCTGTCAGAAGAGCAGGGCAAGCAAGGCAGCCCTGGGGTGCCAGGAGGTCCCTGGGGTGCCAGCCCAGAGCAGGTGACAGCACCTGGGCATGGCTGTGCTGCCAGACCCCCAAGGGACCCCTCAGCCATTCCAGGCTGCCCACTGGGCAATGCCCCATCCCAGCTGGGGCACAGGGGATGGATGGAACCCTCCAGAGAGCAAAAGAGCCCAGCTCCCTGCCCAGCACCTCTCATCAGCCCTTTCCTCATCCCATTCCTCCCTGTCCACCCCCCCTGAGGGGCTGGGGCTGTGCTGGCTGGGACAGAAGGACAGAGGGACAGCCTTACAGCCATTGAGGGAGCCCTCATAGCCCACTGTGTGCAGGGCCTCCCTGCTGCTGGCCGAGCTGCGAGGGGGGGTCCAGGGGTCTGCGTAGGAGTTGGAGCGAGCCTTCATCTCCTCCCTCAGGATCAGCCTCCCGATGCCACTCTGGATCTGCCAGGGGGGAAAAGCCACCTGCCACCCTTCCTGTGCCTGCCCAGCCCTCTCTGGCACCCCACAGCATCCCCTGGCATGAGGCTGAGCTGCTGGGGGATGCTGTCCCCTCCTTCAGAGCCCCTGCTGGGGGTGGCCAGGAGGGGACAGATGGCCCAGGGCCATGGGGACGGTGGTGGCACCCTCTTGGGTGGCAGAGCTGGGCTGAGCCTTCCCCCCACAGCCAGTTTGGTGCTGGCTGTGCCCAGCAGGGCTGGCACTCACCTTGTGCATGCCCCGGTCGTACCCATCCTCCTCACCTCCTGAGGAGAACCTCCGGGCCCGGGGAGCTGCAGGGAGACACATCAGGGGTCAGATGGGGACAAAAGGGGGACAGGCAGGGGGGAGACAGTCCCCAACTGCATGGGGACACATCAGGGGTCAGATGGGGACAGAAGGGGGGCAGGCAGGGGGGAGACAGTCCCCAGCTCCATGGGGACAGCTGGCTCCCAGACACTCTTTGGGTTTTGGGGTCACCTTTGCAGGTATCTCAGCCCAACCCCACTTTGGTGTCCAGTCCCAACTCAAAGCAGCATTTCCTCCCAGAAAAGGTGGAGCAGGAATGGGTTTCCCTTTCTCCCAGCCCAAGGGGAATTTGTTACCTTTGGGTGAGCCCTGGAAGGACCAGTACTCAGACTCAGAGTGGTAGTAGGGGTCAGGGGAGTAGGCAGGGCTGTACTTGGATGACTGAGCAATGTCCTCGCTGGTTTTGCTCTTCGTGGCTGCAGAGGGGGTGTCTGCAGAAGGAGAGGGCAGAGCCAGGGTGAGCATCTGCAGAGATCCCTCCCAAACCAAGGCAGATCCTCTTCCCTCCCCAGGACTGCCAGGGATTTGTGTCTGGGCACGGATCAGAGCTGGGAATAATCAGTTTTCCAACTGAGGCCGACAGTGGGGACAGTGACAAGCAGGGGATGTCACTGATGTGGCTGGGAAGGGACCCAAATGGCTGAGAGCCCACAAGTGCTGGCTCCTGCACCGTGCTCATCCAGTGCCAGCAGTGCCACCGAGCTGTGCTGTCCCCAGGAGGTGACAGAGGGCATGGAAGAAGGCTCGGCCCCAGCAGGGACGGGGCTCTCTGGGTTCTGCCAGGGACAGGAGGCAGCAGAGGGGCTCTGGCTCCTCATGGCAGGGACACAGAGCGTGCTCAGGCTGGCGACAGAGCCTCCACAGCACACGGGGGGAGTCCTGCTGCACCAGAGGCCAGGAGGGTGACAGGGGAAGGAGCAGCAGGGCCAGGAGGTGGCAGAGCCACCGGCACAGGGGACCCAGCAGGTACTTACAGCAGCAGGAGCAGGCAGCAGCAGGCGGTGGGAGGTGGGCAGGAGGGAGGGGACAGCAGGGAGAGAGAGGAGACACAGTTACTGCCCAGGGAGAGCTGCTGTCCCTCTGTGAGCAGGAGGGGACAGAGCCAGCCCCTCTGAGAGCCACCAAACACCAAGAGCCACCAAACACTGAGGGACACCAAACACCAAGAGCCACCCAAGCACCAAGGGTCACCCAAACACCCTCTCCAACCTGCAACACCCCCAGGCCTGTCACACGCTGGAGCAGCCGCCCAGGATGGGCTGCATTTTCTCCAGGGCTGCATTTTCAACTGCAAATTGCTCTTTTCATCCCGTTCCTGAGGCTGCTCTGACTCCCTCAGCCACCAAGGCCTTGCTCCCCCTCCCACAGCCGTCCCTGGTGTCACTGCCAGCCTTTGCTGCATCCCTCACCACAGGGACGTGCTCCAGAGTCACACCTGTCCCCTGCTGAACGCTCCCTGCTGCCCAGAGCAGGAGCAGGAGCATCCCGGCAGAGCCCAGCCCCACACCCCGATGCCTGCCCCATCTCCCACCCAGCCCTGAGCACAGCGGTCCCCTCCCCGGGGTGACACGGGGACAGGGACAGACACACAGACCGTACCGTGCCGCTTGTAGATGGGCGGCTTCCTGTAGATGTTGCTCTCGCCAGCAGCTGGTGGGAGAAGAGAGAGAGAGAAAGGGAAGAAAGGAAGGGAGAGGGAGGTGAGTGTGGGCGTGCTGAGAGCGCACAGGACACGGCTCCTGCCGGTGCCACCACCCGCACGCCATGTCCCCATCACAGAGCCGCCCCCGGGCCCTCCAGTGTACCGGGAGTGCCCCGGCAGGGACCCGGGACTGCCCTGGGAGTGCCCCTGGAGGGTCCCGGAGGGCTCCGGGAAGGCTCCAGGAATGCCCCGGGAGGGCTCCGGGAATGCCCCGGGAGGGCTCCGTGAAGGCCCCGCGAGGGCTCCGGGAATGCCCCGGGAGGGTCCCGGGAAGGCTCCAGGAAGGCCCCGGGAGGGCTCCGGGAATGCCCCGGGAGGGCTCCGTGAAGGCCCCGCGAGGGCTCCGGGAATGCCCCGGGAGGGCTCCGTGAAGGCCCCGGGAGGGCTCCGTGAAGGCCCCGGGAGGGCCCTGGGAGCGCCCCGGGAGGGTCCCGGGAAGGCTCCGGGAGGGCCCCGGGAATGCCCCGGGAGGGCTCCGGGCCGGCAGCCCGGGCAGGGAGCGGTCCCGGCTGCCCAGGAGTGCCAGGACATGCAGCGAGCACCCAGCGACAGCATGCACCGGGGGCAGGGGCACAGCCTGGCAGCCAGGCACCGTTCTGGGGGTGCCAGCGTCGGCAAGAACCGCCTGCGAGCTACCTGGGGCGAGCCAGCATCAGCCAAAGCCTCTTTCCGCAGCACAGAGAGAGAAAAGAGCGAGTCGGGAGGGAAAGCGAGCTGGAGCAGGGAGGGGGCCATCCATAAACGCCGAGCGGCAGGGCGGGGATGGGATGGGCAGGGATGGGTAGGGCAGGGATGGGGCGGGAGCGGAGCTGGGGGAGCCTCCGGGTGTCCTCAGGGCATCGGCGATGCCTTGGGGAGGGTGCCAGGCTGTCGGGACACGGGGAGATGCCCCGGCTGGGTGGCAGGTGCGGGGTTCTGACCCCGGCGAGAGGTGACGATGGGCAGCTCTGCCTGCTTCCCAACCCCCTGTCCCTTCCTGCCCGCTCCGGCCCCGTCCCCGTGGGCTCGGCGGGGCCGGGGGCGGGGGTGGCCCTTACCTGGTGGCCCCCTGCAATCCCTGCAGAAGGGCAGCAGGCATCTGGCAAGCCCAGCGGACACTGGGGGGAGGGAGCGGCGGGCCCTAGGGGGAGTATAAAATAGTCATCTGTAGCGGAGGGGTGTGCAAACGCCTCTGGCAGACACGCTCCGGCTGTGACCCTGGGGGAAGGCAGGGATGGGGACAGGCTCTCACCAGGACACTCATCTCGGTGTGGGGGACAGTGGAGGAAGGGCAGGGAGGAGGAAGAAGAGGGATGCTGCAAGGGTGGAGCAGACTCCGGGCGGCTCTGGGACCTCCGGGTGGCGATGGGGAGGAGAAGGAGGAGGGGTCCTGTTTATGGATGGCCTCTCCCAGGGGTAGATCCTGGCTCTAGGCAGGCGGCGGAGCTGGGCATGCGACACAGCGGGGACGGCACATGCGGGCATGCCACGGACACGGCTCCCCGGGCAGCGGGGCGCTCCGGAGCCTACCTGGGATGTGGAAATGCTTGGGCGCTTGGTATGAGGTTGGAGTGGAGGACCTCACATCTAACTGGCTATAGTAGGGGGAGCTGCGCCCGCTCTCGGTGCCTGCGCGGGGCCCAGCAGAAGCAGCCGTGAGTGACCGAGAGAGAGAACAAGAGGCAGAAGAAAATGGGTGTTAAATGCAGCGGTGTTAGAGCAGCGGCGGTGACCCGGGTGAGTCTGGGGTGACGGGGATCTGCGGCCCGGGAGCGGCGCTGATGGAGCGGGGCAGTTCCCGCATCCCCGGTGCGGGGCTGGCAGGAAAGCCGAGCGTGCTGCAGAGGCAGTGAGGAGCCCCTGGCCGTGCGGGGGGCTCTCGGTGAGCTCAGAGTGTTCCGGTCCTTCCTCCACAGCTCCAGAGGACGGGAGACACGGCCCAGGCACGCTCTGCTCCCCGCCGTGCTCCGGGCTGTGCGTGTGTGCATGGGCACAAGCATCTCCTGCACGCCCCTCCCAGAGCCGCGGGGGCAGCTGAGGGCTCTTCACCAGAGCTGCATTCCCTGCCTCCCACCCCGTCCTGCCCGAGCCCCAAATTCCCCTTGGCATCTCCTTGCTGCTCACGGGGGCACAAACACCTCCTGCACATCCCTTCCAGGGCCACCAGGGCAGCTGAGGGGTCTTCACCAGAGCTGGAGGCCACCTGCCTCTCACCCCAAATTCCCCTTGGCATCTCCTTGCTGCTCACAGGAGTTCGGAGAACAGAGGATGGGCAGAGCTGGGCACTGCTCCCACCATGGGCCACCCCGGGCCCCCTGCTGCCGGCCAGATGAGGAAGCACAGAAATCCCAGAGATGTTTTTGCGATCCTCTCTCCCCCTGGCGGTGGGGCTGCAGCCCAAATCCTCACCTGAGCGGTAGAAGTGGTGGGGGGACCTGGGCATGGTGGGGGACATGCCCTGGCGGCTGTAGGTGGGGGAGTCGATGTAGCCGGGGCTGGAGGCTCGCCTCTGCCGCGGGTCAAAGCTCTCGTAGATGTCCTGGCGTGGGGAAGGCGTGGAGAGCGGGGTTAGACTGGCAGGGGTGTCCCACAATGGGGCCCCTGCCTGGGGGTGCCCTGTGTGTGACATTGGCAGTGGCTCTGAGTGTCCCCTGAGGCTGGAGGGGTCCCCAGCCTGCCCTGCCAAGGCACAGGCAGCACAGCCCAGGGTTTGGGAGCAGGTGACAGAGCTTTGGTGCCTGGAGATTGTCCCCTTCCCTTGAACTTGTTCCCAGTTACTGGGGCTGCCTCCACAGGGCAGAAGCTGCACCCTGGGGCCATTCTGCTGTGAAGGGCTTTCACCCTGCTCTCTTTGGGGCCTGAAGGACACAACAGCCCCCCTCCCCTGTCACCCCCCACCCTGGGACAGCCACCAGCCCAGGGGGACGAGCAGCAGAGGCTCTGGGCAGGGGGACATCCTGGGGCAGCAGCGAGTGACAGACCCAGTGCCCACAGGAACATTACCTGTGAGTATGGGGAGAGGGTCCCCAGGGACTGCAGGCAGCAGGAGGCAAAGTGAGGAGGAGAACAGAGAGAGAAAGAGAGACAGACATGGTTAGGAGGAGCAGGGACAGACTGGGGTCCCACAGCAGCTGGATTAGTCCCTGGGTTACACTGGGGGTGCAGGCAGAGCTGAACTGGGCAGGGAGCCCTGGCCAGGAGGGGAACTGGCAGGAGCAATCAGCAGCTGCCACCTCTCAGACACCTCTGTGGAGAGGGGGAGGCACACAGGGCCATGGCCACGCTGCCTGCACCATCCTGGTGGGCTGCAGGACACCAGGCTTGTGGCAGAACCTTGGGCTGGGGATGGGAGAGGTGCTGCTGCCAAATCCTCTTCAGGTGCTGCTGCCAAATCCTCTTCAGGAGCTGCTGCTCCTCTTGCAGCACCCTTCGGGTGCCTCCCTGTGTGAGCTCCTCTCCTTCCCTGGGCTCCCCCAGCAGGGCAGGCAGCACAGCCCCGTGCCTGAGCCTCCCCTGCTCCCAGCCCTGCAGGAATGCACTGCCCAGCCCTTCCCTGGCTGCAGCACCCACAGGGCAGCCCTGCTCCAGAGGTGCCCCAGAGGTGCTCCAGAGGTGCCCCAGAGGTGCTCCAGAGGTGCTGTGCTGGCTGCCTGCAGGATTGCCTGCCAGGGGCCATGCTCAGGGCTGTGAGGGTGCATTCCCTGCCCATCCCTCCTCTCAGAGGTGCTCCAGAGGTGCTGTGCTGGCTGCCTGCAGGATTGCCTGCCAGGGGCCATGCTCAGGGCTGTGAGGGTGCATTCCCTGCCCATCACTCCTCCCAGAGGTGCTCCAGAGGTGGATTCCCTGCCCATCCCTCCTCTCAGAGGTGCCCCAGAGGTGCTGTGCTGGCTGCCTGCAGGATTGCCTGCCAGGGGCCATGCTCAGGGCTGTGAGGGTGCATTCCCTGCCCATCACTCCTCTCACACAGCCCTGAGCTCACTGGGATCTCTCTGACTCTACAGCAGCACCACTTCTCCTCCATCACTGACCCACCCCATGCCCCTGAGGTGCTGCCCCACTCCTGCCTCCCTGCACGGCTCCCCCTGGCACGGACAAGCCCCCCAGAGCTCTGGCCAGCCTGGGGCCCGTTCCTGCCCTCCAGCAGGGCTCCTGCAGCCTCAGTACCTCCCCACAGCTACATCAGTACCTCCCCATAGCTACATCAGTACCTCCCCATAGCTACATCAGTACCTCCCCATAGCTACATCAGTACCTCCCCATAGCTATATCTCTCCAGCGTCTCGTCCGACGTGTATCTGTGATAGGGCTCGTAGGAAATGAGGTCAGGACGCTGCACCTCATAGATGGCTTTAATCTTGGGAAGAGCTGCCAGGTCTTTGTAATTAAGGATCTCATTATCCACTTTAGCCTGGGGAGAGGGAGAGACAGACACAGGGATGGAAAGGAAGAGGAGGAGAGAAGGGAGGGGAGGCTGGAGCACAGTGTGGAGCTAGCACAGGGCAGACAGAGCTCAGTGGCACCCCAGCAGCGGGGACAGGTGAGAGGAGAGGCCTGAAAGGCAGCAGGGGAGAGCAGAGGAGCTGGGAGGGCAGGACTGTGCTCCTCCTGTGCCCCTGAGCTGGGCCATGGCACTGGTGGCACAGCGTGCTGCAGGGACAGGGGGATTTGTCTGTGCTGTCCCCAAATTCTGGGCTTGTCCCACTGAAGAGCAGCTCTGGCAGCTGCTGCTGGCACCCCTGGGGAGGGGCAGGCTGGACTTACACAGATGACACGGTTTGGGGAGCCAATGCTGGAGCCAGGGGGCGAGATGGAGGTTTCTGACGTCCTTCTGTGCTGTGGAGGCACAAACGGGGAGGGCAGGTGAGGGCAGGGCAAGGAGAGATTGTTGGTTTGGGGCTGAATTTCACTGTCACAGCCCCAGCCACGGCCACCCACCATCCTCTGGGCAGCCTCAGGAAGCCACTCCAGGTGTGGGCACTGCCAGAACAGTCCAGCTCCAGCAGGGACTCGGGACAATGGCACCTGGGACGTGCCACCCTCACCCTGGTGCCTACCTTCAGCTTCTTCTCTGCTCTGGCTGCCTGCTTGCAGATGGGGTGCCACACCTCAGAGCCTGCAGGGCAGCAAAGGGACAGTGCTCACACACTGTCACCCCCTGCCAGGTCCCCCTGCCACGTCCCTGCCACCTCCAGCAGTGCCACAGGAACGTGCAGGGCAGCGGGGACTGAGTGTCTGTGATCAGGAATGGAGCAAGGCAGGGCCAGACCTCAGCTGGGACATTTGGGGTGGCCCAACCAGTTGCTGCTGGTTAAACCAGGTGACACCGAGCTGGGGACACCACAACACCCCCATCCTTTGGGCTCAGTGAGCAGAGATTGGGCTGTGCCCAGGTGTGCAGGGAGAGGAGGAGTTCCCAGCTCAGGGGCAGGGCTCATGGAGAGCAGGGGTTTCTGACACAGCAGCTGGAGAGCAGTGGGAGGGGGATCCCTGGCACTGCACACACACAGACAGACCCTTGTCAGGAGGCCAGGGCCTGGCCAGGAGGTGCCAGGAGGACCCAAACCCCACAGCCCCCCAGCCCTGCTGTCACACTTTACCTGTCAGGTACATCTCCTCTCCCTCTGTGAACATCTGGTGGCAGCGCACACATCTGGCACAGGTGGGGTGGTAGTGCTTCCCTCCTGCCTGCGAGGAGAGCAGAGAGGAGCCCTGAGCCAGGCAGGACACGCTGAGCTGGCCCTGTCCCCTGTCCCTGAGTGACCCTGCCACCCTCACTGCTGCCCACAGCGAGCAGGTGAAGCAAACTGGGGTGGCCCTGGAGGCCTCCGTGCCCCATGGAGAAACCAGAGAGGGCTTCATCCCCACTGGAAACCTGCAGGACCTTCTGCTCTCCTGGAAACCTCCCACACCAAGCCAAGCCGGGGGTCCCAGAGCAGCAGGGCACCCTCGTGCAGGACCAGGCACTCACCTCCAGCACGCGGCCGCTGATGTAGCGGTCGCAGGTCTCGCACTTGATGCCGAACTGCGCGTGGTAGTCGGACTCGCAGTAGGGGATGCCATCCCTGGGGAGAGGCACAGAGGGGTGGGTGCCAGTGAGTGCCAGGTGAGTGCCAGGCCAGCCCCTGCCTGCCCCAGCCCCGAGGTGGCACTCACTTGCTGATGTACTCGCCCGTGAGGATGACCCCGCACGTTTGGCACTTGAAGCAGCTGACGTGCCACTGCTTCTCCAGGGCCAGCAGGGACTGGCCCTGCTTGATCTCCTCCTTGCAGCCAGCGCAGTCTGGGGGGACAGGAGGGGACGTGGGCACAGCAGGGACATCCCCAGCTGCTGTGGGACAGCCCTGGCAGTGCCCTCACCCCCAGAGGAAAGCCCTGCCCCGGAGGATGAGCCAGGGATGATGCTGTGTCACTGTCACATTTTCTGAAAAATCTCTTTGCCCAGGATTTTCTCCTGGGAAGCTGAGAAGCCTCAGAGAAAAATGAAAACAAGAATTATCTGATTAGCTTCTCCTGTGTTTTGCTTGTCCAGCTGTGTCAGGACTCTGGAAGGCGTCACGAGTTTTCATTAGTATCTCTAAGCCTTCTGTCTGTATCCCTTCTCTATTCTTTGGTATAGTTTATTATAGTATTCTTTTATATAATATAGATCATAAAATAATAAATTAGTCTGCTAAGAACATGGAGTCAGATTCATTCCTTCTTCCTCCGTCTGGGGAAGCCTGAAAATACCACAATGCTGTTACAAACACCCTGCTCCTGAGGCAGCCTCGTGGGGATCATTTCGCCGTGGCAATCTGTCACCTCTGCTTGTCCCCAGCACAGGAAATTTGGGACCTGAGGTACCTCTGGCACCCAGCCACAGCCCTGGGCTTCCCTCGGGGTGCCCAGTCTGAGCCAGGCCAGCTGGGCCTCAGGAACAAACTCTTATCTGAAGCAGTGACGGGCACTGGAATGGCGCAGGGAGGGGCTGGGTCACCGTCCCTGCTGGGTTTCAGAGCCTGGACCTGGCACCCAGTGCCAGCGTTGAGCTGAGGAGTAGCTGCTGGGTCACAGCTTGCACTCGATGACCTCAAGGGTTTTTTCCAGCCAGTTTCATTCTGTGCTGGGCTGTGGGAGGGCCCTGCTGGGCTGGCAGGTGCCCAAGGGTGGAAGTGTCCGGCAGAGGAAGGGCTGTGCTGTCCGGCCCTGCTCCGGCCTCCCTTCCCTTCCTCCCCTGGCTCCCAGCAGGAAGCACACGGGCCTGGAGCCCTGACCTTGATTCCTCCTTGTCCTCCCCTCCCCTGGGCTCCAGGGCTGCCTGGAGGGGGTTTTGTTTAACCCTGTCCCTGCCATGGGGGAAGCAGGAGCAGCCAGCCCAGCCCAGCCCAGCCCAGCCCAGCCCAGCCCAGCCCGCTCTGTCCCAAATCCCTGCCTCGAAGATTTCTGAGCCCTGCACAAAAGCAGGATCTGCTCCCTCCTTCGGGTCCTGCAGGGCTGGGGCTGCAGGGAGAGGCTTCTCATGCTGCTCCTGGGGATGCCTTCCCTGTGGAATGCAGCACAGCTCCTTGCCACTCTGCTGGTGGCACTGCCAGGGCCACTGGGGCCGCCAGGGAGGGACAGGCTCCGTGTGCCTGCAGCTGCTGTGAGTAGGGCAGGGTGTCCCCAGGTAACCCCAAGGCGTGGTGTCCTCAGGTAACCCCACTGCAGCACTGGGAAGGGGATGGGGAGGGAGAGGAAGGAGGGAGGGAGGCAGGGCCTGGCCTGAAGATGAGGGAATTCCTGTCCTTTGGCTCAGTCCAACCCTGCCATGTCCCCTCCATTGAGGGCTGGGGAAGGGAGGCAGCTTAGGGGGCTCACAGGGCGTCCATCAGCACCAACCCTGCCACCACCGTGGTGACTGGGTGACAAGGAGCACGGTGACACCCAGTCCTGGCTGCAGGACTGTGTCAGGCACTGAGCTCCAGGGCAGGAAGGGAAGGCCCTCCCAACCTGGGGTCAAAAGCAAGGCCAAACCCACCCTAAGGAGCTTGTCCATCACTCCAGCTGACTTTTAGGGGATCTCTGGGATTCACCAGGGCAAGGGGATGAGCAGAAAAACCCTTTCAGTGCTTGCAGAGCCAGCAAGGAACACCAGTGCTGTGACAGCCCCAGGGGCGTTCCCAGGGCAGCCACTTGGACACAAGGCAACTGACTTGGAGCAAACCCAGCTCCAGAACCCCCCATGAGCTCTGCCAGGGTGGTGGCACCTGCCCAGGTCACCAACAGGCCAGGGCAGTTCCCAAAACCAGCTGCAATCCTGGGTGGAGCTGCAGGACTGCCCTGTCCCTCCTCCCAACCCTCGGTGACACCCTGGCTCTGCAGGGCTGCAGGGGGACCCCAAACCTGTCCTGTCACCCCAAACCTGCCCTGTCACCCCTGCAGGGACACGTGGCCCCTCTCTGTGCACCCAGCACAGCACAACTTACGGCTGGGCCCGTGGATCTTGATGGGCTTGGTGCTGAGCAGGGCCTGGGAGCAGTTCTGGCACACGCAGTCCTTCCCGCTGAACGTCACCTTGTCCCCGATGGGGAACGGCTTCCTGCGGCCAGGGACACGTGGGGAGGGGTCAGCAGGAGCCCCGGGGCCAGCAGGGAGCTCAGCAAGGGCCTCTCAGAGGGGCCAGCAGCTGGCACTGACCTGCAGGTGCTGCAGACAAAGCACTTGGGGTGGTAGGTCCTGCCCAGGGCAGAGATGACCTCGCCGGTGATGAAGTCCCCACAGCTGTCACAGCGGGTGCCGTAGAGCTGCTGGTAGTCCTGGGTGCAGATGTACTCCTGGTTCTTGAAGAAGAAACCTGACTGGGCCAGGTCACAGCCACACACTGAGGAGAGGACACGCAGCCATCAGGGCAGGTCCCTCACCAGCCTCCTGCAGGCATCTCCAAGGGTTTCCCATCTCCAAGGGCTTCCCTTCCCTTCTGCAGGCATCTCCAAGGGTTTCCAATCTCCCAGGCTTTCCCTTGCCTCCTGCAGGCATCTATCTCTGAGGGTTTCCCCAGTCTCCTGCAGGCATCTCCCAGGGTTTCCCATCTCCTCCTGCAGGTATCTCCGAGGGTTTCCCATCTCCTCCTGCAGGCATCTATCTCTGAGGGTTTCCCATCTCCTCCTGCAGGTATCTCCGAGGGTTTCCCATCTCCTCCTGCAGGCATCTCCCAGGGTTTCCCATCTCCTCCTGCAGGTATCTCCGAGGGTTTCCCATCTCCTCCTGCAGGCATCTCCCAGGGTTTCCCATCTCCTCCTGCAGGCATCTCCCAGGGTTTCCCATCTCCTCCTGCAGGTATCTCCCAGGGTTTCCCTGGCCAGCCGAGCTCTGGGCTCTCCCAGCAGATGTCAGTGTCGGGCTGCGGGATGGGGCCGCTCCCGCAGGGATCCCAGAGCCGGCAGGAAGCCCCTGCACTGCAGCGCTCCTGCAGCACGCACGGACGTGGGCACAGCCTGGGCATCCCCTCCCTGGGCTGCCCTGCCCGGGGTCAGCCCCTCCGTGGGGTGAGGAAGATGAGGACAGGGCTGGGAGCGCCCCGGGACAGCTGGGGAGGGGCGTTGTCCCTGCCACCTCCGTGCTGAGCCACCTGCAGTTCCATGGAGCCCTGCCCTGATGGGAGCAGCTCCTGGGAACACTCGGAGCTCTCCCTGCTCGTTTTTCCATGTGTCCAGCCCTGCTGGCTTCCTCCCTGCTGTGGGAAGTGTGGGTGGTGCACAGCCCATCACAGGAATCCGAGCAGACGTGGCCAGCCCTGGCCTCAGCATCATCTCCCTCCCTCCCTCCCACGGCCTCTCCAGCCAGAGGGACCTGCAGAGCAGCAGAGCCTGGCACTGGGGTGGCACGGGGTGGGCACCATGCCCAGCCCGTCCTGCAAGGTGACAGCGTGGGGAGGGCACCTCAGAGCGACTGGGCACCCGCTGGCACAGCCCACCTTGGTCTGGGCTTGTCCCTCAGCCCCCTCCGTCCTGTCCCTGGGTGGCAGGGGACAGCTGGAGCTGCTGCAGGCACAGGGAGCAGCTCCTGCCCTGTGCAGCCTCCCCTGGCCCAGCTGCTCCCTGGGGCTGGGTGTCACAGGCATTCTGTGATGAAAAATCCTTTCTTTAAGATTTTTCCTCCTGAGAAGCTGAGAGGCTCCAAGAACAAAATGTAAACATTGATTATCTGCTGCTGTGGAATGCAACAGGTGGATCTGGGATTAGCTCAGGTTAGATGTTTTTAATTAATGGCCAATCACAGTCCAGCTGGCTCGGACAGAGAGTCCCAGACAGAGCCTTTGTTATCATTCTTTGCTATTCTATTCTTAGCCAGCCTTCTGATTAAATCCTTTCTTCTATTCTTTTAGTATAGTTTTAATATAATAAACATCATAAAATAATAAATCAGCCTTCTGAAACATGGAGTCAGATCCTCATCTCTTCCCTCATGCTCAGACCCCTGTGAACACGGTCACAGCTGGGGTACCCAGCAGGGGAATTTGGGTCTCCCTAACACCCTGTCAGCAACGAGGGACAGGCCAGCAATGCAGGGACAGCATCAGGAAGCACATGCAAGGTGAAATGAGGCTGCTGTGTGCCCTGCTTGCTGTGGAACAGCCCATCCCATGGCTCGCTCCTGTGCCAGCTCAGCGGGGCTGGAGCCAGCCGGAGGTGGCAGGAGGTGAGAGCTGCGAGGGAAGGTGAGACAGGAGGATTTCCTCTCATTATTTATTCCCTTTCACTTGGAAATCAGGCAGTGAGCTCTGCCAGGCTCTCCCTGCTGGCTCCTGCTCCCTTTGAAGCTGTCTGAGCTTTGTCTGGATGATGCTCAGCTCCTGCTGGAGCCTCCAGGCCGGGCTGGGGAAGGGCAGCGAGCTCAGCACAGGGCCCTGCAGGTGCAAGTCAGCCCTGAGGGCATCCCAGGACAGATCCCCCCTCCCAAAAACCTGGGGCTGCTCCCCACCACGGGGGACAGGGCTGCAGCAGGGCGGGGACAGCCTGGGCAGTGTCACCTGCAGCCAACCCCTCTGTTCTGGCAAGGAGCAGAGGGTGGCCAGGGGGATGGGGATCATGCTTAGCACAGGCAGCTTGGAAGAGGCCTTTAAAGAGCCCTGCAATGGGGAATTTTACAGCCTGCAGGAGCTGGTTGAGAGCAGCTGCTCCCATAAAGGAGCTGAGCAGCAGCAGCAGCAGCTCTGCACCACGAGCTTTACAGCCCTGCAGCTCAGGAGCATCCAAAGAACCTCCCTGCTGCGCTCCTGCCCGCCCTGGGGGCACCGGGGCCCAGCTGCATCCATGGGCAGGTGGCAGGAATGTCACAGGGGTGTCACAGGGCTGTCACAGGGGTGTGACAGGGCTGTCACAGGGCTGTGTCACCCAGCCCCAGCTCTGTCAGAGCTGCTCTGGGCATCTCCCCACCTCTCAGCCAGGCTGGCAGTGCCTCCTCCCCCTGCTCCTCCTCCCGCTTTGGGAGCAGCTGAAGGACACAGTGGCCCCCCCCAGACACAGATGGGCACGTTTGGGACCTGCAGGCTGCTCCAGGGAGGTGACACTGGACACCCGGAGGTGTCACTGGCGCTGGCATCACTCAGGGAAGCAGATGTGCCACACCACCTCCCCCTGCAGCTGCCACCCCTGTCCCCAGGGCTGTGGGACAGCCCAGCCAGGAGCTTTTTGGGGGCCCTGGTCCTACCTTGGCAGGTGAAGCAGCGGATGTGGAAGTGGTTGCTCTGCACGCGCACGACCTCGCCCTTGCAGGTGTCCCCACAGCGGTAGCACTGGATGGCAGAGGAGCTGCTCCCAGGGCTGTAGGGGTTCTGCTGGTAGGGAACTGCTGGCAGCAACGGGGGAGAGCAGGAGGAGAGAGGGGAAGGCTCTGTTAGGATGTGGGACATGGCCGGGTGTCACTGCACTGAGCTCAGGCCTGGCTGGGACAGGGCCAGCACTGAGGGACAGCACCCCAATGGTGTCACCATCACATTTTCTGAAAAATCCCTTCACCTGGATTTTTTCCTGGGAAACTGGGAAACCTCAGAGAAAAATGAAAACAGTAATTATCTGATTTGCTTCTCCTGTGTTTTGCTGCTTTGGAATGTGTTTGGACATTGTTTACCCACAGGTGATTGTTTCATTGGTTTCATGTGAATTGTTTTAATTTAAGGACCAGTCACAGTCAGGCTGTGTCAGGACTCTGGAACGAGTCACGAGTTTTTCATTATTATCTTTTAGCCTTCTGTCTGTACCCTTCCTGTATTCTTTAGTATAGTTTAGTATGGTATTCTTTAATATAATATAGATTATAAAATAATAAATTAGCCTCCTAAGAACACGGAGTCAGATTCATCATTTCCTTCACCTGGGAACCCCACAAACACCAGACAGTGACTCTGAGATGGGAGCCCAGCCCTCTCTGGATTTATTTGGGATTTCCCTGCCCACAAAAGAGGCTCACGGGCCTGCAGTGCCAAACTCTGTGCAGGGCACCCTGTCCCTGCATGGACAGCCAGGTGACAGCATCACCCCAGGGCTGCCCAGTGCTCTCCTGTCCCCAGAGCAGGTGCACAGGGCACTGCTGTGCCAGCCCTGCTGGTGCTGATCCTGAGCAAGCTCTGAGCTGGCAGCAGCTCAGGAAGGAACTGTCGGGGTTTTGGAGCTTCTTGTTTGCTGAGGATCTGGAGGAAGGAGGGATTGGCCAAGGAGCTTTCAAACACCACAGCAATGGAGTGCCTGGCCCTGGTGGGGCTGTGACCTCCTCAGCAAGGAGAGCAGCCCAGCCCCACTCAAGGAGAAAAGGAGACTCAGAGGTGACCTTATCACTCTCTTCAGCTTCCTGAAGGGTGCCTGTGCTGAGCTGGGGTCGGTCTCTTTCTCCAGGAAACAACAGACAGAACAAGAGGACACAGTCTCAAGCTGTGCCAAGGGAGGTACAGGCTAGAATTAAGGAGGAAGTTTTTCACAGAAAGAGTGGTCAAATACTGGAATCATCTACCCAGGGAGGTGGTGGAGTCACCATCCCTCGATGTGTTTAACAAAGCCTGGATGTGGCACTTGGTGCCATGATCTGGTTGAGGTGTTAGAACATGGGTTGGACTCGATGATCTTAAAGGTCTCTTCCAACCTAGAAATTCTGTGATTCTGTGAATCCCTTCAGAGCAGGGAGGTTCTGGGGGCTGCAGGGAGGGCAGGGCAGGAGCTGAATTCCTCCTGCTGCAGGCAGTGCTGGGCTTCACCTCCACTCCTCACCCCTCTGGGACACGCACAGGGGATGCCCAGCAGCCTCACCCCACGCTCCAGATGAAACCCTCCTGCTGTCTGAAGGCAATTCCCAAACACATGGAGCAAACAGAGCAATTCCTGCTCTCCCTGCCCCTCCCAGGAGTGCCTGGGCTGGGCAGGAGCTCCAGCCAGGCTGACACCACGCCAAGCACCACAGGATTTATTTGCTGTAAGATTTCCGACAGGGAGTCGCAATCTGGGCAGGTCAAGCAGCAAAAAGGAGGATTTCAATGGGCCAGAGCTTCTCTGACCCAGGGCTGAACTGCATTCCCAGGAACAGGAGAAGCAGCTGATTGAAAGGCAGCTTGTGAAGTCCCTCCAGAGCAGGGAGAAAGGGCACAGGACAGAGGAGATCACTCATCAGAGGCTCCTCGCTCACCCAGGGGCAGATCAAGTGACAGGGAACAGAAACAGCCCATTATCAGCTTCAAAAGCCGAGCAAGAGAAGTCAAAATGACATTGAGACTGTGGCACAGTAAAATCCCATTCCCTGTGCCAAAGGCCCAGGGCCACAGGGGCTGAACCCCCTGGAGCAGAGCTGCATCCCTGGAGCTGCTGGGAATGGGCTGTGAGGGAGCCCCCAGCACCTCCTGCACAGCTCAGACCCAGCCTTGGCATCCTGGAGCTGCTGGGAATGGGCTGTGAGGGAGCTCCCAGTGCCTCCTGCACAGCTCAGACCCAGCTTTGGTGTCCAGGAGCTGCTGGGAATGGGCTGTGAGGGAGCTCCCAGTGCCTCCTGCACAGCTCAGACCCAGCCTTGATGTCCAGGAGCTGCTGGGAATGGGCTGTGAGGGAGCTCCCAGCGCCTCCTGCACAGCTCAGACCCAGCCTTGATGTCCAGGAGCTGCTGGGAATGGGCTGTGAGGGAGCTCCCAGCGCCTCCTGCACAGCTCAGACCCAGCCTTGACATCCAGGAGCTGCTGGGATTTCCCTTCCCTGCGAGCCCAGAGCTCTCAGAGGCACCCGAGGCACTGAAGGACACCAAGTGCCAGCAGAGGAGGGACAAGGCCTGGAGCCAGCCCAGCAGAGACCAATTAGTCTAGACTTGAATCTCTCTGAGGTCCCAAATAAAAGGAAGGGAGCAGGGAACCCCCACCAAGAGCCAGCAGCCCTGGGAGCAGGGATCCAGCACCTCCTGTGATGGTTGCTGCTGTAATGGGTGCCCAGGGGCTCTGCAGCTGCCTGAGGGGACCAAGAGGATTTCCTAAAGCTGGAATAAATCAGGGATGTTGTGTGCAGGGGTGTCCAGCAGAGCAAGAGTTACAGAGCTGAGCCTTCCTCCCACGCACCCACAGCTCACACCCTGGCCCAGAACGAGCCAAGCCCTGGGACACAGCCATGGAAATCCACAAAGCTGGAGAGGAAAGCAGGACAGAGGCAGGGGGGGAAGCCAGGAATTCATAATTCATCCACACTGAAACATTCACAACAAAGAAGGGAGGGAGACCAAAATAATAATAATAATAATAATAATAATAATAATAATAATAATAATAATAATAATAATAATAATAATAATAATAATAATAATAGACTCAGAGGTGACCTTATCACTCTCTTCAGCGTCCTGAAGGGTGCCTGTGGTGAGCTGGGGTCGGTCTCTTTCTCCAGCCAACAACAGACAGAACAAGAGGACACAGTCTCAAGCTGCACCAAGGGAGATACAGGCTGGAATTGAGGAGGAAGTTTTTCACAGAAAGAGTGGTCAAATACTGGAATCATCTACCCAGGGAGGTGGTGGAGTCACCATCCCTTGATGTGTTTAACAAAAGCCTGGATGTGGCACTTGGTGCCATGATCTGGTTGAGGTGTTAGAACATGGGTCAGACTCGATGATCTTAAAAGGTCTCTTCCAACCTAGATATTCTGTGATATAATAATAATAATAATAATAATAATAATAATAATAATAATAATAATAATAATAATAATAATAATAATAATAATAATGTGTTGGAACACACAGGCATCACTTGGTGCAGGCTCCTGGTCTCCAGGGAAAACTTCCTGGTGTCCATAGCAACACATCCCAAACCCTCGCTGCTCTGATGGAGAGGAGCTGAGGATGGCAAAGATGCTTTTAGCTGTGCTCCAGAGCTGGCTCTGAGCCATCACTGCTGGCTGTGCCCGTGGGGACGGGTCAGGACCCAGCTCAGGGCACCCTCACCCTCCTGCTCTGCCCAAAGCTCCCTGGTTTGTGCTGAAGGCCCAGGCCAGGCTGGAATTGTGTCCAGGAACATTGGGGCATTGTGTGCAGGCAGCAGCTGCCCGCCTGGTGGCCCCGTGCAGGAAGCATTACACAGCCCCAGCTGAGCGGGGCAAAGCTCATTACACCAAATAATCCCCTAATAATGTAAATAGCATTAGTGGCCTCGCAGGCTGGGACACAGCAGCCCTGCAGAGGGGGTGGGAGCTGCCCAAGGAATGCCAGAATCTGCCCCCACTCTGCTCAGAGCTGGCTCGTGCCAACAATTCCTGGGTTTGTGCTGCACTCTCAGTGCAAAACATGCCCAGGGCAGGGCTCCTGTGGGGCTGTGCCCGTGTCCCGGTGGGCTCTGGGTACAGCCAGGCAGGGAGTGCCACAGGGCTGCGTGGGCACTGGGCAGATTTGCCAGTGATCCGGATTACGGTGGCACCTCCGGTCAGGGATTGCTGCCCTGGGGTCAGGCAGCGGTGCCAGTGCCCAGCCAGGGGGGGAGCTGGGCAGGGGACAGCCCCCAGACACCCCCAATGCACAGGGGACACCCCCAATGCACAGGGGACGGCCCCCAAACAACCCCCAATGCACAGGGGACACCCCCAATGCACAGGGGACAGCCCCCAGACACCCCCAATGCACAGGGGACAGCCCCAATGCACAGGGGACACCCCCAATGCACAGGGGACACCCCCAATGCACAGGGGACAGCCCCCAGACACCCCCAATGCACAGGGGACAGCCCCAATGCACAGGGACAGCCCCCAAACAACCCCCAATGCACAGGGGACAGCCCATTGGTGACCTGGGCAGGGGACAGCCCCCAAACAGCCCTAGCAGGGCACAGGGACCCTGCCCAAGGGCTGCTCTGAGCTCACAGTCTGCAGCTCCCCTCTGCAATGCCCTCCTTGGCTTCAGGAGGGTCAAGGACCTTGTTTGGTTTCCTGAGCTCTTCCTGCCCCTGTCCAGCCTCCAGCAGGATGGGGAAATGCTGAACCTCTGGAACACTCTGAGCACTTCAGGAGTGGAAGGATAACAGGGGATCATTTCCATTTGGAGGCGTTACTGCTCAGCTCCAACACAAATAGCAGGGCACAACAAGCTCAGAACCAGCTCCTGCAGCAGCTTGGGTCCCCCCAGGCAGCCCCAAACCCCACAGCCCCACACACCCGAGCAACAGCAAACCAGGAACAGCTTCCCCTGAGCACCCAGAGGCATCTTTAAAGATCCATCCCTCCTTCTTTACAGGGACCAGAGCAGGTGATGCTCCTTTCCCACCAATTTCCCTCTTCCAGCCCATTGGCCCTCCAGGAAGGTCGATCAGGGATGAGCTGCTCCAGGTGGGGTTTGGATCATTATCCACAGGGAACTGGAAATTCCCACCCAGCCCTGCTGCCAGCATGCTTGTAACACAGCATCTCCACAGGAAGATGGGCATGCCTGGCTTAATTAACAGTAATTAACAATCACACAATGCTGGGAGAGCCACAAGTGAAGGGGACTGTGGCAAAGCAAAGCATTCACCCTGAGATTAATAAGGAGGGGCAGGGCCACCATGGGAAACTGAGTTTGGTGGGTGCAGGGACTGAGAGCTGGCACCTGCAGCAAAGAGATGGATCCAGCCCTGGGGTGTGCAGGGAGCTGTGGGTGTCACCATGGGATGGATCCAGCCCTGGGGTGTGCAGGGAGCTGTGGGTGTCACCGTGGGATGGATCCAGCCCCTGCAATGTTCAGGGATGTGTGGGTGTCACCATGGGATGGATCCAGCCCTGGGGTGTGCAGGGAGCTGTGGGTGTCACCATGGGATGGATCCAGCCCTGGGGTGTGCAGGGAGCTGTGGGTGTCACCGTGGGATGGATCCAGCCCTGGGGTGTGCAGGGAGCTGTGGGTGTCACCATGGGATGGATCCAGCCCTGGGGTGTGCAGGGAGCTGTGGGTGTCACCATGGGATGGATCCAGCCCCTGGGGTGTGCAGGGAGCTGTGGGTGTCACCGTGGGATGGATCCTGCCCTGGGGTGTGCAGGGAGCTGTGGGTGTCACCATGGGATGGATCCTGCCCTGGGGTGTGGCCAGCTGAAGGTGATCCCCTTTTGATGGAACAACACCCTCTGCTTGCAGACAGGCCCAAGGGGCAGAGCAGACCCTGCCAGCTTGGCAGAAGGGGCCCAAAGAGGAGTTTGTAGGGTTTAAAATGTAACCCAGTGTGGTAATGTAATGATTCTTATAGGCTGCATGTAAATGCTGCAGGATTTGTATCTTGGACTAGATTGGTTAGAGAGAATCAGAATATTCAACACAGGAGATGATTTATGGTATTGTAATGGGAACCTCGCTCTCTTCCCCTCTTTCTCTCATCCTCTCTGCCCCTCTCTTCTCTCAGTCCTGCTCTGAGCTGGGGCTGGCAGCTCCAAGCTGGGCCCTTTGCAATAACCTGCAAGTTCCAAGACCAGAAGAAGATTTATTGTATTGTAACGGGAACCTCGCCCTCTGATCCTCTCTTTTACTCTCTCATTCTCTCTTTACCACACTCTTGCCTTCTCTCTCTTTACCTCTCTCTCTCTCTCTCTCTCAGCCCTGCTCCAGCTGTGCCTGGCAGCTCCCAGCAGGGCCCTGCACCCAGGCCCTTTGCAATGAACCCCAAGTTCCAGCCCTGGCTGCAGAGATCTCTGCTCTCCATCCATCCTGACCCCCAACACTGCTCCACTGCAGGACCCTGCACCCCAATCCCCTGCAGGGGACCTGGCTGGCTCTGTAGCCATGATATTTTCTGAACAATCCCTTTGCCAGGATTTTTCTCCTGAGAAGCTGAGAGGCCTCAGAAATGAAATGCAAACAATGATTATCTGCTGCTGTAGATTGCAAATGGTGCATCTGTGATTGGTCTCATGTGGTTGTTTCTAATTAATGGCCAATCACAGTCCAGCTGTCTCAGACTCTCTGGTCAGTCACAAGATTTTATTATCATTCCATTTCTTTTCCTTTCCTTCAAGCCTTCTGATGAAATCCTTTCTTCTATTCTTTTAGTATAGTTTTAATCTAATATATCTAATAAAATAATAAATCAGCCTTCTGAAACGGGGAGTCAGATCCTCGTCTCTTCCCTGCTCCTGGGACCCCAGGGTGAGGATTTCCCCTCAGGCAGAGCTGAGCTGTGTCCCAGGGGTGCTGGGGAGGAAGGCTGGGAGCTCCAGGGCCATGGGATGTGGCTTTTTCTCATCAGCAGCAGGGCCAGAGGCTCCTGCCTGCTGTGCTGCCCTGGCCAGGGCTTGGCCCTGGGAAGGAAGGGCAGGATGGGCTGGCAGGCAGTGATGCTGCTCCTTCAGCAGGCAGGGAGAGCCTGGGCTCTGCCCTCTGGGGCTGCCCTGAGCCCAGAATGTGCCTGCCCCAGACACAAACCCCAATTAACCAGGCTGGAAAACACCTCAGAGTCCAGGCCAGGTCCCTGTGAGGAGGGGACAGCAGCACAGAGCTGGGTGAGTGACACAGGAAAAGCTCAACCAAACCCTCCTGAGATAAAGGAAGGGCCCAGCAGCACAGAGACCCAGGAAAGGCTCAGCCAAACCCTCCTGAGACAAAGGAAGAGCCCAGGAAGCAGTGAGGGTCAGCTCTGGAGGTGAACTGAGCCCTGCACGGCCATCTCAGTGCTCAGGCACTGCTTCCATGGAGCTCCCACAGATAAAATCCATTTCCACCAAGGAGAAAATGCCAGATTTACCTCTGGACAAAAGATTTTTCTCTGCTGATCCTTCCCCCCAGTGAAATGCAGAAGCATCACGTGGCTCCTTATTTAATCTTTACATTTTTAAGCTGGGGAGGGCTGACAGTGGATAGGAGGAGGCCGGGAGTGAGGGGAGAGCCTTGGAGTACTTCTGGGAATCAGAAGTGGAAGGGCACCAGTCCTACTTTTACTGCAATTGCTGAAGTTAGGATCAGGCAGGATGTTGGGTGGGTGAGCTGGGAAATATCTCACTGTTCCAGTGTGTCATGCATTGCTCATGCTGGAGAGCAGGACAAGGGCACAAGCAGCTGCTGGGGTTAGGAAGTACTTAGTGGCAGCTTCAATGGCTTGTGGGTGGTGGGATTTTGAGATTAATTTTGATTAATTTTGATTTTGAGTGCTCCTGACGGGCTGAGGACAGGCACCAGGGATCTGCAGTGGGACAGCCTGAGCCTGCAGCAGCTCCAGCTGCTCCTCCTCTGCTGGCACTGAACCCCTGAGGCTGGGACAGTGCCTGGGGGCACTGGGGGCACCCAGAGCAGCCCCTGGGCTGCTCCCAAACCTGCCAGTCAGCTCAGAGCGTGTTCCAGGCAGGATTAGAGCCCCTCCAGCCCATGCCAGCCTCTCCTGGCTCCCAGGCAAAGCCATCTGTGGCTTACAGCTAAAACCCCTCCCCTGTCACAGCTCCTAATCCAGCCCTAGGCTTCCCTAATTAGATCAGCACCAATTATTGCCCCCACCTGGCCCACAGTGGCCCCTTGGCCCCCGCTGCTGCCACTCCCTGGGTGGGACACGGGACACAGAGGAGCCCTGGGTGCGGTGAGGGTGGCACCAGGGAGCTGGAGTGGCAGTGCCACCATGGCAGAGGGCACGCGAGGCTGGGCCAGCGCTGCCTCCACGCCAGGGAGGGAGGAACGCCCTGCCCTGGGAGCTGGAGCAGGGCTGCAGGGAGCGTGGATGGATGCCACAGGTGCCCAGAAAGGTGCCAGGGCCTGGTGAGGGCAGGGCAGCACACTGTGCCAGGGTGGGAGCGGGGTGACACGGGGACACGCTGCACAAACTGACAGCAGGGAGGTCAGAGACACCCAGAGGAGACAAAGGAGGGGAGGAGACCAAGGAGAAAAAGCAAGGGGAGAGAAGGAAAATAAAACCAAACCAAACCAAAAACCTAAAAAACCAAACCAAATCAAAACCAAAAACCAAACAAAAAACAAACAAAAAAAAATCCCAAAGAAAAACACAAAAAACCACCCACAACCCCCAAAACAAAACCCCAAAAAACCCAAACAAAACCAAAAAAACCAACCAACCAACAACCACCAAAAAAAACCCACAAAAAAAAAAAAAAACCACAACCAAAAAAAACCCCAAAAAACCGAAAAAACCCCCCAAAAAACCGAAAACGAAACAAAATTAAAAAAAAAAACAAACAAACAAAAAAACCCCAAAAATTAAAGCCAGGGCCCTGCCTGCACAGCAGAATTTGCTGCTGGCTGCGTTTGTGGAAATTATTCTCCAAACGAGTGTGGAGGAAGCTGTGATTGTCTCCCAGGCTGACCTGGCTGCAGAGCTGCCCCTGCTGCTGCAGGATGTTTACTTCCCACACAGGCAGGGCTGGAATGTGCCAGGGACACCCAAACCCTCCCTGGGGCTCAGGGCCGGCACCTCCTGCCCGCAGGAGCCCCCAGCCCCATCCCAGCAGCACCTCGGGTGTCCTGGGGGATCTGGGATCGGATGGAAGCACTGGGTGCAGCTGGCATCTTCCCAGGTTCCCCAAGAAAAAGAGGGAAAAGTTGGGAGCCTGCCCAGCTGAGAGCTGCACCTGGGCTGGGCAGGGCCAGGGAATTCTACTGCATCCCAGGAATTCCACTGCATCCCTGGAGTTCCACTACGTCCCAGGAGCTCCTCTAAATCCCGGGAATTCCAGTGCATCCCGGGAATTCCAATGTATCCCAGGAGTTCCACTGCATCCTGAGAGCTCCACTGTGTCTCAGGAACTTCACTGAATCCCAGGAATTCCCCTGTATCCCAGGAATTCCCCTGTATCCCAAGAGTTCCACTGTATCCCAGGAATTCCTCTAAATCCCAGGAATTCCCCTGCATCCCAGGAATTCTACAGCATCCCAAGAATTTGCCTGTATCCCAGGAATTCCTCTGTATCACAGAAATTCCAATGAATCCCAGCAGCTCCCCTGTGTCCCAGGAATTCCCCTGCAGGGTGGTCTGGAGGGACACAGCCCCCTGGATTTGGTTTTCCATGCCCTGCCCTGGATTTGGTTCCTGATGGTGCCAAGGGGGGAGCCCCAGGCAGGCAGGCAGAGGGAGGGGTGGCCTTGCCTCAGGCTGCACCCAGCCCCAGCCCACTGGGGAATTTCAGAATTTCCTATTCCGAAATAGCAGAAATAGGATTGCTGCTGTTTCAGCTCCAGCTGGGCTGGACAGGTTTTGGGGGGTCTACACAAGGGGCTGCACTTGGCTCCTAAAGCTGAGGGACGTGTGGAGTAGAGAATCCAAACTGGAGGTGCTGGCCAAAAGCTGCAAAGCCTGAGCTCATCCCTTTGCCGGGGCCAGATTTCCTGCAGAAAAGAGGAACAGGGGCTGTGCTCAGGGCTGGGACACGGTGCTGGCTGGGGGGGACACAGGGACTGTCCCTGGCTGCCAATGCCACCCCCAGCAGCACTCTGGGCCAGCTGGAGCACCAGGGACCCAGATCCACCTCCAGACAAAAGATTTTTCTCTCCTGATCCTTGGCCCCCCAGTAAAATGCAGAAGCATCACGTGGTTCCATATTTAATATTTACATTTTTAAGCTGGGGAGGGCTGAGTGCTCCTGACGGGCTGAGGACAGGTACCAGGGATCTGCAGTGGGACAGCCTGAGCCTGCAGCAGCTCCAGCAGCAACTTCCCCGGCTGGTCCAGCTGAAAAAGCCCCAAAAAAACCCCAAAGAGAAAGCAGCAAAGGGAATTTGTGAGGAAGGGAAAAGGCAAAGGAGCTGTCAGATGTGGCACGTCCTGCTGGGCACCATGGAGGCAGCGCCAGGGTGGCCAGGACAGGAGGTGACACAATGGAAACATTCATTGCTGCTCACATGGGACAGGCAGGACAGAAAGGAGATTATTGCTGGCTGCTGCAGCAGGGATTTGCTGTTTGCTGCTGCTGTGTTTTTGAGTTTGCAGCTTCCCGTGTGGAAATGCTCCTTCCCTTTCACCTCCACCCACCAGCCCGGTGCATTTCGGGGCCGTTTCCCAAACATATGGCGCATCCATCAGAGACATAAAGGCTGCTATATTTAAAATATTACAAAAGAAAAGCCAGGAGCTGACTTTTTTTTTTTTTTTTTTTTTAAACTAGGCCAGCCTCCGAGAGAGGGAGAAACGTGGGGATTTAGGATTTTCTCTGCCAGATCAGAGCAGCAGCCCCGTGGGATGAGGCAGAGCCAGGCTGGCACCTCGCCACCCTGCAGCAGACTGTTGCTTCCAGAGTCTGGGAGCACTTTTGGGAGAAGGATCTGCCTGCTCTGTCCCTGTCTGCACCTCCAGGAGGCTGAGCCCAGCCCTGCTGAGCCCTGCTGAGGTGCAGAGCTCCAGAGCAGAGTGCTCTGAGCCCCCTCCTCCCTGGTTCCCCTGGGGCTGAGAACCTCCTGAATTCCCCCACTGATCTCTGTGTGTGCCCAGTGTGATATATGTTACAATATACATTATTATATTATATATTTTTATATTATACATTATTATATGATATATTATTATATTATATATACAAGAATTTGTGCTAAAGGAAATTAAAACCACAGCATCATGTGTACCAAGCCAGTGTTGGGCGACGAGCAGTAATAGTGATAAAGAATGGAGATTCCAACACCAGGAGGACACTGGCTCCAGGGATGGATATTTCAAGGGATTTTTCAGCTGACAAGACCCCAGCAGGAGGCATTTGATAGGCATCATCGGGAGTTTATCCCAGGAAGTTTTCACCTGACAGAATTCCAGGAATTATCCACTGGGAAATGCAGCAGCAGGAAAGAAAAAAACTACAATAATATGCTAAAATATGCTAAAGAAGGGCCCCTTCCAGAGCCCAAAACTGTATAAAACAGACCCCAGAAATGACATTTGGAGACCCACAGGGACTTTGGTGTGATAGAGGCCAAATCCTGGGTATCCCCAACCCTGACTGCCTCGCTCAGAGCCAAAAACACTTGTGGCTTTTTCCAAATTTATACTTTTGATAATTTAATAAATTTCCTTAATTATTAAATTGGAGTATTCATTTATAACACCCAGCATCATTTACCTGCCAGGCAGACAAACTCCTGCCTGCTTTATAAAACCAGGGGCTCCTCCAGGTCTTTTCTCCCTTTGCAGAGTGCAGAGCACTCCCTTGTTTTATTTTAAACCCTATTCCTGTCGGCATTGTGACTCCAACCTGGGAGACTGCGTCAGAGCCAGGGAATGAGGGGTGGTGGATTTGCTATTTTTAACTCTTTCTACTCCGGGGAGCCAGCTGAAATCAAATCCCCATCCAGAGGCACTGCATGGATATTAATGCAATGGGAATTTGGGCTGGGGGTGACAGCTGGCAAAGCAAGCCCTGGCGTCACCGAGGGGACAATGTCCCCAGAAATAGTCTGCAGGGCCGGGATATTTGTTACAGAGCCCTCTCAATGCCACCAGCGCCGAGCAGCAGCGCCCAGGCAGTCCCATTCCAGGGCATGAGTTGCGGCTCGGGGCTGGGGGCAGAACTGCAGCAGGAGCTCCCCGGGCTGGTCCTGATTCCTGCAAGGGCTCCCAGAGCCTGGGAGGAGCTGGCTGGGACAGCTGGGGGCTCTGTCAGACCCAGGGAGGCACTGCCACATCCCCTGGAGCCCCCTGGCACTGCCACATCCCCTGGAGCCCCCTGGCACTGCCACATCCCCTGGAGCCCCCTGGCACTGCCACATCCCCTCAGAGGGCACTGCCACATCCCCTGGAGCCCCCGGGCACTGCCACATCCCCTCAGAGGGCACTGCCACATCCCCTCAGAGCCCCCTGGCACTGCTACATCCCCTCAGAGGGCACTGCCACATCCCCTCAGAGGGCACTGCCACATCCCCTGGAGCCCCCTGGCACTGCCACATCCCCTCAGGGCCCCCTGGCACTGCCACATCCCCTCAGGGCCCCCTGGCACTGCCACATCCCCTGGAGCCCCCTGGCACTGCCACATCCCCTCAGAGGGCACTGCCACATCCCCTCAGGGCCCCCCTGGCACTGCCACATCCCCTGGAGCCCCCTGGCACTGCCACATCCCCTCAGAGGGCACTGCCACATCCCCTGGAGCCCCCTGGCACTGCCACATCCCCTCAGAGGGCACTGCCACATCCCCTCAGGGCCCCCCTGGCACTGCCACATCCCCTCAGAGGGCACTGCCACATCCCCCTGGAGCCCTCTGGCACTGCCACGTCCCCTCAGAGGGCACTGCCACATCCCCCTGGAGCCCTCTGGCACTGCCACATCCCCTCAGAGGGCACTGCCACATCCCCTGGAGCCCCCTGGCACTGCCACATCCCCTCAGAGGGCACTGCCACATCCCCTGGAGCCCCCTGGCACTGCCACATCCCCTCAGTGCCCTCTGGCACTGCCACATCCCCTCAGAGGGCACTGCCACATCCCCTGGAGCCCCCCTGCACTGCCACATCCCCTCAGGGCCCCCCTGGCACTGCCACATCCCCTGGAGCCCCCCTGCACTGCCACATCCCCTCAGGGCCCCCCTGGCACTGCCACATCCCCCTGGAGCCCTCCTGAGCCAAACTCCTGCACATTATGGGGCTGGAAGAGATGAAATCCACTCCTGCAGTCCCCTACCACAGAGCAACCCCAAAAACCCCGTGCCAGGGACACAGCAGGATGGAGTGGGCACTTGGGGCAAAAACAAGGAGATGAAATAAATCAGTGAATATGTAATACATACATAAAAAATACAATAAAAAAATAAAATACAATTTTAAAATAAATACGATTTAAATAAAACTTTACTTGAAATAAATAGAATTTTTTAAAAAAGTAATACAATAAATAAAATTAAAGTAAATAAAATAAAAAATAAAATAAATAAAATAAATAGAATAATAAAAGTAATAAAATAAATAAAATAAAAAATAAAATAAAATGAACAAAATAAAATAAAATAAAAATTAAAATAAAATAATAAAATAAAAGCAAAATAAACAAAAACTAAAAATTAAAATAAATTAAATAAAATAATAAAATAAATGAAATTGAAATAAATGAAATTAAAATAAATTAAATTAAAATAAATTAAAATAAAATAAATTAAAATAAAATAAATTAAAATAAAATAAATTAAAATAAAATTGCCCCAACAGCAATCAGAGCCCAGTTAATGGCTGGAATCTCCTTCCACTCCAAAGCAAGCTGGTGGCACCTTGTCCTGCTGGTCACCTCTCCCTGCAGGGTGTCCCCACCCTCTGTGCACCTGCACTAAGGCTGCACAAGGCACCACAGTGGCCCAGGGGGGCCAGGACTGCTCCCAGCCCAAGGCAGGCTCAGTTTCTCAATTTCCAGCCCAGGAAAGCACTGCTGAAAGCCCCAGGGGGGATGTGGCAGTCGTGTCCCCCTGGCTGGGATGGCCCAGGGCAGGGTCCCCTCCTGCTGCCCTGGGTCCAGCCCAGCAGAGCCAGGCCCAGCTCCCATCAGGGAGCTGAGATGGGCTGGGCTGGGCTCCCTAGGTGGGAACCCAGGGCTGTTCTGGGATGCTCTGCCTTGGCAAACCCCACTCTGCTTTCAGGCTCTCTGAAAAGCAGAGCTGAGCCTGCCCAGCCCCTGACATCTGCCCCAGGCAAGCAGCAGCACACAGGCACAGGCAAATTTGGCAACTTGATGCCTGTTAAATGTGCGTTTAATTGAGATTTATAGGGGAACTTGCAGTAGCAATTGATTATCAAAATCAGATTATTTATGGAGGTTTAGCAGCTATACAGGAGATTAATGCTGGTTGCAGAATAAATCCTCAGTAAATGTATGTTTCCCCAGTAATCAGCTAATAACACATCAACCTAATTATCTCCTGAAAGGGGCCCAGCAATTCTGACACACACTGCAAGGAGATATTGTCATCTGCAAATCGCCACCAGAAAGCCACAAGCAGCTCTGCCTCCACACCCCAGGGACTCCCTGGGCTGCAGCAGCTCCTCTGTTTTCCTCAACTGGTGTTTGCTCATTAAAAAAATATTTACTGAAGGTTTTATTGGCATGTTTGTGGCAGCAGTGAAGCTGTGCCACGCAGCCAGCCCTGCACCCCAGCCCTTCCCTGAGCTGCTCAGGGCCACCCTGCGCTGTCCCCTCCTCTGCCCAGATGGCCACAGGGATGTCCCCAGGGAATGCCGTCCCTGGGAGGGGCAGGAGGGTGTGCCCTGTCCCTGCCATGGCCAGGCTGGGCACAGGAGCACTGCTGGGGATGCAGAGATGCTCTGGCAGTCACCATGGCAACCCCAGTACACAGCCAGCAGAACAAAGCTGCCAGCAGAGAAACAGCGGAGGGAAGAGAAAAGGAAGGTGGGGAAAGGGTGGAAGGAAAAAAAAAAAGGCAGGAAAGGCAAAAAACCACGGAGCAAAAATGGGGCAGGAGAGAGCCATGGGGAGGGAAATCAGCTGGGGTGGAGGGTGGAGGCTGCTCCCCTTGGGATGAGCTTCACACAGCCACCCTCTGGGTGCACCACTGGGACAGCTCCTGACTGTCCCAGCAGAGGATCCCTCCAGGACAGGGCCTGTCCCCTGCCAGTGGGACTGGGACAGGAGGGGACAGTGCCAGAGACCCCTGAGGAGCCTGGGGCAGCTCAGGGACCCTGGGGGATGGAGGGATGATGGATGGATGGATGAGGGATAATGGATGGAGGGATGGAGGATGGATGAGAGGATAATGGATGGATGATGGAGGGATGGATGGATGGATGGATGGATGGATGGATGGATGGATGGATGGATGGATGGATGGATGGATGAGAGGATAATGGATGGATGGATGGATGGATGGATGGATGGATGAGGGATGATGGATGGATGGATGGATGGATGGATGGATGGATGGATGGATGGATGGATGGATGGATGGATGGATGAGGGATGATGGAGGGATGGATGGATGATGGATGGATGGAGGGATGGATGAGGGATGATGGAGGGATGATGGAGGGATGATGGAGGGATGATGGATGATGGAGGGATGGATGGAGGGATGGATGGAGGGATGGATGGAGGGATGGATGGAGGGATGGATGATGGATCAGGTGATCCAGCACCTGCCCCTGTCCCAGCACACAGGGCTGGCTCAGTTTTGGGGCACAGCACAGCACACACATCACAGCAGCTCTGGGCTCTCCCTCTCTGCCCCAGTTTTTGGGCCCAGGCACATTTCTCAGCCCAGCCGTGCCAGCTCTTTGTCCTGCTGCTTCCCAAGTGGAGCAGGGCTGCCTGAGCCCCCTGAAAGGCATTTTAGGGGTCAGAACACAAACAATAACCAGTCCCAAATCCACAGCAGTGGCTGGGTGTGAAAGGAGCCTGGACCAGGGGAAAACTGAGTCCAGGATAATTCATGCATGACTCAGGGCTCCCCTGAACCCCAGAGCAGGGCCAGAGTGGGAGGCAGAGGTGCAGCCACCAATCCCTTGTACAGCAAGAACACATCCACACTCTCCACTCTTGCTTCTCCTCCCCACTTCAGAGGCAGAGAATCCAAAACCAGACGTCAGGGATGGGTCAGAAAGCAGCAGCTCCAACCTCTCTCAGCAGGAATGGAAAATAACATCCCACTTGGCTGTTTATCCTAAAGAAATAACAAATCCAGAGGGAAGATCCCCTCTGCAGAGCAGCCCTGCCTGCAGCTGAGCAGGAATCAGACACAGCCTCTTGCTGTGAGAACAAGAACGGGCACCCAGAGAGCTGGAGGAGGTCACAGGTACATGGAAACCCGGCAGGAACGGCAGAAAAACAGAGAAAATACCCAGAGAAGGGACTGGTGAGGCAGCTCAGCCATTTTAGCACAGAGGAGATAAAAGGAGCCACTGAGGTGAGTGGCACAGGTGCCAAGGAGCTGCTGGGGCAGGGATGGGCACCCAGGGAGCTGCTGCAGTGGGAGAGGAGTCTCCACAAGTAAAAGCACAGCTCTGCACCAGTGTGACCCTCCCAAGGGGAATCCACACCCCCAGCCCCATCCTGAGCCTCAGCTGGGGGACCTGGGGGTGCCCAGCAGGAGGGGCCAACAGGGCAGGGCCACACCTGGCTGGGGAGGGCAGGGATGTGGCAGGACAGGCACATCTGGAACAGTGAACCCCCCAGGCACACCAGGGCTTGGCACAGATGGAATCACAGAATTCCCAGGATCACACACAATCACAGAATCACACAGGGAATCACACAAAAATCACAGAATCACACACAGAAATCACTGGGTTGGAAGAGACCTTCAAGATCATTGAGCCAGCCCCAACCCCTCAGCTCAACCCTGGCACCCAGTGCCACATCCAGGCTTTGTTAAACACACCCAGGGATGGGGACTCCACCACCTCCCTGGTCCCAAAACTCCTGAAATCACACAGAAATGACACAGAAATGACACAGAAATGACAGGCTTGGGAGAGACCTTCAAGCTCATCGAGTCCAACCCAGCCCCAACCCCTCAACTGAACCCTGGCACCCAGTGCCACATCCAGGCTTTGTTAAACACCCCCAGGGATGGGGACTCCACCACCTCCCCGGGCAGCCATTCCAGAACTTTTATCACTCTTTGTGTAAAACACTTTTTCCTGATATCCAGCCTAATATCCAAGCCTTGGTGCAGCTTGAGGCTGTGTCCCCTGGCTCTGTCAGGAGACAGAGCCCAGCCCCAGCTGAGCACAGGCACCTTTCAGGAGCTGCAGAGAGTGATGAGGGCACCCCTGAGTCTCCTTTCCTCCAGGCTGAGCACCCCCAGCTCCCTCCTCTCCTCCTGCCCACACTGGGGCTCCCCAGCTCAGAATGCAGGGGGAGCCCTGGGCAGGCAGGGCTGGCTCTGCTGAGAGCCTTTGGTGCCTTTCATGGGGCTGGGGAACAAGGGTCTGCCTGCCATAGGCCAAGCCCTGGCACAGCTCCTGCTGCTCCTGGGCACAGATTGAGTCCTGCTGGTGCCTTCAGAGGCTGCCTAGAACAGAGGCTGGACTGGTAAAGGAATAAATGTGGGATTTATTAAAAGCCCTTCACAGGATCCACCTTGGGCAGTGCCAGAGCCCGGCCGTGGCTCCACCCCAGATGGATCCTGGCCACGAGTTCTCACACTTTGATAAGTTTGGGTCCATTTCCATGCTGGCTTCATTGTCCAATTCCAGCTCCAGGTGATGCAGTCCCACCCTCCCAGGTTGCTCCCCTCCATTCCCTGTTGTTTGCACTTTTGGGCTGAAGCTGCAGCGGTGTCCTTGGTCCTGGGGCTGGAAAAGGATTGTTCTGTGGGACTGAGCTGTGAGGAGAACCTGCTGACACCTGATATGGAGTGCAGAGTTATAAACTAACACAGTACTGAGTCTGGGAAATAGGAAAGCTCAAACTTAAGGCATCACTTAAAACATGGGTGGGTTTAGCCCTCTCCATCCCACTCTCCACGTGGAAATAAACCCATCTGTGGCCAGGGGAGCACCAGAGCCCCTGTGCACCCGAGCTGCGGGCACAGGAACTGGAGCATTCCTCGTTAACAAAGCCATTCACGCAGCTCAGCTCAGCTCAGCCACGCTGCCTTCCCCGCTGAGCTGTCCCTCCCAAGCCGAAGCGACAGTCTGTCCCCAAGAGCCTCTGGATGCCACTTCACCGGCTCCTCATTAGCGACAATTAACGGGCAATCAATGGGCCCGGCAGAGCTGGCACTTTCCGGGAACAAGTCCCCTTTCAGCGAGGGGGAAAATGAGCGCGGGCTTTGATGTGCTTTTGGTAAAGTGAGCCAAAACCCGCCTGCCAGGGAACAGAATTGTCCCAAACCGGAGCCTTGCTGCCACCTGAGCAGCCCAGGAGGCAGAGAGGGCTGGGACCGCTGCAGGGTCCCCATCCTGGCCAGCTGCAGTGTCCCCATAGTGTCTCCCATCCTGGTGTCCCCATCCAGGTGTCCCCATCCAGGTGTCTCCATCCTGGCCAGCTGCAGGTGTCCCCATCCAGGTGTCCCCATCCTGGCCAGCTGCAGGTGTCCCCATCCAGGTGTCCCCATCCTGGGCCAGCTGCAGTGCCCCCATCCAGGTGTCCCCATCCTGGTGTCCCCATCCAGGTGTCCCCATCCTGGGCCAGCTGCAGTATCCCCATCCAGGTGTCCCCATCCAGGTGTCCCCATCCAGGGCCAGGCCTCCCTCTGGACACCCAGGGGATGCTCCCAGCCAAGGTGGGAGCAGGGACCAGGGGTAGAATCATGGAATGGTTTGGATGGGAAGATACCTTAAAGCTCATCTCATTCCACCCCCAGCCATGGCAGGGACACCTTGCACTGTCCCAGGTGTCACCAAGCCCTGTCCAGCCTGGCCTTGGGCACTGCCAGGGATGCAGGGCCTGCCCACCCTCCCAGGGAGGGATTTCATCCCAACATCCCACCTAACCTCACTCCCTGGCAGTGGGAAGCCATGCCCTGCATGCTGCCACTCCACCCCTGGTAAATCCTCTCTCCACATCTCCCCAGGAACTGGAAGGCCACAGCTGGGTGATCCCAGAGCTCCTCTCCTCCAGGCTGGACAATCCCAGCGCTGGGAGCCCAGAGCAGGGTGCAGCCCTGCAGGTGAGGAGGAGGATGGACACTCCAGCCAGGAGGTGCTGCTGCCTCAGAGCCACCCCCAGCACCAGGCAGGGTCTCTGCAGCTCCACTATTCCCTGGAGATGGGCACTGCCAACCCTGCACAGCCTCTGCTTCCCTGGCTTCCTGTCTAGCTGAGGGAGGGAAAAAAAGGATAAAGAAGGCAAAAAAAGCAAAGGGAGATGGGCTGGATGTGACAGGCTGGTGGCTGTGACACAGGAGCCTCGTTAGCAGCATTTTTTCCCTGCAGTTGGAGTGGGGGCAAAGCCAGGGAGAGTTTCCCAGCTGCCTGCACCAAAGCAAGGCTCCTGTACAGGGCTTGTCCTGCCAGGGGCAGAGCTGGGCAGGGGCACCCCAGGCGTTCAGCTGATGGCTCCTGCCCCATCCCCAGGATGGGAAACTCCTGTGACCCCTCCAGCCACGCTTCCTGCAGCCCAAGGGGAGCATCTGAGCACGCTGAGCCTGCCAGGGGCTGAGGCTGGGGGGTTCCACACCCCAAAGAGAGCTCACGGTGCCTCGTGCCACCCGATATTGGGACAGGCTGGGGACAAGAGGGGGTGTGGGGACCAGCATGGCCACAGCAGAGCCCAGCAGCTCTCCAGGGGATCCAGAGCAAGGATCTGGCAGATCTCTCAGCTGACTAAGAGCCCTTTGTGCCCAGTGGCTGTGCTGTACCGAGGGAAGCCAAAGCAATTAGCATTTCTTGGAGACACTCTGGAAAATCCTCCCTGAGTGCTGGGGAAGAGCTGCCACAAGCTCAGCAAAGGGCCTGGAGCCTCCTGCCCTGCAGGGAGCCGCTGTGCTGGCAGTGCAGAGCGGGACTGTCCCCCTGCAGGCCACTCCTGCCAGCCCCTGGCGCCTGTGCCCTCCTTGCTGAGCCCCCTGCCAGTGCCACCACCCTGGGCACCACGAACTGCCAGGGGCACAGAGCCAGGCAGCTGCCAGCACCTTCCCCAGGGCACAGCCCGGGGGAAAGGCACCTCAGGGTCCCAGCACAGGGGGAAAAAGGCACCTCAGGGTCCCAGCCCAGGGGGGAAAAGGGCACCTCAGGGTCTCAGTACCTCTCCCAGAGCACAGCCCAGGTGGGAAAAGCACCTCAGGGTCCTTCCCTAGGGCACCTCAGGTGGCAAAGGGCACCTCAGGGTCCCAGCCCAGGTGGCAAAAGCACCTCAGGGAGATGCAGGAGTGATCCCATCCCTCAGCTGCAGCCTGCAGGGAGGGGAGGAGCAGGGCTGAGCAGTTTGGGCTGAGAAGTTTGGGGACGAGCACTCTTTTTGGGGATGACACAGGAGCAGCAGCTGCAGCTGGCCAAGGCAGGGATTATTTTTAACAGCTACTTGTAGAATGCAGGGAGAGCCTGGGGGAGCCACGGCCCGAGCTGCTGCTCAGCCCAGCCCTGTCCCCAGCACGTGCAAGGCACAGATCCCCCAGGCAGGTTTTTTATAGGGTTTCCTGCTCCTGCTGGGCAGCAGCTCAGCGTGGCCACCCCATCCCCTCCCTCAGCAGCCGCTCACATGCCGTGCGCCAGAGTCTTTCCATTCCCTCCCGAGCTGTTTCCTCTCCTCTCCTTATTAGGGATCCACCTACCTATCCATCTTCTGGCTCTCTCCCCCTCTGGGGCTATTTTTAAGATGCCATAAAAGCTTTCAACGGGGAGCATCCTCAGGGAGGCAGGGGATTTTATATGGAGCCCATCAGGAGGAGTCATCAGCACATAACTCACCACACAGGCACTGCCTTGGCTTTTTTTCTGTTTTGTGAAAAGCAGGGGAGGGGAGAACATCCACACTGAATCCCTCAGGGGAGGGGAGAACATCCACACTCAAGCCCTCAGCAGCTCATCCAGCTCCTCCTTTTGCAGAGGGGAAGGATCAGCCCAGCCCTCTCCTCTCCTGGTGGGACACCAGTGCAAGGGCTCTGGGGATGGATGGAGGGATGGTTTTGCTCCCTGATCAAATGCTCCAAGCTGGGATCATGCAGCAGCTGCCAGCAGACCAGGGATGGCCTTGCTGAGAGGGGCTGAGCTCTCCCTGTGTGCCCACACACCTGGAACTGCTCAGCTCTTTGGCTCATGGTCAAAAGGTGGGGGAAATTCCACCCAAACTGCCTCCAAAGACACAGCTTGGACAGACAGACAGACAGACAGGACCAAGAGCTGGCTCCCTGATGCCCATAGGCACAGCCTGGACAGACAGACAGGACCAAGGTCACCCTGATGCCCACAGGCACAGCCTGGACAGACAGACAGACAGACAGGACCAAGAGCTGGCTCCCTGATGCCCATAGGCACAGCCTGGACAGACAGACAGGACCAAGGTCACCCTGATGCCCACAGGCACAGCCTGGACAGACAGACAGACAAGACCAAGGGGTCCCTGATGCCCATAGGCACAGCCTGGACAGACAGACAGACAGAACCAAGGGCTGGCTCCCTGATGCCCATAGGCACAGCCTGGACAGACAGATGGACAGAACTAAGGTCACCCTGATGCTCACAGGCACAGCCTGGACAGACAGACAGACAGGACCAAGGGCTCCCTGATGCCCATAGGCACAGCCTGGACAGACAGAAGGACAGAACTAAGGTCACCCTGATGCCCACAGGCACAGCCTGGACAGACAGAAGGACCAAGGTCTCCCTGATGCCCATAGGCACAGCCTGGACAGACAGACAGAAGGACCAAGGGCTCCCTGATGCCCACAGGCACTGCATCAACCCCACAATCCCCTCTTTGCCCCCCTCAATCTGGTTATTCCCTGTGGAATAGCTGCCATCCCCCTCTGTCCCAAAGCCTGGCCACAAACCCCAAGGACACCCCACCCGTGCCACCTGCACCCTGGCACAGCCTGGCAAGAGCCTAAAGCAGGCTGGCACATGTGTGCCACGGGGGAAGGATGCCCACAGTGCCAGCCAGGTGAGGGCACAGTGACCCCAGTGCCAGCCAGGTGAGGGTACAGTGCCCCCAGTGCCAGCCAGGTGTGGGCACAGGGGGCCCTGCAGGGGCTGCAGCTCCTGCTGTGCCTCAGGAAGGGGCTCCACACTCAGCTTTGCTCCCCCTGCTCCTCTGAAGCTTTGAGGGCTTTGCTCAGGGGGTGCAGCAAAGCCACCCTGGGCCACCCACCCACCCACCCTGTGGGAGCCTCTGTGGCTGCCCTGGGAGCAGCTGGCACTGGGAGAGCCCCACATGTCCCAGCAAGTGCCTCTGAGCCAGGCACAGACCCACCCAGTCCCCAAGGGGGTTCAGAAATAGCTCCCATTCTGCAGCCAGAGCAATCCCTGGAAGTGTCCAAGGCCAGCTTGGGCAGGGCCTGGAGCACCCAGCTCTGTGGAAGGCGTCCCTGCCATGCCAGGGGGTGCTGCAACAAGAGCTTGGAGGTCCCTTCCAGCCCTGGCCATCCTGAAATTCCAAAAAAACAAAAAAAAAAAGACCAAACCAAACCAAACAATAAACCCCAAAAATAGTTTTAAAAAAATCCAGAAAAAAATCCAGAAAAACTAAAAAAAAAAAAGAAAAAGAAAAAAATTCCAAAAAATTCCAAAAAGACCCCACAAAATTAAAAATAAAAAAATAAAAAAATTCCAAAAATAATAAAAAAATTCCCAAAAAAATTTAAAAATATAAAAAAAAATAAAAAAAAATTTAAAAATCCCCCCAAAAATTAAAAAAAATAAAAAAAAATTCCAAAAAAAAAAAAATCCCCCCAAAATATTCCAAAAAGGGCTGGCAGCACAGCACAGCTGGGATGTTGGGAAGGACAGGCAAGGTGCTCTCACAAGTGAGGTGTTTCTGAGGGGGGCTGCTCCACAGGGCCTGGCAGGGGGCTTGGAATCCTCCTGGGCAACAGTCACACAGCTCCCTGCTCTGAGGACAGGTCAAACCATGGAGCTCAAACTCAGCCTGGGTTGAGGAAGGGGTTTTGAGGCTGGCATTGGCACCAGCAAAGCTTCTCCTGCCCCCCAGCTCTCCAAATGTGCCACTTGTTGCCAAGAAAAACCAGAAGCCAAGGGATGGCTTCAAACCTCGAGCACCTGCTCCCCAGAGAAACCTTCCCACAAAGGATTCCCCAGCTCTGAGCCTTCCCCAAGGCTCAGGAAGAAGCTGATTCAAAATGGAAGTGGAGTAAAAATGTCCATGAACAGGAAAAACAGATGATCCTTGGGGCTCTGCAGGCCCTGCCAGGCCAGCAAGGGTAAGAAGAAAGGAAGGTCAGCCAGGCTGGCTCAGGAAAGCACAGCAGCAGCAGCAGCAGCTCCTTTTTCTTGCTGCTCCCCGCCCCAGGCAGTGCAGAAAGCTCATCAATTCCCAGGCCAGGGCTTATGGCTGATACTGATAAAGCATCCACAAAACTCCACCTGAGCTGAAAAATGCACCCAGAAACTGGGGCCTATCAAACACCTGAGCCACCAGCAAATAAATGGCACCAGTGAGCTGAGGAGAGATCACTTTGGGCCTGATAAACCTCAAACAGCCCTTTCCTGAGAGCAGGAGCGCCCACGGGCTGTGGGGCACAGCATTCCAGCTGCTCTGCTCCCCCAGGGATGCACTGAGCCCCCTGACCCCAGAGGTGCTGGGCACAGGAGGACTTGGCACAAAATCCCTGCTCCAGTCCCCTGCCAGCCTTGGCACAACCACAATCCCTGCTCCAGACCCTGCCAGCCTTGCCCACAGCCACAATCCCTGCTCCAGACCCTGCCAGCCTTGGCACAACCACAATCCCTGCTCCAGGCCCTCCCAGCCTTGCCCACAGCCACAATCCCCAAGCCTGAGGCACCTGTTCCTTCCCTCCCCATTCCCTCCCCATCCTGCAGAACTCCCCATCATTCCTCAGCCCAGCTCCTGCCATGACCACTCCACCCCCAGATGCTTTCTGGAGGTTCTGCAGCGCTCCCAGCTCAGTCTCTGATGTATTTCAGAACTAAAAATACCAAATGAGGTGTTCCCAGAGCTTCGTGATGGCCCCAGCACGACAGGGCTGCAGGGTCTGCCTGGAGCTGGGTGGGATTTCCCTCCCTCCTTCCCAGCAGAGGCAGCAGCACATGGACTCCTGTCCCCAGCCCAGCCTGCTGGCACCCCAAAGGCTCTTGTCCTGCTAAAGCAGAGGCAGTTGATGATTAGAAAATGTGCTTTTTGTTTGAGAAGAGCACGCCAGGCCCTTGGAAGAATTCAGTGGCTTCCATTGACCTTCCAGCACGCGCTCCACAGGCCTGCAGGGCTCCAGGGCTCCTGCTCTCCCAAGGGCCAACTGCCAGGAAAGAGGGTTTGAAAGAGCCTGGGTGAGAGGACAGAGCCCATCCACCAGCCCAGGGACAGAGCTGCTGCCTGGCATTGGAATTCTCTGGCAGCAAAGAGAATGCAATGGGTGATTGTGCCTCTGCTAGGCTGCCCAGGAAAACAGAGAATATTTGTGTCTGGTTGTTTGTCATGGTGCTGAGAGGACTAAAATGCAGGCAGGGAGTCTGGGAGCTCCTCTGGGTGCCCAAATTCTGGAAAACTCCCTGCTCATGGCATCAACAGGCTGATCCCTCCGGGTTCCCTGCATCTGTGACCACGGGAAACCCTCCCAGCTGGGTGGGGACACCTGGTGAATCACCTGGCCCAGGAGCAGGGCTGCAGCTCCCAGAGATGGCCAGCACCACGGGATTCCTCTTCAATTACACAGGCCCTTAATGGAGTTTGCTGGTAAACACCTTGTACCCACATGTGCCTGCAGATTACGGGGTAATCACGCTTAGAGGATCACGATCTGAGAGAAGCATGATTGAGGGAAGACAAAAATAACCAGGCAAACATGCTGCAGCCCCCAGGGTCTGTCAGGAAACCTCCCTTCCCAAATGCTCCACTGTCCAGCCTTGCCTCTCTCAGGGCAGGGGCAGGAATTTGAGAGGTGCCAGGGATGGGGGTGACACTTTGCATCTGGCATTCCAAACCCACTTCGGGAGCTCTCCGTGCTCCACCAGGCTCCCACTGCTCCCAGGATGGGGGGAAATGGCTCAGCCCACCCTGAGCTGGTTTGCCATCAGATTCTGGCCTTGTTTTTCCCACCTTGGGGACAGGAGGGAGTCTGGAAGATGCCAGGCGTGTGAGCCAGCCCCATCACCCTGTGCCACACTGATCCAGACCTGCCCAACCCAGAGCTGGCCAGGATGGCACCCACAGGGGCTGGCATGTCCTTGGTGGGAGCCAGAACAAGCAGGGGCACCTTGATCCTGCCCAAAGCAGTGCCCAGGCTGGCACAGCCCCTCACCCAGAACAATCAGGAGCACCTTGTTTCTGCCCAAAGCAGTGCCCAGGCTGGCACAGGCTCCCTGCCACCCCAGCAGGGATGGATGATGTGCAGATCCCACGGGGTGACTCACAGCCAGCACTCCAGGGACCTGCAGCACCCAGCCCTGCTGGCTCCCTCCAGAGCAGCAGAAGGGATCCTTCCCACTCACTCCAGAGGCTCAAATCCTCGGGGCAGGGGCAGCTTTAACCCTTTCAGCACAAAACACAGCATCAGTCATGCTGTTCCCAGGGAGATGCTGATTTTAAGGGATGTTCTCTTGGCCAAGGGTTTGTCCTGCAAGCTCCAGCTCCCATGGAAGTGCCAAGCAGCATCACAGACCTGTTTGCTAAGGTAGGGATCCATTTGTAAGCAATTAGTGAGAGGCAGTGATAGCCTAAGGAATGTAAACACCAGCACTGTGCCCTCCTACCCATCACTGCAAGCCCAGGAGCAGAGGCCACCTTCCCACCCTCGGGGCCACCTGAGCTCCTCTGCAGCCTCAGGACAGGAATTTTCACCTGACATCAAGTAGTTTCATCTCTTCACCCCAAACACACAGTTCCTATCTGGCTTTGCCTTCCTCATGGGACAGATGATGATATGGTGACACTCAAATCCGGGGTGCAAACCACCCCCTGTCCCCTGAGCAAGGCTCCTGTGCGCTGTGCGTGGAGCATCTCCAGGGATAAACCCAGCAAATCCTGCCCAGAGCTCCTGGAGGCCTCTCAGATTTGCTCAGCAGCGTGGCTCAGGGCCAGCCATGGCCCACAGCCACAGGTTTCCTGCCTCACATCAGCCTCAGGCAGGGGAGAAGCGTGAACAAAATGCACCCAGCGAAGTGGGAAGCAGTGGTGGGAGTTCACAGATCAGATGGTGGCATTCTGTCCTCAGCTGTGCATCTCCTTGCTTTGCCAGCCCCAAAATTTTAGGCCTGCAGGCACAGGCACACCTGGGCATCATAAATTTGTGCACAATCTGGCTGCTTCAGCCCTTGTCCTGGGGGGAAAAACAGCCAAAAAAAAAATCAAAGCAGCAGATCTGCCCATGCTGGGAGGGCTGGGAAGCTCTGGCAAGTGGCACCAAACCCCAGTGAGTCACTGGCCACCAGCAGAGGGGTAAAAAAGCCATGGTAGGGCAGTGCCAGGGGCATCACAGGGGTGAAACAGAGATGGCACAGACACAAGGCTGCCAGGATTTGGGTTTTGTGCCTCGTGGATGGATTGGGGGGCTACAGGCTGGGGAGGGATGCCCAGAGCTGGGTGAGGCAGCCCTTGGCAGTGTTCACAGCAGTCCCAGAGTGAGCTGATGGCAGAGATGGCCCCACAGCCCAGCCTGGCTCGCAGAGTGAGCTGGAACACAAGTGAAGCAGCATTTGGGCACCCAAGCCCTGCTCAGAGCACTCCAGCTGCTGGGAGAGCAATGGGAGCCCAAGAGGACAGAGCCAGCACCCAGCAGGGTTTGCACAGCCCTGGGGTGGTCCCAAGGCACCTGCAGAGACCCAAAATCACCAACCCCCAACACCCTGAGTGACCAGGAGATGTCACAGAGTTGCTACTTAAAATGGGGGAATGGCAGCTTAGGCAAAGACTGCAAAGCCCCCCAAAAAGCTGAGCAAGAGGGTTTGGCACTGCTGAGTGATGTGCCCAGGGCCACAGAGCTGGGCAGGGGCAGAGGAGCAGCTCCCAAGGACTCCTGGCTGTGCCCAGGGGACTCTCCTGTGTGGCAGGGCAGAGTAGGGGGCATAGCAGGGGGGTTTGGATCCCTGGCACCTCCATGGGCAGAGCAGGGGGGTTTGGATCCCTGGCACCTCCATGGGCAGAGCAGGAGGGTTTGGATCCCTGGCAGAGCAGGGGACAGACAGCAGGGTTTGGGGCAGGCAGCAGGGTTTGGCTCCCTGGCACCTCCATGGGCAGAGCTGCAGGGTTTGGGGCCCTGGCACCTCCATGGGCAGAGCAGGAAGGTTTGGATCCCTGGCACCTCCATGGGCAGAGCAGGAGGGTTTGGGGCCCTGGCACCTCTCTGGGTGTGGGAGGCTGCAGCTGAGGGAGTTGTGCAGCACCATCAGATAGCTGGAACACAGCAGTGCCATAAACAGCCCTTATCTCCAGCAGCAGCCCAGGCTGCTATTAAGAGCTGGGAAGGAATCCCAAAAGGAACCAACAGGCGTTTGTCAGAATTGGCTCAGAGGAAGCCCAGCAGTCCCACCTGACCAGGGAGGCCCGTGATGCCAGCAGGGCTGAGCTGCTCCCCCGGAGGAGCAGAGGGAGGACCCTTTGTTTTCAGGCATCCTGCAGGCTCGGAAAGGATCAGTCCCTATTGTTTCCCACCCAGGCAGCGCCAGCCCCGCTCCCCCGGGAGGGGGCTCGCTCCTGCCCCAGGTGTGGCTCGGGCAGAGGGCACCTGGAAAGTTTCCTCGCCTCTGACACAGCCCAACAGAGCTGGAATCACCTGTTCTGTTGGCTCGCAGCGTGCCAAGGCATTTTTCACGGTGTTTTGCTCGGGAACCACCCCAAGCCCTCGGATTGAGAAACCTCAGCACGCCAGAGCAATGGAGAAGTTGCTGCCCTGCTGTTCTGTGCCTGGGGGAGGGCTCCGCTCCTCACACAGCTCCAGGAGCCACGGCAGGGGCAGGGGGGCTTCCCTGCAGGGGTCAGGCCGGGAGGAAGCCCCTCAGGTGGCCCTCAACACCAACTCCTTCACCAGGGACTTAAAGACGGGGATCAAAGCCGTGCCAGCGAGGTGGGCACAGCTGTCACACAGCTCGGCAGGTAGGAAAAAGAAATTGATTGTGACTTGCTCAGCCCTGATCAATCTTCCCAGACTTTCCAGCAAGGGCACAGAATCCAAAGTGAGCAGCCTGGTGCCAGTTCTCATCTTATGCAGCACATTTCCGAGCTCTGCTTCTTTAGAAATTCATCCACAGCGCATGAGTGCCTCCGTCCCTGTCTCACACGCACAATAGCAACACCCACATCCCCAGCTGCAGAAGGTTTGGGTTTTTTTTTTTTCCCCAGGATTGCACCTGTGCTTTGCTCAGGTTTCTGGGTCTCTCCTCACCCTTCTCCTCCTCCCCTCGCATCCATTTCTGCCCAGGCAGAGGCAGCAGCAAGTGAGGCTGTGCCTGTCAGAGCGCTCCTGGCTGCCTCTCACCATGTTGCGTATCGACATTTCAGTCGATGCTCTGCCCTCCAAAACCCCAGCAATCCAAGCCAAGAAAAGTACTCCGTGGAGATAAGCACCGCGGCTCAGCCCACATCAAACACGGCCGAGCCAGAGCCTGTCAGAAAGCAGGCAAGCAGGAAAATAACCCAAAATCCATCCCACTGGGCTTGTCAGCGCTGCTATGACATTTTCTTTCCAATTCCTCCCAGCCAGCTCGGTGCGGTATCAGCCCCATTCCCTCAGCCAAGGCGAGAGGACGCCGTACTCACTGCTGGTGCTCATCCTGCCGCTCCTTCCCCGTCCTTCTCACCCAACAAAGGGGCCAAGATGCTCTTTAAATCCGCTTCTCCTGCTGCTCCCCGGCCGCGGGAGGAGGCTGCCGCTCTCCCTCTCCCAGGAGAATATTCCCGTGCGATCCGCCGCCTAACGCATCCTCCGGCGGCTGTCCCCGGCGCTGTCCCCGCGGCCGGCGGATGCCAAGGTCACGGCCGGCAGGGAGGGGACGGGACGGGCCCGGGGGAGGGTCCCAGCCCGGGGGAGGGTCCCGGCGGAGCGGCGGGGGCCGGCCGGAGCTCGGCCATACACTGCAGAGCGGGGCCGCGGCCGCCCGCTTATAGCGGCTGGGAGCGGCGGCGGGGCCGCGCAGCACCGGGACCGCCTCGGCACCGCCCCGGCAGCACCGCCCCGGCACCGCCCCGGCCCAGCGGCACAGCCCCGGCACCGCCCCGGCACCGCCCCGGCCCAGCGGCACCGCCCCGGTACCCCCCGGCACCGCCCCGGCACCGCCCCGGTACCCCCCGGCACCGCCTCAGTACCCCCCGGTACCCCCGGCACCGCCCGCGAGCAGCGACCGGCCGGGGAGACACGGGCGGGGCCGGGCGGGGCCGGGCGGGGCGGGGCGGACACGGATCCCTGCGCGGACCCGGAGGCGGCTGAAGGATGCTCAGCCTTGGCAGTGCCCTGCCCTGCTTTGCTCTGCCCACTGCCCTGCCCTGTCCTGTGCTGGCTGCAGTCGTGCCCACAGTCCAGCCCAGCTTTGCCCTGCCCTGCTCTGGTTGCAGTCGTGCCCACTGCCCCACCCTGCCCTCAGTTCTGCCCACAGCCCAGCCCAGCGTTGCCCTTGCCCTGCCCTTCCAGCTGCCCTGTTTTCAGCCCCCTGCCCTGCCCTGCCCCGCCCTGCCCTCAGTCCTGCCCACAGCCCAGCCCAGCCCTGCCCTGCCCTGCCCTGCTCTGCCCTGCCCACAGCCCCTGAGCCCCCTGGCTGGTCCCTCCTTGCCGCTGGGCTCCTGCCCAGCCCTGGGTGCCACTGCTGCCCTGTGCTGTTTGCTGTCCAGCTGAGCACCCCAGAAATGCTGTCCCAGGACAGAGGGATGCGGTTTGTGCTGGATTTCCTCCAATGCCAAGGTTCCCTCCTGCAGCTGTCCAGGCTGGCACCCCGGCTCTCCTGGCAGCCTGGGTGTCTGTCCCGTGCCAGGATCGGGAAGGGAGCTGAGGGTGTCTGCACGGCTGTGGGACAGAGAAGGGCTCTTCCCTTGGGATCAGAGCAGCCTTCCCTGCTGGCAGCACCTCAGGATCCCTGCAAGGTTCCAAAGCCCTGAGCCCCGTTTTGTGGCTGAGACACTCTCAGTCAGAACAAAGCCATGCCCAGGCTGCTCCCTGGGTGCCCGCAGAGCCAGGCTGTGCCCCATGCCCACTGTGCTGCCCTCCCAGGCTGTGATTGCAGGATCTGAGCTCAGCCCTGCCACTAAAGAGAGAGGTTTGTTATGCAGCGTGGCAGGCGCTGTGTCCCTGCACTGCTGGGGCTGCAGAGCTGCTCAGAGAGCCCCTCTGGCTTCCCCTCCTCTCGCTGCTTTATCTGCAGCAGCTGCTGCTGGTGACATGACAAGACAGGTAGCAGCGAGCTGTGCTGGTGCTGCCAGCTCCCTGCCAGCCCTGCTGCCTGTCCCCTCTGGCTGTCCCCTCCCCTGAGGTGTCAGGGAAGAGCAGGAGGAGCAGCGGGAGTGGGAGCCTGGAGGTTCCTGCAGGGCTGGGGGGAGCAGAGCTGCTGATCCAGGAAAGATTGAGACGCTGTTTACAGGAGCATGTAGTGACAGGACAAGAGGGAGTGGCTTTAGAGGAGGGTTAGATTAGATATTGGGAAGAAATTCCTCCCTGTGAAGGTGGGTAGGCTCTGGCACAGGATCTTCCAGATCCCTGGAAGAGTCCAAGGCCAGGCTGGAAGGAGCCCTGAGCCACCTGGGCTAATGGAAGGTGTCCCTGCCCATGGATGATCTTTAGGATCCCTTCCAGCCCAGGCCATTCTACAATTCTGTGGTGATTCTATGGCCCAGCACGGTGGGATGGCTCAGGCTGCACTGAGTTTGGCCTTCTGTAAAGTTTCCTGTCCAGATATGTCCCTTCAGGGAAGGTCCCCATCCCAGCCAGACTGTCATGAATGGTGTCAATGACCCCCATCTGAGGAGTCAATAAAGCAGCCAGGACGTGAGCTGGTCCCCACGGTTCAGCAGCTAATTGAGCTTCTTCCACTGACCTGGTTTCCAAATCTTGTTAACTTGCTGCCTTTAGAACAACTTGAAATCTTCAGCACAGACAGGCTGGGGTTACAGAGGGCTGCACAGGAGGATGGGGTGGATCTGGTGGATCTCAGGGGGCACCGTGCAGAGCCTCTGCCCTCGCATCCCCTCCCCAGCTGGGTGGTGCCAGAGGTGCTCTGTGGGGAAGGGGAGAGGGCACTGCCAGCTGGGCAGGGTGCTCCCGCAGTGGGATCTGTGAGTTTTGGTGCTGGGGAGGTGGCAGCAAGGAGCTGTGGCCCTTGGTCACCTCCCCATCTCAGCCAGAAGCTCCTGGGCGCTGCTCCGAGCCCTTCACCACCAGCTCTGCCGTCCCAGGGCGTTTTGGAAATCCCATTTCCTTTCCTTTGTCTGAGGGAACTGCCTGCGAAAGCTGCCGCGAGAGGATGTTCGGGATGCCTGAGACAGGAGTCACAGAGGAGGAAATGTCAGGATGTTAAGGCAGCCTCCTTTCATCCCTTTGTGTCTGTGCACTGCAACATGAATTTTCACAGCAATTATTGGATGCGTTTTTCCCACAAGGCTCCTGCTCCGCTCAGCACCTGCAGGTCCCACAGAGCTCAGGCTGTGCAGAGGAAGGGGAACCCTGCACTCTCCAGTGAGAAGGGGCACAGGAGTGATGGAGATAAAAGGACAGAGGAGAAAAAGGTGCTAATTTCATTTAATTTTCCTTCCCTGGACACTCGGATTTTTATCCCTCCTCCATAAGATGCTGAGAATCACCTGAGCCAGACTTCCCCCAGCTGCTCATCACTGTGTTCCTGCCTGATCCCAGCTGGAGAGCTGGAAGTTGCTGGTTGCACGAGGAACCACCGGGAGCTGGGCTCAAACACATCCTGTGCCACAGCTGCACCAGGAATGGTGAGAAATCAGGCTCAGTGTGAGCCATGTGTCTCTGCGTGTTTCCATGTGAGGCTGTGCTCAGCTGCTGCCCCTGGGAAGGGATTTTGGTCCCCAGGGCTGGAGGGGCAGCCCCAGGGAAGGGGATCCCTCCTCAGTGCCGTGGGACACATGAGGAATGGTGAGGCTGCAAGGGGAATTTCGGATAGCAGGTGCCAGAGCTGGGAGAGAGTCAGGAGAGTAAAAGGATCACACAAACACCCAGTCCTGGAGGCACGGGGATGGTCCATCAGCAGCCTCTGGCGTTTCTGCCTTATTCGGGGCTGGATCATCCCTTCCAGCACACCTGGACACCGCCCACACATCCGTGCTTGCAGCACCGGCTTCCAGCGCTCTCCCCGTGCTTTCCCAGCCCCTTCCCTTCCACTGGGAGTCATTTGGGTGCACAGCCTTTGCTGCGGGCTCCGAGAATCCCCGGCGAGCTGGAGATGCCTCTGCCGGGGATGGCAGCTGCAGCGCCCATGTGTCCGTCTGTCCCTGCGGCTCCAGCTGGCCAAACACGGCCCTGGCAGCCCAGCCCCCGGCTCAGCTCCTGCCCAGCGCTGCCAGCACAGCCTCTCGTGTCTCCAGGATGATCTGAGTGCAAAGAGCAGCGGGAATGCCCTTGGGGACAGCCCCACGCCCCGCACGGAGCACTGGGCAGGCTGCACACAGCCACGGCTGACTCATCACAAGCTGGTGACATTTTCCAAAAAAAGCCTCAAAGTCCGGGGCTGTGATGTTCCCAAAAGGCAGCAGAGGAGCCTAAGGGGGCTGCAGACCCCATTCTACCATGGCACATGGGCTGTGGCATGGCAGGGAGGAAATTCTCCCTCGCTGGGCAGTTCCCATCCACTCTCCTTGTCCCTGGTTGCCCTGGGAGGTGGCATCTGGCAGGGGTAAGGTCAGGCGTGGGCAGATGCTGCTGCCCACTGCCCCAGTGCAAAGCCAGGCACTCCTAGTGGTGGCAGATTTATTTCCCATGTTATGGGGATGAACATTTTAATTTGTGAGTCCCTGGACCACAGAGCAACTGGGAGCAGAGGCAGTGAACTGGGCAGTGGGGCTCTGGTGCAAAGGTCCCCTCCCATCCTCTTCCTCCTCATCCTCCTCCTCCTCACAGCCACCACCAAGGCATTTGCCAGTGGTTTGGCTTTCTTCCAGTTTCCCCAGCAGCCCTTCCCAGCAATTCCCCACATCAGCAGAAGGAGACACAGCCTGGCAGAGGCAGATGTTCCCCGGGCTGCCTGCATTAAAGTGATAATCAAATGATAGATTATTTTCAAGCAAAGTCTCATTTTCAGCATTAATTTTAGTGCCGTGCAAAGAGAGGCAGTGAAAAGAGCACCCAGGCAGTGGAGGATGGGTGGGATCTGGATGTGCTCCAGGGAGAGCTGATGCACCACAGCCCATCTGTACCTGCAGCCATCCTGCAAAGCCACCAAGGGAGGGCTCCATCCTCTGGCTCCTGCATCCTCCTTCCTTCTTATCCTCACCAAGGCTGCCTCTGGGTCAAATGCAACCAATATTCCCCAGCCAGCAGCAGGTGAGTCAAAGCAAGTCCTGCAGGAGCTCTGCACACCAGGAATGTTCACATTCCCTCCTGAAAGACCTGGACAGCGGGAGAGGAGAGGTGCTGCATGGCTTGGACTGATGGCAAAGGTTCAAGGGCTTTGAAAGTCAGTGTTTTTCCCAAAACCTGCAGATCTTTCACCCTGGGGCCCACCGGAAAAGGAGGAGCAGTTGCTGTGTCCCACAGCAGGGCTGGGGCCCCCAGGCTGTGTCAGGAATTAATGCCCAAGCTGGGGCTGCTTCATTTGCCTGTCCCAGCCTGTGTGTGACACAGAGGGACCCTTTGTGGGCACAGCCACCCTGCTGAGCCCAGCTGGCAGCTCCTGCCTGGCACAGGGAGCTCAGTTCCAGCTGCAGCCCAAGGCCCCTGCCCTGCTTTCACCCCACTGGAGGGCAGGGGAAGCCGGGGTTCATTTTGGTTTTCTCTTTGAAGTTGCCCTGGAGCACTGAGGGCTGCTGGCAGAAGGAATTCCTCCCCTTGGGCTGGGATCAGGAGATGTCCATGGACAGCCTTGCCCAGCATGAACCATCTGTGGGAAGCTCAGCTCTGGGATCTGTGCACTCCTGGAATTCCTCCAGCCTCCCAGAGCTCCTCAGGGAGCACCCCCTGCTCAGGACGACCTGGGAAATGCTGCTGCTTTCTGATTGCTGCAGTGGGATTATCACAATAATTCAGTTTTCCTTTTCTTCATCAAATCATTCCATGGGAAAACCTGGACTCGGGGTGATTCTGGAGGAATTTAGGGCACCTCCAGGAACTGGAGCTCAGGCCAGGTCTCCAGATCCTCAGGAGGAGGCCAAATGCTGTAATTAAAGAGAGTTAATTTCTTTTTCCACTTCTAAGCTGCAGAATGGCTCGCCCCAGGTAAGCAGCAGGTTATCTCTTTTCTAGGAAATCTCACTCTTTTTCTTTTTTTTTTGTTCCTCAGTCTAAAAATGGAATGCAGACCCTGAAAGTAAATTCCCAGAGAACACCACTGTGCAAACATCCCAGGCTTTGATTCAAAGTGTTTGGATTAATTAGCTTAAACTGAAAGCTTTCATTCTGATTTCAGCCTCGGCTTTATGGACAAAAAATTAAAGCAGCAAAGCTTTGGAAGTTGAAAAATCAAAATGTTCCAGCCTGGAAATATCAAAACAAGATGCTGAGCCTCGCTGAGCTGCTTTGTTGCTTTCTAAAAGGAAATGGCATCGAGAGCAACACCTTTACAAGAAGCTTGGATCATTAAGCACTTCAAAAAAAAAAAAACCAAAAAAACCCCCTACTTCAGCATAAGCAATTAATTTCTTAATTAGATTTTCTCTTTTTCTTCCAGAGGGAAGTCTAAAAATATTGATTTTCTCCATTTTATCCAAAGATTTCTTTAAATATGATCCCCTCACTGGATGGTTAAGCTGGAGCTTGAGCTGTGGGAATTACATGGGGTGGTTCATTTAAATTCACTTTGTCATCTTTCCTTCTCCTTGTCCTGTTTATTTCTGTTCCAGTGGCAAAACAACACCAGGGTAAAAGCAGAGGATAATACAGAAAATAGAGACTGAAAGGGAAATTGAACATTACATATTTTGGAAGTCTCATTTTCTAGAGGTGAAACACATTTCCTTTGGAACCCTCTCAGAGGAGAACAGCTCTGATGTTTGGAGCAGTTTTCCTGCTGATTTCCATCCAAAGCAGCACCTGGATGAAGCTCAGCTGGACATTCCCATCAGCATTACCTGTCCTGGGCTGTCTTTAACCCAGGAACCATAAAATCCCTGCTGGAATTGCATGTGGCTGTGCTGGCCACTGAGTCACACCCAGCTGGGAGCTCCCACAATCCCTGGGAGAAGGTTCCAGAGGGTTATTTCCCAGGAGATGTCCTCCAGCCCTGGCTCTTGTGTCCCTGCTGCTGCTCAGGGCGCTGCTCCCCTATTTTGGAGCTCTGCCTCGTTTTTGCAATTCTGCAGCCCCACAGGGCTTGGGGGGGTTTTGCCAGCCCATGGAGCTGCTGGGGCTGGGAGAGCAGGGCTGGGACAGCAGGGCTGGGGAGAGCAGGGCTGGGAGAGCAGGAATGGGGAGAGCAGAGCTGGGACAGCAGGGTTGGGAGAGCAGGGCTGGGACAGCAGGAATGGGAGAGCAGGGCTGGGACAGCAGGGCTGGGATGAGCAGGGCTGGGAGAGCAGGGATGGGACAGCAGGGCTGGGGAGAGCAGGGCTGGGACAGCAGGGATGGGGAGAGAAGGCCTGGGGAGAGCAGAGTTGGGGACAGCAGGGCTGGGATGAGCAGAGCTGGGACAGCAGGGATGGGACAGCAGGGATGGGACAGCAGGACTGGGACAGCAGGGATGGGACAGCAGGGCTGGGACAGCAGGGCTGGGATGAGCAGGGATGGGGAGAGCAGGAATGGGGAGAGAAGGCCTGGGGAGAGCAGAGTTGGGGACAGCAGGGCTGGGATGAGCAGAGCTGGGACAGCAGGGCTGGGAGAGCAGGGCTGGGAGAGCAGGAATGGGGAGAGCAGGGCTGGGGAGAGCAGGGATGGGGAGAGCAGGGCTGGGAGAGCAGGAATGGGGAGAGCAGGGATGGGGAGAGCAGGGCTGGGACAGCAGGGATGGGGAGAGCAGGGCTGGGACAGCAGGGCTGGGGACAGCAGGAATGGGAGAGCAGGAATGGGGAGAGCAGGGATGGGGACAGCAGGGATGGGGACAGCAGGACTGGGACAGCAGGAATGGGAGAGCAGGAATGGGGAGAGAAGGCCTGGGGAGAGCAGAGTTGGGGACAGCAGGGCTGGGATGAGCAGGGCTGGGACAGCAGGGCTGGGACAGCAGGGCTGGGACAGTAGGGCTGGAGAGAGCAGGGCTGGAGAGCGCAGGGCTGGGGAGAGCAGAGTTGGGGACAGCAGGGCTGCAATCGCGTTTTGCCCATGCTGGGAGGCAGCGGAGCGGTTCCTGCTGCCATCTAATGGCTCTGACAATGAACACCCAGAAGGGAGGGCCCGGCTCAGCCAGCGCTGCTGGCTGGTGAGTCCCTGAGCTCTCCCGAGGGCTGCAGGAGGTCACACCGAGCCCACGATGTCCCTGAGGGGACACTGGGCACGGGGGAAGGGCGAGGACAGACATTCCTATTGCAAAGCCAGGACAAGCTCCTTTGGGATGATGCTTCTGGTGCCAGCAGCTCTGCCCTTCCTGGGGCAGGGTGAATGTCCCTCACACCCTGAAATGCTCGGAAATGGGAATATCCTGAGCTGCCAGGACCTGTGGGATCAGCAGTGCAACTCCTCACCCTGCATAGCCCCAAAATCCCACCCTGGCCATCCCTGGAGCTCTGTCGAAGCCCTCCTGGAGCTCTGGCAGCCTCGGGGCCGTGCCCATTCCCTGGGGAGCCTGGGCAGTGCCAGCACCCTCCTCTGGTCCTCCCTTCCATGCCCCATGCACGGCCTCACTTCGCTGGCTGTGTCTGGGACAGTCTGGAGGCTGCCCTGGCTGTGGCACTGAGCTGCTGCCCTGCAGTGACGGTGACAGGAGCAGGGGGCGTTCCTGGGATTCCCACCCCAGTGCCAGGGAGGAGACCCCAAACCACAGCTCCTGGTGTGACAAAGGCTCCAGACCCACATGGATCCATCCAACACACACTGAACCATTTTCCCATTCTCCACTTTCCCAGTTTTCCCATTCTCCACTTTCCCAGTTTTCCCGTTTTCCACTTTTCCAGTTTTGCAGTTTTCCAGGAGGGTTCATTTCCTCCCCTGGCTGAAAACAATGCAAGAGGAGCAGGACTCAGCATTTCTGAACACGAAGCGCTGAGTTCAGCTCAGTTCAGCCCCAGAGCCCTCTTAACCCTTTCGCTGTGGGATGGAGCGGAATTCCCAGGGCGGCAGCAGCAGCAGCTTTGGATTGCTTTGTGTTGAGAGAATTCAGAAAGGCCTTGGAGGTGGAAGAAAATTCCTGAGGGAGGGCCATCGATGAGGAGAAAAGTCTCAAAGCCAGGCCAGTCTGGCTGCACTCAGGGACTGGCCACACCAGTTTGGCTGTGAAAGCCTTGAGATTTCCGTGTGTCCTCAGCCACGCATGAACCCCCATTCCCCAGTGCCCCAGCTGCCACAAAAGCTGTGAAAATGCTGTCCCCAGGCCAGCCAGCCTTGGGGATGGAGGGACATGAGGCAAGTTCTCCAGGTGAGCAGCCCAAGGGGTCCTGGATTCCTGGAGAACCTGGAGGGGGCAGGTGCTTATTGTTGCTCTGTGCCATTAGCACAGGGTGACAGCAAAAGCAGAGCTCTGGAATGAGGAAATGTCCCTGAGGAATTGTCCCCTGTGCTCCTGCCAGCGTCCCAGCCCTCCCCCACTGGGATTTCAGAGGGAGGGAAGGAAAGCTCTGCTCCATCTCACACCAAAGTGGGTACCAGAGGATCAAACCATGAACCAAGAGTTCCTTTGGCCTCAAACAAAACCTTTCATCTTTTTCTGTTTGCTTTTTCCTCCAGCAAAGCCGGCTCTGGGCTGACTTCCTTTGCTTTCAGCTTCAGTGTGGAATAACAAGCTGAAAAGCCACGAGGCTTCGTTTTTGAACCTGCCAAGGAATGGCCGACTTCAGAAGGAGCAGAAACGTCGGGAAAGCTCGGTGTTAACTGTTTCATGATTTCCACATTGGGAAATCTCGGTGTTAACTGTTTCATGATTTCCACATCGGGAAAGCTCGGTGTTAACTGTTTCATGGCTTCCACATCGGGAATGCTCGATGTTAACTGTTTCGGGAATGCTCGGTGTTAACTGTTTCATGATTTCCACATCGGGAATGCTTGCTGTTAACTGTTTCATGATTTCCACATCGGGAATGCTCGGTGTTATCTGTTTCGGGAATGCTCGATGTTACCTGTTTCGTGATTTCCACACCGGGAATGCTCGGTGTTGACTGTTTCATCGTTACCACATAGGGAAAGCTCGTTAACTATTAACTGTTTACTGTTTTCATCGCTTCCAAGAGGAAAAACCTCCCCGTGATTCCCCTGCCGCGGACTTTAGCACCAATACTGCTGGGTCCACAGATCTCTTGTTCTGTGCGCCCGTATTTGCATTTTGCCAGGGGGGTCGGAGCTGGGATTCCCTCGGGAATGCCTCTCCCGGGATTCTGCTGCCGCACAGCCCCAAGGACGGCGGGCAGGACACAGGTGAGGCCGGGAGAGGCTGCTCGTGCCAGGGAGGGGAGATCCCTGCGCTTGGCACGGGCACACGGTGCCCATGGAGCCTCCCTGGAATTGTTTCCTGCCCAGCCGGGCGAAGGAGGCGCCTGGGAATAGCGGGAGCCGCAGTTTCTAACCCAGCCCTGGGTAACTCATTGACCTCTGCTGGGAAGCGGAGGTTCCCAGGATGATAAGGAGCTCTTGGAAGGAATTCCTCCCCTCGTGTGAGGGAGTGGCAGCGCCGGGCGCGTTCGCAAACACGTCCGGCAGCACAGCAGCGTTCCCCGGGCTCGGAGAGGCTGGAACTGGATGCGGGAGCTCTCCGGGAGGGAAGCGGAGCTGGGAGCAGGTCAGTGGAGCCGCTGTGTGTCCCCGGGGCTGTCCCCTGCCCTTCGGCCCAGCTGGGCAAAGGCAGCTGGGAGCTGGTGCAGGTGGCTGGAGAGATCCAGAGCCTCTGGAATTCCAGGCTGCATCCAGCCCCTCTGGAATTCCAGGCTGGAGAGATTCAGCACCTCTGGGATTCCCGGCTGGAGCGATCCAGAGCCTCTGGAATTCCCAGCTGGATCCAGCCCCTCTGGGATTCCCAGCTGGAGAGATTTGGCACCACTGGAATTCTAGGCTGGAGCGATCCAGAGTTTCTGGAATTCCCGGCTGGAGCGATCCAGGGCCTCAGGAATCCCAGGCTGGAGCGTGGAGTCCGGGGCTTTGGCGCTGCCTGGGTCAGGGGCTCAGGGATGGGCACGGAGGGAGGGACAGGAGGGTTTGGGTGCTTTGGGAACCGACGGGAGAAACGGGTCTGGGAAAGGGGGTTTGGTGCCAGGGCTGGGTGTCAACCCTGCAGAGCTCTGGGGTTTGGGGCAGCTCTGTCCCCGAGCCGAGGGTGCCTGCACAGCCACTCTCACTCCATTCCATGCCCAGGGCAGGGAAAAGTGGCTGGCACTGGGGTTGCAGAGGGAGAAGAGACCGTGGAGAGCAGGCACAGGCAGAGAACCCCCTCTGGAACAGGCTGAGATCCCAGGAAATATTCCAAACTTATCCCTGGCTTTTCCAGGGAGGCCAGGCTGCAGCAGCAGCAGCAATGGGGGCTCTCCAGGGGAGACCCAGGATTTGCTGGGAAGCAGAAGGGTAGGAAGTGGAGTGAGAGGTTTTCAGCTTGCTGGCCAAAAGGCAAATTCCAGCTCAGGTCAAACAGGAGGTGACACCTTTGCTTGTACAGGGATGGGTTTGGTTGCTAAGTTGTCAAGGTAGACTTAAAAACAAAAAGACATTTCACAACCACAAAGGAAGACATTTGTGTTTAAAATATTAAAATATTAATATTAAAATATTAAGCCCTCCCATTTTGTTGCTTGAAAAAAAAATCCCCTGTGTAGAAGAAATTTATGCTAATTGGTGAGCAAGAACTGCTAAAAGCAAGAATCTTCTGAGGAAAGCAAAAAGCTTTGTTTAAAAACACTGCCCTGCCTGAGCTCTGAGCACTTGGACAGCACGGGCCCAAAGCAGCAACAGCTCTTGTGTAAAGGTGTGCCTGAATCCAGCACAGAATTCCAGCTGTGTGCCCTGAGCACAGGCAGGCTGCACTCCCCCTCTGGTTCCTGCACCTGGCTCAGCTGGGGGAGGATTTTAGCTGTGGAGCTGCCCAGGGTTGGTGAGCAGGGCCCAGGCTCTGCCTTTGCCCCAGGGGAGCAGCGCTGGCCTGGCCCAGCACGGCCCTTCCTGCAGCCCCACAGCTCTGGGTGCAAAGCCCTGGGGCTCGGCAGGAGGATGAGGGGATGCTCCTTCTCCAGACAAGGCTGGCATTTGGGGATCCGGATGAGGAATCCCCACTCCTGCAGCCTGCTCTGACAGGGTACCCCGAGCACCTCTCAGTGCAGCCCTCCCTGCAGAGCTTTGGTTTGCCTTCCCTTTGGTGTGGAAGTTGCCAGCTCCATGCCAGCTGGGTTCCATCCTGCCATTCCCACAGCCAGGTGCTCCCCAGGCCTTGCTTTAGGGGCACTGCAGTTGTGCCAGGTGTGGGAATCTGTCTGCAGAGAAATTCCCTCTCTGGGTCATGGAATCAGACAGATCACCAGGTCTGGGTTAAAAGAGACTTTAAAATTTATCTCTGCTCACGGACAGGAACACCTTCCACTGCACCAGTGTGCTCACAGCCTCATCCAGCCTGGCCTAATTATTCCCTCCTATAATAATTAATGTAATAATTTATCCCTGGATTAATTTTTCCCTCCTCTGGAGAAGTCCAAGGCACTGCCATGGCTTGGGATGCAGCCTGGGAGAGCCAGCAATGCTCCTGGAGCACCCCCAACACACAAATCCCTGCAGTGGTGGCTCTGCCTGGTTGCTGCAGTAAAAACCCATCCCTAAAACCCCTCCCAACCTGCAAGTTCTCTCCCTAAACCCTTTTGGGTTTTATTTTGCAGGGGCTGTGTTGCTGCTGCCCAAAGATGCTCTGCAGAGCCCCCACAGCTCAGTGAACCCTCCCAGCCACCCCAAATCCCGACCCTGAGGGCTGGGGAAGCTCTGAGGATGTGAGTGAGGAGGGAATGAGGCTCACCCCCATCCTGGGATGCCCAAGGGATCCTGCAGGGCAGCCAGCCCCTTCCTGCTGCTGCTGCTGGAGCTGGGGTTTGCACAGCACTGCCCCCGGGGTGCCCACAGTGCCTGGGCTGCAGAACTCACCTGGCTGTGGGTGGCAGAGATGCCCGTGGTGCTGCCAGCTGCCCCCAGGGTGACACAGGAGAAGCATCAGGCAGGAAGGAGGAGCGGGATCACAGCCAGACCCACATGGAGGACGCTGGATGGGCCCCAGCTGGACGTCCCCAAAGGTGAGGGAGCAGCTCTGCCTCTGGAAATGGGGGAGATCAGCTGGGAGCTGGGGCAGGCTCGGCAGAGTGAGAGGAGGAATGGCAGGAATGTGCCACGTGGGATGGGCACTGCCCTCCTGGAGCAGAGTGCAGGGAAGGAGGCTCAGAGGGCCCTTGTGGCTCTGCACAGCTCCTGACAGGAGGGGACAGCCGGGGGCTGCTCCAGGCAGCAGGGACAGGAGGAGGGGAAATGGTCCCAAATTGCACCAGGGCTGGATATCAGGGAGAATTTATCCATAGAAAGGCTTGGCAAGCACTGGCACAGCCCATCCAGGACGTGGTGGAGTCCCCATTTGAAGGACATAGATGTGGCACTTGGGGACATAGTTTAGTGGTGCCCTTGGCACTCTTAGCTGTGTGGCCAGACCTGATGCCCTAAAGGCCTTCCCAAAGCTAAGGGATGCCCTAAAGGCCTTCCCAAAGCCACTGCTGCCCTAAAGGCCTCTCCAAAGCTACTGCTGCCCTAAAGGCCTCTCCAAAGCTACTGCTGCCCTAAAGGCCTTTCCAAAGTTAACTGCTGCCCTAAAGGCTTTCCCAAAGCTACTGCTGCCCTAAAGGCCTTCCCAAAGCTACTGCTGCCCTAAAGGCCTTTCCAGAGCTAAGTGATGCCCTAAAGGCCTTCCCAAAGCTACTGCTGCCCTAAAGGCCTTTCCAAAGCTACTGATGCCCTTAAAGGCCTTCCCAAAGTTAACTGCTGCCCTAAAGGCCTTCCCAAAGTTAACTGCTGCCCTAAAGGCCTTCCCAAAGCTAAGTAATGCCCTAAAGGCCTTTCCAGAGCTAAGTGATGCCCTAAAGGCCTTCCCAAAGCTACTGCTGCCCTTAAAGGCCTCTCCAAAGCTAAGGGATGCCCTAAAGGCCTCTCCAAAGCTACTGCTGCCCTTAAAGGCCTCTCCAAAGCTAAGGGATGCCCTAAAGGCCTTCCCAAAGCTGGCTGCTGCAGTGACTCCCTCCTGTGCCCTCCCCTGAGCCCGTGCCCGCCGCCCCCGCGGTGGCAGTGCCCTCTCAAAGGGGACATTGTGCATTGTGGCCATGCCCAGCCGTGGTGCCGGGCGGGCAGCGAGCAGCCCTGCCCCTGCCAGCCCTGTGCCAGCCCTGTGCCAGCCCTGTGCTGCTGTCACTGCACACATGGGCTGCTGCCTGGGGACCCCCTGGCACCAGGAGCTGGCGCTGGGATGCACAGGTAAGGTGCCCGTGGGGCTGCAGGGCTCCTGCCATGGGCTGGGAGCCTTGGGGACACCCTGGCACGGGGCACTGGCCCCTCTGGCCGCCTGCCTTTCCTCTGGGATGGCTCCTGGTGCTTTCTCCTCTTGGATTGGGGCGTGTAGGGAGTGAGGCAGGATGTTTTGGCCAGGGAGGGGACAGGGTGACTCTGGGGCTGGTTTATTCCCATGCTGTTGGTGTTTCCCCTCCCTGCCCAGAGCCCTCCAAGCACAGCCCGTGGGTGCTGGCATCCCCCAGGGCACCATTCCTGTCCCAGGGTGTCCCAGTGAGCTGGAGGAGGGACATGGCTCAGGGCCAGCCAGGGCCAGAAGGTGCCCTGAGCACCCAGCCCTGGAGCCAGGAGTGCAGCCCTGAGTGCTGGGACCTGGCTGGGGCTGGAGCTGTTTGCTGCCCACTGGTACAAAATATTTTGGCACTGAGGAGGTCAGTGAGTCACTGGCACGGCTGGGAACAACTCCCCAGCTGCAGTTTCAATTGGTCTCTTGAAAAAAAAAGCTCCCAGTTCCCTTTCTGAGCCTGGCTCAAATGAAAATAAACACTGAACCCGTGAGAGCAACCAGAGTGAGCCCTGGGGACCCATGGACGGGCTCTGTCCTGCTGCTGGCAGAGGTGGCACGAGCAGTGTCCCACCTGCCACCTCCTGTGGCACATCCCAGGGACACCTCTCGAGCTGGGGGAATCCTGCCAGGGATGCAGACGCCTCTGCCCCCCCTCCAGGTGAGGAGTGTGAGTCCTGCTGGCCCCGGCCTCCCGAGCTCCTGCCCCGCGGGGACCGCCTGCACTGCCGGGGACAATGGGACACGGCACCAGGGACACAGCCCCAGGACATGGCAACAGGTACCCAAACACAGGGCATGGCATCAGGTACCCAGCCCCATCCCCAGGGCATGGCACCAGGGATCCAACCACAGGGCATGGCATCAGGTACCCAACCCCATCCCCAGGGCATGGCATCAGGGACACATCCCCAGGGAATGGCATCAGGGACACATCCCCAGGGAATGGCATCAGGTACCCAACCACAGGGTATGGCACCAGGGACACATCCCCAGGACATGGCAACAGGTACCCAAACACAGGGCATGGCATCAGGGACACATCCCCAGGACATGGTATCAAGGACCTATCCCCAGGGCATGGCATCAGGTACCCAACCCCATCCCCAGGACATGGCATCAGGGACACATCCCCAGGGAATGGCATCAGGTACCCAACCACAGGGTATGGCACCAGGGACACATCCCCAGGACATGGTATCAAGGACCCATCCCCAGGGAATGGCACTAGGGACCCATCCCCATCCTGAAGGAATGGCATCAGGGCCCCATCTTCAGCGAACACCATCCCCATCCCCACGGAATGGCATCAGGGATCCATCCCCATCCCCAGGGAATGGCACCGTGTACCCACCCCCAGGCTCTGTGGGCACAGAGAGGGGAGAAGGTCAGCCAGGAGTGGAGCAATGGCAGGAGCCAGCTCAGATTTAGTTCTGCCTCTTCCTCCCTTCACTTCCCCTTCTCCATTTCCTCATGTGGAGCTGCCTCATGAAATGTTAAGACTTTGTTCAATGTAGACTCTTTTCTTTCAAAGCAAAACTTATTCATGGCCTGTCCAACCTTGGGCTGTTCTTTTCTACTTGCTAGCTCTACATGAGAATTCTATTTCTTTAAATAAGAATTCTATTTCTGCATGCAAATATCAATTTATTTGAGTGGCTGGCAAAGCTGGCTCAGTGAAAAGAACTGTAGAGCAGAGTTCTGGTCAAAGAAGTGACTTAAAAAAGCTGCTGCACATTCCAGCTCCACATCTCCAGGTACATGTTTATCTTACAAATCCTGTCTGATTGCTGACAAAAAATTGGGGTTTAATCTGGTTATCCCTCCATTGCCAATGCAGCTGTGGAAGAGCAGGGCTGGAGTTGTGTGTGCCTCAGCTTTCATTAACATAATTAGCAGCTCAAGTTGCAGGCTCTGAATCCTTTATGGCAATAGCTGATGATGTGTGGAACAGGGAGAAAGCTGCTTGGATTTTGGATACCCTGCAGAGCAGGCAGGGGAGAAAATCTCATTTTGATTTTCAAATTTTTGAACAAAGAGTTTTGCAAGGCCTTGGCTCTCCTGTGCTGGGAAGTTGAGGTTTCCTCCAAAACAACATCTCTGTTGGGGATTCACCTTTTTAACAGATCTGCTCATCTGAGGGCCTGGCCAGGAGAAAGGAGGGAAATCCCCTCACTCCAGAGCCACTGCAGCACTGGAAAAAAGCCCAACATCAAGGGAATGATAGAGTCAGACCCCATCACTCCCATGGATCTCTCCAACCTTGAGCATGACTTGAGGGTGGTTCCAGAGTCACACAGTCCCCAGCAGATGTGCAGGGCTGTGCTCCAGGAGCCCTCAGCTGAGGCAGGACATGCCAGAGCTCTGCCCAGCGTTTCCCAGCAGCTCTGCTCTTCCCTCCTCTCCAGGTAAGGCTGGGCTGGCAGAGAGGAGCAGCCCCGCTGCCGAGGCAGGACACGGCTCCCCAGAGCCCCCGGTGGTGCTGCTGCCTCTCAGGGACACCTTTCCCCCAGGTAAGGAGCTCCTGGGGCACCTCACAGATTTCCTGGCTCCTGCAGTGCCTCGGGTCTCACCTTGGTGCCTGAGGGATGAGGGTGGGCTGGGCTTGTGCTGTGTGATGTGAAAACCCAGGGCACCACAGGGAATATTTCTCTGCCTGCTCTGGGGTGCCCTGGCCCCCAGGGCAGCACTGACTCTGACCCTCATTCATGGAGAAAGTTTCCCAGACTTCAAGACAGACTGGAATCCACAAAAGTGTGCAATAGATTATAGAGAGCAGTGCAGGTGTCTCCCTTCGTGGAGAAATTGAGGTTTTGGGATTTTTAGTGTGTTGTGGATGGAAGAAAGATGGAGGGCACAGGGTGTTGTCCTGGGTTTCTTCTTCATGCTTCTTCTTCCTTCTTCTCCATGGGTTTGGGTGGCATTTTGTAATTGGGCATTGCAGCTCTTTGGGATCAGTCATTGGGTTAAAAGGGAAAATAATCCAAGTGTCAGTTCTTAATTGGATAGTTTCATTTTAAAAGACCTTGGAACAAGAGATTGTTGGCCATTTTGTGCCTTCTAATGAAAAGCTGCAGAACTCACAGCAGTGAGACTGTTTTACTGATAAGAAACAATAAATACCTGAGTCCCAACATAAACTACTGTCTGGAGTGCCTTCAATCCAGCCCCAGGGCAAGCCACAGCTGGAGGCTCTGGTGGCCCTGGCAGGGTGTCAGGGGTGGCTCTGGGTGGCACAGAGCTCCTCCTCCCCTTCCCTTCTCTTCTTTTCCCTTCCAAGAGCTCTCTCTCTCCTTCTCCGTGGAGAGCCGCTCCTGCGGGCGCCGCAATGCCCAGCTCCAGGAGGCTGCCAGGAGGAGGCTGTGGGCTCTGGAGAGTGATGACAGAAGTGTCTGTGCCCTGTTCAAGGTACAAACCCCGTGCCAGCATGCTGGCATGCTCCTGGAACGGTGGGAGGTGTGCTGGGGTGCCAAACCCAGCTGAGGAGTTCCTCCAAGGCCACTGCAGGGGACTCTGCAGGGGACTGGGATGATGGGGAAGATGAACTTGATGGCAAGTGAGGGGCAAAGCTGAGCCTTGTGTTGTTTTGGGGGATCTGAGCCTAAATATCCAGGAATTCCTAGGGCTGGGATCACCAAATCCATGTCCCTGCTGGAGGGTACAGCTCTGGACAGGCACAGAGTTCTCAGGCTGGGTTTTATACAAACAAATCCCAGCTACAGAGAAGATGCCTGGACTGAACTCTCCTTGCCTGCTGGATTTCACAGCTCCAGGAGTGTCCCTTGATGCTGCTCTGTCTCCCCTGTGCAGGAGCTGTCAGCCAGGCTGGTGTGCACCCAGGCACACGAGGATCGCTTCCTCCTCACCTTCAAAACCCCAGAGGAAGTCTGGAAGTTTTCCACCTATCTGACTTTAGGTAATGTTTCCAAGGTCTAAACAGACAGTGTGAGGAGGGTTTTTGGAGAAGGCATTGTCTGACACTACAGAACTGTAATGTTCAGGGTGGACAGTGAGAAATGAATTAGAAAACTTTGCAATCTGTTGTTTATGAAATCTCTGTTTGGGTCAGGGAGAATCGGGAGGATTCCTTTTGGGAAATTTTGGAGACAAAATTAGAAACTTTTGCCTGACATTTGGAAATCCCCAAGACCCTTCCTGCTGCCCAGAGAAGGAGGTGCTGATCCTGGTGCCCCTCTTGGCTTCTCAGGGTACGTGGGGACCTGCCTGGAGCAGCTGCTCCTTGCCCAGGAGTTCTGGCTGGACTGTGCCCTGGTGGAGGACACAGAGCTCAGGGTCACCGTGGATGAGGAGCACCTGGCCACCATCTACATGGATCTGCTCCTCCAGGAAGGTGTGATGGGAATGCACATGGGGGAATTCCTGAAAATGCCCAGCAGGGCTGGGCTGCAGCCCCTGGTGCACTGATACCACCTCTGACTCTCTCTCTGCAGGGAACTTTTTCTGCAGGGCAGTGCCTGGGGTCTGCAAGCTGGAGCAGGAGGGAGAGGAGGGTCTGCAGCTCTGCAGGAATGAGCTGGTCCATGTGAAGAGTGCTGGACAGGATTCCAGATGGGAAGGAATATCCCTGAAGACGGGGCAGCGAGGTGTGGTGCCTGTGACTGCTCTGGAGCCAATAGCTCACCCCTTTTACCAGTAAGTGCTGAATGAAAGGGCTCAAACCAGGATTCTTTCCTGATCCTGGTGCATGACTGGCACCAAGGCTGGCTGGGAAACTCCTCTTGCCTCTGGCAAAGGGCAAGAGCCTCACAATTCTGTGAGGATATTTCCAGGAGGATCCACATCAGGCAAAAAGACTGGAATTAATGCATTCTCTGTCAATGGGACCCAGCAAGGACATGCTCCTACTTCAGATGTGGTTTTTGTAAGGTATTGATTGAGGTCATACATGAGGTTACCTCTGATTAACAGATGAAGAAGTGGCAGAAAAAATTCAGGCAATGCCAGCCAAAGTGAGGCTTCCCACTGGTCACCTGGCTGAGCCTTTCACTTGGAGAAACCTTCCTTAAAGATGGCAAATCCTCCCCTGTGGTGTGACACCATCCCTGGGCTGGCCTGAGCTCAGCAGTGCTCACCAGGACCACTGAGGTCCCCCTTTGCCTTGCAGGTGGTTCCTGAGGAATTATGCTGTGAGCTTTGGCCTCTCCCAGGAGATCAGTGGGACGAACTCTCGGGCCATTGGTGAGTGGCACCTGTGCACTGTCCCAGGCTGGGCACAAAACCTGGGTTTGGCTACAAATGGCCACAAACCCATCTGTTCTTCTGGGACTGACCCCACCACAGGGGCTCTGAGGGAATGCTGCATCTCTGGGCCCTCTGGAATGCAGATCAGCACTTGCAAACCCCGTTCTGAGGAGCACGGAGAGCAGAGAGCTGCTGGTGACACCCTCCTGCCACCGGCTTTTCCCTGTCCCACTGCAATTTTATGTTTCTTTTCATTCTTTCAGGGGTGAGGTTTCAAATCAAGAGGTTCCCACCTTGTGCTCACATGAAACCTGTGCCCTCCACCCAGCCCTTAACCCCAGTCCAGTCCAGTTCAGAGCAAGCTGGACACAGGAGGTCCCTGCAGCTGTGACTTTGTCATGTAGGGATGGGCATTTGCACTATCCAGGATTTCACTCCTGGCAGAATTGAGACAAGGCAGTGTCTCTGAAAATCCATATTTCCAGTCACCTTCCAGGCTGCAGCTCACAGAGGTGTGGAGTTTATCCATCCTTCTTTTATTTTGCATTGTAACCCACTTCTCAAGGAGAAAAGGCAGAGAGCTGGGCCCAAGATCACAATAAATCTCAGGGGAGAGAGGGGCAGCCCTCTCCAGCTGGAATCATGGCCACTCTCTGCCCAGACCTTTTCCAGTGAGGAGGTTTTAGCAGGGATCCCACTGAGATTCCCTTTTGTGCCTTGGTTTCCCAGTCAGAGGCAGGTGCATCGCCACCAAGGACCACAGAGGAGCAGCGTGGGATGAGCTGAGCTTCTCCAAAGGAGATCCCATAGAAATCATTGGATTCTTCATCCCTGGGCTGCCCTGGTTTGTGGGCAAATCCCTCAGCACCAGGAGCATCGGCTTTGTTCTCACCCGACACGTAGACCCCGAGGCTTGCGAACCTCTGTGAGTTTATTTAAATTAAATTCTAGAGGAAAGGGAGGGGAGCCTCCAAATCCTACCTCAAGGCTGTGTGAGAGCCTAGGGCAGGTGATTCCCCTTGCAGGACCTTCACAGAAGGTGGGTTTGAGGTGTGAGCAGAAGCTTTGGCCAGGCTCTGCTGCAGCCCAGACACAAAAACTGCATTTCACCTGCCTCAGGTGATTCTTGGAGAGGAACAGATCCAACCCTGGGCTAATTTCTGCAAGGTGGCTTCCCAGTTTGTCCTAGAAATGTTCAGTTTGTAGCTCTGAGGGGCTGGGAGCCTGGCAAGGGTGGGGAGAGCATTTCCTGCCCAGGAAACAAATCCTGCTCTCCTTCCTCCTGCCCTGGGTGTGGAGGCAGAAGGGCCACTGGCACAGAGCAGAATTCCACACCCTCCCAAGGACCCAGGGAGAGCTGTCCAGGGAGGGAGGGAGGGTGGTAAATCCCACCCTGAGTCAGCAGCTGTCTCTGTTGGTGGCTTCCATGTGATGTCCATCCCAAAAGGCTTCTCCAAGAGTGTGGGTGGGAGGACAAGGTTTTAACCGAGGTCTGCTGGGCTTTCCCCTCTCAGAGTCACTCCAGGTGAGTTGTAGCACTTTTCTCTGACACTCCAGAACGGACAGAGCAGATCAGGTGGTGTCCTGTGGCTTCTGGATTCCAAACCAGACCCATAAGTCCTTTTCTCTGGTGCCTTTCTGTTCCTTCATGGAGAACCTGGATGGGGAAGGTGTCCAGAATCCTGTGTTCATCTGCAACACAACTTCTGTGGTGGGAGGAAGAGAAGGCATGGGAAAACTTCCCATCCCATCCCATCCCATCCCATCCCATCCCATCCCATCCCATCCCATCCCACCCCATCCCATCCCATCCCATCCCACCCCACAGGCCAGCTGCAGTGTCAGGGGCTGGGCACACGCTGACTCTTTTCTCCTGCCCCACCCCAGGGGTAAGGGCTTTGTGTTTCTGAGTGAAGAGGAGAAGTCCCCAGTGCTGCACATCCCATGCAATGGTGACGAGGAGCACTTTGCCACCCTCCTGGGGGACCTGGCACACACTGACATCACCTCTGTGTACAGGCTGGGTGAGTGTCCCCTTCCCTCATATCCCAGTCCCTGCATCCCCAGGGAGAGCTGGGCAGGGCCTGGAGAGCCCCAGGACCATGGGGATGCAGCGGAGGCAACTTCTGGGGTGGAGGCAGCACAAACCTGTGTGAGGTGGTGTTCACAGGGGTCCCAGGAGCAGGGAAGAGATGAGGATCTGACTCCCTGTTTCAGAAGGCTGACTTATTATTTTATTATATATATTACATTAAAACTATACTAAAAGAATAGAAGAAAGGATTTCATCAGAAGGCTTGAAGGAAAGGAAAAAGAATGGAATGAGAATAAAATCTTGTGACTGACCAGAGAGTCTGAGACTGCTGGGCTGTGATTGGCCATTAATTAGAAACAACCACAAGAGACCAATCCCAGATCCACCTGCTGCATTCCACAGCAGCAGATAACCATTGTTTGCATTTCGTTTCTGAGGCCTCTTGGCTTCTCAGGAGCAAAATCCTAAGGAAAGGATTTTTCATAAAATGTGCCTGTGACATCTGTGCTCAGCCTGGTGATGGAGGCTGGAGGTGTCCTCTGGAGGTGACCCTGCCATGCTGGAGTCTGTAGGGCCCTTCTCTGCTGTCACAGCAGCTCCTGAGCTGGGATTCACCCTGGCAGGTGCAGCTCTCCACTGAGCTTGGCCTGCAGGACCAGGGTCGGGGTTTCTGGGGGTTCTCACTTTCTCTGTTCTGGCTGGGTGGCTTTGGGACTTCAGCTGATTTCTGCACATTGACACTGACCAAGGATTTGGGGGTTATTTTCTGTTTGTCTCTTTGTACAGCTGGGTTTGAACCCACAGCTGCGTTCCCACAAGTGCCACCAGGTGAGTAGGAGGAGGGGACAGAGGGGGAGGCTTTGGTGATGGCTTCTGAGGGTGAATTTGGACAGGAGGAAACATCAGAGAATGGCTTGAGTTGGGAAAAACCTTAAAGGTCATCCTGCCATGGTCAGGGACACCTTCCACTATCCCAGGTTTCTCCAAGCCCTGTCCAACCTGCCCTTGGACAATTCCAGGGGTGGGGCAGCCGCAGGGAAGAATTTCTTCCTGATCCCACTGTGGTTTTCCTGTCCCTTCCAGAGGCTGCTCTCCATGGCAGTAAAGAAATCCAGGTGCTCCAGTCCTGGGAGGAGATCAATGACTGGGCTACCAGCAGCACCTCAGAGCTGTCCAGCCCAGGCAGTGAAACAGCCCCTGCCACACTGGAAGATGTTCTCCTGGAGAAGCTGGATGACTTGGATTATCCCAAATTCTTCATTGACCTCAACGCTAGCCACGTGGAGGATGCTGATGTCTTTGACCCCATATTGACCTTCCTCAACCAAGACAGTTTCGTGCCCAGTTTTCAGAGCTTTTATGATCTCAGCTTTTCCTTTCTCCACTCTACTTTTTATGGTTTCTCTGATGAGGATGAACTGGTCCTGTACCTCGAGACTTCCCGGAACTGGGCCAAGAGGACTCATTCACTTTGGGCTCACGTCAGGCTCTGTTTCCTCTTGGGTAAGCTCTGCATCAAAAAGCTCAAGCTTTCCCAGGCCCGGGTGTACTTTGAGGAAGCCATGAGTGTCCTGGACAGGGGCTTTGGGGACCTGCCCCTGCTGGCAGCGCTGCACGGGAGCCTCGCCTCCATCTACCTGAAGCAGAACATGAAGCACAAGTTTTCCTCCCTGCTGGGGAAGACGGTGACCCTGCTCGCGTGCCTGCCTGGCCGCTCCTTCAGCTCGGAGAACGAGCTGGGGCTCCTCACCTACATCCTGAGGGAATCCATCGCCGTGGGCAACGCCCCGCTGGAGGCTCGGATCTGCTTCCTCATTGTCAAGCTCTTCCTGCAGCTGGGCAGGACTGAGGAGGTGCTGCCCTTTTTGGAGCATCTCCAGTGCCTCAGCACCACCTGGCTCAGCCCAGGCAGCCGTGCTGGGCCCCTGGATGCCACTGCCACCCTGGGCTACCTCTACGACAAGAAGTGCCTGCCGAACATCGCGCTGGCCTCCGTCAGGTCCTTCGTTCCCAGCAGCACCAAGGGCACGCCGACCCCCATCTGGAGAGCCGGCTTCATCCTCCAAAACGCTTCCAAGCTCCTGGGGAGGCAGCAGCTGGACAGGAGCAGCATCCCAGCAGTGGCTTGTATGTACCTCAGGCAGGCTCTGCAGTTCTGCTGCGAAAGCAGGGCCGTGCCCATGCAGAGGACGCTCTGCGCCATCCTGTCCAGGACGTACCTCCAGCACGGCCTGCTGGATGGAGCCATTCCCTACGCAGCCAGGGCTGCAGCTCTGGCCAGATTGCTGGGGGAGGAGGAGGCCTTTGAGTCCTCGCTGTGCCTGGCCTGGCTGTACGTGCTGCAGCGGCGGCCGGGCCCGGCGGGGCAGCTCCTGCGGCGGCTGCGGCGCTGCCTGCGGGGCGCGGCCTGCGAGACCCCGCACGGCGCCGTGCACAACCTGCTGGCCATGGCCCTCACCGCCCAGGGCCGCCTCCAGGAGGCTGCAGAGAACTTCCTGAGGGCCCTGCACAAGGCCAAGGAGGCGGGCAGCTGCAGGAACCAGGCCGTGGCCCTGGCTAACCTGGGCCAGCTGAGCCTGTCGTGTGGGGCGGCCCAGCTGGCCGAGCTGTACCTGCTGTGGGCAGTGCGGCTCTACAGCGAGCTCCAGGGCCACCGAGAGATGGACATGGAGCTGGCACAGGTGCTGCTGTGGCTGGCACAGGCCATGGTGGACAGGCAGAGGCTGGAAGATGCCAAACTGTGCTATGAGCTGGCGCTGGGGTTTGCCCTGAAGTGGCAGAACCTGAGGAGTGAGTATAGAGGGGAGCCGGGCAGCGTTTGACCCGGTCAGGTCCCCATTGCTGTCCCCTGAGCTGTCCTTCTCCTTTTCCCTGTGCCACACAGGTCAGCTGTCCCCTGAGCTGTCCTTCTCCTTTTCCCTGTGCCACACAGGTCAGCTGTCCCCTGAGCTGTCCTTCTCCTTTTCCCTGTGCCACACAGGTCAGCTGTCCCCTGAGCTGTCCTTCTCCCTTTCCCTGTGCCACACAGGTCAGCTGTCCCCTGAGCTGTCCTTCTCCCTTTCCCTTGCCACACAGGTCAGCTGTCCCCTGAGCTGTCCTTCTCCCTTTCCCTGTGCCACCGCAGGTCAGCTGCACGTCACGGAGCGTCTGTGCCATTTCTACAGCAGAGTGTGCCCCGAGCTGCAGGCCTGCATCACCTACCACGAGCACTGGGCATCCCTGGCACGGCAGCTGCAGGACAGGGAGCTGGAGGCCAGTGCCAGGCAGGCCCTCAGCCAGCTCTACCAGGCTCTGGGCACACCTGAGTGAGTGCCTGGGCTGTGGGATGCTGCCAGAGTGTGCTGGCTTTCCTGGGGTGTCCCTCGAGCAGGGTGGTGGTGGCTCCATCTGCCCCACAGCTCTGGTTCTGGGATTTATGAGCTGTCACTGTGCTCTGAGAGGGAGCAGCTCAATGTCAACCAGAGCTGGGCAAACGTTGTCCCAGACAGAGCTGGAGTGTGGCCAAACACAGTTTTCCAGGACACATCCAGGCTTCAGCAGAGTGACAGGGAATTCATTGCTTCCTTTGGAAGCTGATCCCAGTGATTAATCACCACTCCCCAGGGAGAACGGGCTCCTTATCTGCTCTTTGAGTAAGCCTGGATTCAGCCTCCAGCTGCCAAGGCTGCCCTTCCCACATCTGCTGGGATATTGTCCCCAGGGAGGGACTAAAGACCCACAGGAGGTGCTTAAAACCAGTATCAGCTTACCTTTAATCCCTGCCTAACACTGTGTGGGACTGGGACTGGGAGAGGAGGGGAGAGGGAGAGGGAGAGGGAGAGGGAGAGGGAGAGGGAGAGGGAGAGGGAGAGGGAGAGGGAGAGGGAGAGGGAGAGGGAGAGGAGAGGCTGGGACAGGCCACAGACCTTGAAGGCAATCAGATCAAAGAGTGCAGAGCCAGTTCCCAGTCCCAGAAGGACAAATGGGCAGGGCTGTCCCCATCTGGGATGTTCACCTCCCAGCCAGGTCAGGGTGAGTGCAGGGGGAAGGTATTCAGGGAGCAGATGCCTGTCATGTGAACGGTGCTATTTAGGATCACAAAGCACCCCATTGCCTGGGCTCCCAGGACAGCTGGGGCCTGCCTGCCAGCAGGAGAGACACCAAGCAAACAAAGTGCCCTGGACACTGCTGGCTCTCCCTTCCCCACAGCTGAGTCCATGCCCAGCCCTCTGGCTCATCCCACTGCCTGGCCTTGTGTCCTCCAGTGACCAGGGGCTGGAAAAGGGGCTTGGACATGTAGCCAGAGATCTCACAAGGGACAAACACCAGGCAGAGGTGTGGGTTTGGGTGTCAGGTGCTGTCTGGGACATGTAGGTACAAGCATTCCCTCCCTGTGCTCCTATGTGGAGCTGGGAGTGACTTTGGGACTTGCTTTAGGGAGGCAGATTGGGTTTGGAGGTGACCTGGATGAAGCCCTCTTAATCACCCAGGGGTGAGGAGCAGCGTGAGTGAGACCACTGGTGTCCTGAATTGTCCTAAGGTGGCCAAATGCCCGTTAAACCTGAGCACCAAAGCATGGAGACATCCATGATCCTTTTGTCAGAGGTGACCATGTCCTTCTGCCCCCAGCCTTTGGTAACCCCAGGAGGAGAGGGCAGGGGGTCAGTGCCATGGGGAGGTGGCCTGGGGACAGCTCTGTGACTCCTCTGAGGTGGCTTTTTGCCTGTTGCCATCACAGGGCTTTGAGACAATCCCTGGACTGCACCAAGCAGAGCCTGAGGATCTTCATCGACCTCCAGGAGGCTGTGAAGGCAGCAGAGGCCTGGCTGCAGGCAGGAAAACTCTATTATCTCCTGCAGGAGGATGAGCTGGTGGAAATGTACTTCCAGGTATGGGGGAGGTGGCTGGAGCTGTGCCTTGCATTCTCATCACAGCCTTTTGGGGCTGGGAAACGTGGAAGGGAAAGTTGTGAGCACTGTAAACCTGCTGCTGGAAGGAGGAGCTCTTGCCTTGCCCTCAGGCACTGAATTTCCTCTCTTTCTTTCCATCCACTGAGTTTAGAGGATTTTGGGGTGAAAAGAAGTGAGTTCATTGAGTCAGAAAGTGATGTGGCAGTGCCAAAAGAAGCTGGAGGTGCCAAGTGAGCAGTTCCCATTGAAATATCCATAAATAAGGGACAAGTGCCAGGGAAGTCCTTGGAGTTGAAGACTTCTGGCACCTCTCCATCTCCAGCATTATTTTATCAGCTGAGCTGCAAAGTGGAAGAGCAGTTCCTAAAATTTGAGGTTTATTACATCACACCAAATGTCACTCCAGCCCCTTTTTCCTTCCAGGCAGCCATCCAGACTGCTCTGAAAGGGGACAACTTCTCCTTGGCCATGGAGCTTTATGAGAAAGCAGGTGACACCTTCTTCAATGGCAGCCGGAACAGGGCCCGGGCAGTGGAGTTTTACAGGGTATGGAGCCCCCTGAGCATTCTATCCCTGTGTCCCCACTGTGTTGGCTGGGAGGGCTTTGCCTCAAGGATGGAGGGTGCAGAGGGATGGGGTCATCCCAAGGGTGCCAGAGTGGGAGGCTTGGAGCACAGATTTGCAAAAAAAACCCCAAAATTATTTGGAATTGGGAATTAATCCTGGTGGTGTTAAGTGTGGTCACTCCTGGGTACACCCAGTCAGAACTCCCAGCACCCAAGGAAGGGCAGGGATCAGACTTTGAGAGCCACTGGGATATAAAACTCATTTTCAAGGAACTAAAACCTAAACCTGCAGTGCCCATCCCCTGCTTTGGTCCCTGGCCTGCTGCTCTGTCACCCCTCTCAGGCAGTGCTGACCCTCCAGGAACATCCTGAGCTCACCATTCTCTCTCCTTAGGGAGGAGCTGTGCCCTTGGCCAGGAAACTCAAGGCCACCCAGACAGAGCTGAGGCTGTTCAACAAACTGGCAGAGCTGCAGATCAGCCTGCAGGGCTACGAGAAGGCTCTGGAGTTTGCCACGCTGGCAGCCAGGCTCAGCCTCAGGGTTGGTGAGTGATTTACACCCAAAAGTAACTGGCAGTTACTGGGAGTTACTGGGCAGTGGGTGATTTATTGGGAGAGCCACTGAATCTTGTGGATGAGAACAAGATCCATGTGAAAAGGGGATTTCCTGCTTTCCTAACACTGCTGGACCTGCTCTTACCCAAAGTCATGACAGCTTTTTTGAGGCCACTTCCTCTTTTTTCAGCTGTGTGATAGCAGAGGGTTTGTGTTACCCCAGAGCACAGGAAGTCTGGTGAAAGCACAGGACTCAGCAGTTCCTCTCTGCCTGCTTCTGCTGAAAACCTCACCCCTTCCCATTACAGAAATAGTAATGGGATGGGACCAGTCCTGTACCAGCCCCTTCCAGCACCCAAAAAAATCCCCTGGCTGGATGATACTCCTGGGCCAAGCTGTCCAGCTGTGGCATCAACCACCCTGCCCGTGGCTCTGTTTTCTCTCAGAGGTATCCATGCCCCCATGATACCTGCTGAGAAAATGCATCCAGAGTGGCTCAGCAGGGCTGGGGGTGGATTGAGCTGGATCAGCAACTTTTCCAGGAGATCCATGGCAGGAGCTGGTTAATTCCACACACCTTTTTCCAAATCCATGGCAGGAGCTGATTAATTCTACTCACCTCTTTTCCAGATCCACGACAGGAGCTGGTTTATCCCATCCCTTTCTTTCCCAGGGGATCCATGGCAGGAGCTGGTTAATTCCACCCCTCTATTTTCCAGGAGATCCATGGCAGGAGCAGGTTGATTCCACCCACCTCTCTTCCAGGAGATCCATGGAAGGGTCTGGTTAATTCCACACACCTTCTTCCAGATCCATGGCAGGAGCTGGCTGATCTCACCTCTCTTTCCCAGGGAATCAGATCCCATCCCTCTCTTTCCCAGGGGATCAGCTGCAGGAGCTGGTTGATCTCACCTCTCTTTCAGCTGCAGGAGCTGGCTGATCCCATCTCTCTTTCCCAGGGGATCAGCTGCAGGAGCTGGCTGATCCCATCCCTCTCTTTCCCAGGGGATCAGCTGCAGGAGCTGGCTGATCCCATCTCTCACTTTCCCAGGGGATCAGCTGCAGGAGCTGGCTGATCCCATCTCTCTCTTTCCCAGGGGATCAGCTGCAGGAGCTGGCTGATCCCATCTCTCTCTTTCCCAGGGGATCAGCTGCAGGAGCTGGCTGATCCCATCTCTCACTTTCCCAGGGGATCAGCTGCAGGAGCTGGCTGATCCCATCCCTCTCTTTCCCAGGGGATCAGCTGCAGGAGCTGGTTGATCCCATCTCTCTCTTTCAGCTGCAGGAGCTGGCTGATCCCATCCCTCTCTTTCCCAGGGGATCAGCTGCAGGAGCTGGCTGATCCCATCCCTCTCTTTCCCAGGGGATCAGCTGCAGGAGCTGGTTGCCTTCCACCGCCTGGCCACAGCCTATGACTTGCTGCACATGCACGAGATGGCCGAGGATTGCTACCTGAAGACCCTGGCCATGCGTCCCCCCGTGCTGCAGAGCTCAGCAGAGGCCCTGTACTACTGCAAGGTCTACTGGCACCTGGGCAACCTGGCCCTGCACAAGCTGAAGGTAAAAGAGGAGCCCTCCCCTGGTGCTGTGCCTCGGATGGAGGGCTGAGGGTGGAGGTCACATCTGCTTTTGAAGAGGAGAAGAGAATTTGGAAAGAAATGTTGGCACTGAGCACCATTCCAGTGAAATCAGGTGCCCCTGGGTCCTGCTGGACCCCCAGGCTCTGCTCCTGCTCCCTCCTGCCCTGTGAGCTCCAGGGAAGTGTTGTTATGGGGCATGACACAGCACAAAGTACCACGACCCCATCAGAAGGGTGCAAGAGAGATTTAATACAGCAATGTGTTGCTTTTATACTTTTTCAAAATATTTACATTCATCCAACAGACACATTCACTGCCCATTGGTTATAGGAATGAAACAAAGTTCTCAGTGGGTGACCAAGGAGCCACATCATTCTGTGAGCCAGCTAGAGTCTGTATCTCTTAACTTTCTCTCCTTCATCACATCTCCATGGTGACAACCTTGGTGTCTTCCTCAGGAGAGATATGGGGCTTTCCTTGGCTCACAAGAACAGAACAGAATGTCTTTCCTACAGTGAAGCCCCTTCCTAACTCCTGTTCTGTGTTTTCTCTCAGGATGAACAGGATGCAGCCTCCTACTTCCTGCTGGCCCTGGCTGCAGCCACCGAGCTGGGAGATCAGGAGCTGCAGGCCCTGCTCCGTGCCAAGCTGGGTGCCATCCCCGGAGCCCCAGGGGGACCTGAGGGCACCCCAGGCTGTGCCACTGACCGGCCCCGGTGGCTGAGCCAAGGTGGCCACGTGGTGTGACCCATGTGCCAGCCTGGGGACACCAGTGGAGCCATCCAACAGCACCCTGCAAGGTCTGTCTGCCCACCAGGACCGGCCCAGCAGGCTCCTGCACCACGTCCTGAGGGGCTGGAAGGGTTTGGGCTCCTCCTCCCAAGCACTTGGGACCCTGGCCTTGTTTTCCAGGAGCAGGGCTGTGCCCAGAGCAGAGGTGGCACAGCCAGGGCAGCAGTGCTGGAGCTGGGGGTGCAGCAGGGCTGAGCTCCTGGGGGGTTCAGGGGTGCCCTGCCCAGGATGAGGATTGGGGGTGCTGCCATGTGCCTGTCCCCACAGCTGCCCCACACCTTGGAGCAGCTCAGCCCGACCCAAACGTGTCTGGCATAGCAACTCCTTTATTTACACCTGGTTTTTATCCTCATCTTCTCCATGAGGTCTGTGGTGACAACTCTACCAAGCCCCTCTCCTGTAAAAAGCACCACCAAAGCTTTTGGCCGTGAGGGACAGAATTAGGGAAGCGAGGAGGAATAAAGGGGCTGGTCCAGCCTCATCTGGGGGCAGAAAAAAACTGCTCAGGAGGAGGCAGAGCCCACCCTGACCCCAGCCAACCTCCGGGTCTGGAGCAGGAGCACAGGAACGGGGAGACGCTGGAGTCCCCATCCCTGGAGGTGCCAGAATGTGGATGTGGCATTTGGGGACACGGGTTAGTGCTGGGGAACGGTCGGGCTCGATGACCTTGGAGGGATTTCCCGACCTTGGAGGGATTTCCCCGCCCGAGCTGTTCTCCGGGCACGGGAGGATGCAGAGCTCTGCTGCTCAGCCCGGCTCAGCCAGCAGAGAGCAATCAATGCCCATTTCTGCAGCGGGAGCGGCTCCCTCGCAAAGCCCGAGCCCGGCTCTGGAGCGCAGGGAACAAGGAGAGCTTTTCCCAGCTGATCTCTTTGCTTTGGCAACCAGTGGCCATCTGGGCTTCACAGCCAGACCCCGCTCCCGGTTCCTCCAGCTCCCTGCCCGTGCTGCCCCGCTCAGATTGTCAAATGCAGAATATTTGTTTCCTCCCTCCCTGCTCTCTACAAAGGCCGAGTTCAGCTTCCTCCTGCAGTCCCTCCGAGGCGTTTGTCACCGGGGCAATGATTGTTTTCCTCCTGTTTACCGAGCATCGCTGCAGTGCTGCCGGGCAGCCTCACACCCAGCCCGGAGCAGGGGAATCTCCATCCTGGGTGAGATCCAGCCGGCTCAAGGCTCCCAAAAACCTCCCTGCCCACCCCACCTGATGGGCACCCTGACTTCAGTGCAGCTGCTTGGTGCTCACCATGCCAGGGCAGGATGTTTTCTGCAGTTTTTCAGTCAGTTCTCCTTTTTCTTTTGGTCTAGATGGTCTGTAAGGACCATTCCAACTCCTGAGCATCCTCTGGATCTTTTCACACACAGGGAAAAGCAGGGTGTCACACTTTTGTGCCAGGAGGAAGATGGACAGCTGGAAATCAGAGCGTGGAGAGGAGCTGGGATGGCTCTGGAAGCCCTAAGGGCTTTGTTTAAAGGGACAATTGGAAATCAGAGCGTGGAGAGGAGCTGGGATGGCTCTGGAAGCCCTAAGGGCTTTGTTTAAAGGGACAGTTGGAAATCAGAGCGTGGAGAGGAGCTGGGATGGCTCTGGAAGCTCTAAGGGCTTTGTTTAAAGGGACAGTTGGAAATCAGAGCGTGGAGAGGAGCTGGGATGGCTCTGGAAGCCCTAAGGGCTTTGTTTAAAGGGACAGTTGGAAATCAGAGCGTGGAGAGGAGCTGGGATGGCTCTGGAAGCCCTAAGGGCTTTGTTTAAACACTCAGGCTCAGTGTCTGAGCTGGCCTGACTCAGCTGAGCTCCAGGAGTCAAACAGAGACTCTGGAGCTGCTTTGGAACCAAATGTGTCCTTCTTAAATCACAGCAAAACAAAATTGTGGTGCCTGTGGGGAGAAAAAGTCTTCCTCCTTGGGAGCATCCTGTAAAATTCATTTTCCCTGTCCCTCACCTGCCTGCCTGCTCCCACCTGCAGCGATGAGCGGGATGAGAGCTCAGGAGGGCCAGGGCTCATTAAAATTCACAATACAGTGAAATTAAAAGCTGTTGTTCATGTGCACCAAGTCCTGGGTCCATGCCCAAGGAAAGATGAGGATATTCCATCCCTCCAGCCACCAGTTTCGTGGGCAGAGAATCTGGGGACTTTGTGCCAGTGGAGGTCACCGGGTGGTGGCTCAGCTCCTGCAGCTCCTGTCCTCCTCCAGCCTGGGGCATTCTGTGGGACACTGCAGGAGGGATGCAGAGCCCGGCCAGGGCTGTGCTGCTGCTCCAGGAGAAGGCTCTGGCAAGAGAAGGAATGTGGGAACACAGGAATTACCCTGCAGAAAGCATCGACCACCAGCGCCCTGCCCCGACACCGCAGAAATAGGGGAAAGGGAAGGGATGGATCAAATCTCCTCTGACACCAGCGGGGCCGTGGCTCGTGACTCCTGCCCCAGCCACATGTGACTGCCTGTTCCATGCCCAGGCCAGGAGTTTTCCTTCCTCCCTGCAGCCAGACAGGCTGGAAATAGGCCTGGAGGGAGCCACGTGCAGCAGCACGAGCTGCACAGAGCAGCACCTTCCCTCCCAGTGCTTCCAGAGGGTGCTGGGAGCTGCAGGGACACCCCTGCTTTGGATTTGGTGCCCCAATCCTTCCCCAGTTTGGCCTTCCAGCACTCCCAGTCCTGGCACTGTGATCCCCTGTTTGTTTGATGCCTCAGGGGGCCATTTAAGGCCTGGAGTAACCAGGGGCTGGATTTCTCTCCCATATGTTCATTCTTGGACAGTGGAAATACCACGACAGGAATAATTCTTGCATCATCTGAGCTCTGCTGTGAGCCTCCCGTGGAATGGGGAGAAAGGAAATGCTGATAAATGGAAATGCAGATATGGACAGAGGGCTGGATTTATTTGGATTTTCGTGGAAATGACTAATTTCTGCAGAAATACAGCACCCAACAATAACAGCTGTTATCAGCAGACATTTTTTCATCATTCCTTCGTGGCACACTGGTGCAAACTGGGCTGGATGAGAGACCTGGAGTGGAGGAGCAGCGAGGCTGAGGCAGAGATAAACCCTGAGCTCAGCTTATCTCAGAGGTGGCTGCTCCTCTCTGGGCAGCATCTCCTGCTGTTGCCTGGCTCAGTAATGAGGAGTTGGTAAACACCAGCTGTTCTGCTAAGCAGAGCTGGGGGGAGTGTGTAAACTGGGTAATTTAGATTAAAAATCATTTATTTGCACAGCAACCTGCTTGTTCAGTGATAATTGGGCTCATAAATATGTATGGGGGAGGAGGAGCAGGGGCTGAGGCTGAGCCAGAGCCAGGAGTCACCAACTGTGGCTGCAGGGGCTTGAATAAACTCTCCATCTGTGCACTGGGGGGTGTTGGGATGGAAACACCTGGAACAGGCCTGGAATTCCTGCAGTGCTGCTGGGCCTGCCCTGAGAGCTCACCTTGTCCTGGGGGAGGGCAGAAGGGGCAGAGCAGCAGCAGGGAAGTGCCTCTGGATGGGGAATAGAGAGGCCAGATGTAAAAATAATGCCCAGCAGGGGTTTGAAACTCCTTGTGCTGAGGTGGTATCAGGCAGGGGGCACTCCTGGAGCTGCCACCTCTGCTGGCACTGCCCACAGCCACCTCAGTGTCCCTGGCACTCCCCACCTGGGATGGGCATTCCCAGGGAGAAATCCCTGTGGGCATGGAGAGGGCAGGGAGAGCAAAGTGGTAAAATGGGGCAGAAAACACAACCCAAGCATCCAGCTGGTGAAACCCCAGTGCCAGGGACACGTGGATGTGGCTCTGATGGGTGCCAGGGGAGGGGGACAGCTCCCTGCTCCTGCCTTGTCCTGGCTTAGGAGGTGCCAGGGGGAAATGGGGGTCCCAGGGAAGGTGCTCAGAGCTCCTGTGGGCTGTGCCAAGAGTGACAGCTCCTCACAGAGTGAAACAGGCAGAAAAGAGGCAGGAAAAAGGCAGGAAACAGGTGGGAAACTGGCAGGAAATAGGCAGGAAAACTGGGAGGAAAGAGGCAGAAAAAATGGCAAGAAATAGGCAGGAAAACTGGCAGGAAAGAGGGAGGAAAGAGGCAGAAAACCTGTGAGGAAACTTTCAGGAAAACTGGGAGGAAAGAAGTGGGAAACAAGTAGGAAATAGGCAGGAAACAGCTAGGAAAACTGGGAGGAAAGAGGTAGGAAAACTGGGAGGAAAGAAGCAGAAAAGAGGCAGGAAAACTGGCAGGAAAGAGAGAGGAAATAGGCAGGGAAGAGGCAGGAAAACTGAGAAGAAACTGGCAGGAAAGCTGGGAGGAAAGAGGCAGGAAAACTGGGAGGAAAGAGAGAGGAAATAGGCAGGAAAACTGGCAGGAAAGAGGAGGGAAAAAGGCAGGGAAGAGGCAGGAAAACTGGGAAGAAACTGGCAGGAAAACTGGCAGGAAATAGGCAGGAAAGCTGAGAGGAAAGAGGTAGAAAAGAGGCAGGAAAGCTGTCAAGAATCTTGCAGGAAAGCTGGGAGAAAAACTGGCAGGAAAAAGGGAGGAAAGAGGCAGGAAAAAGGCAGGAAAGAGGCAGGAAAGCTGGGAGGCAAGAGGGAGGAAATAGGCAGGAAAACTGTCAAGAAACTGGCAGGAAAACTGGCAGGAAAACTGGGAGGAAAACTGGGAGGAAAACTGGCCTAGGAGTCTGTTCTCCCCACAGCACTGGGGCCAAGTGTAGGAAGCAGCACAAGTGCCAGCAATTCCTGTCACACTGCAGGAGAGGGAGGGAAATGATAAAGTCTCCACATTTGGCCGTGGAGACTCTTGGAATGCAGTCCAGGAATGAGGATGAATTCACAGAAATGAGCTCCTGAGCAGCAGATGGGTTTTGAGGAAGGAAGAATAAATCCTTACATAACCAAACTCCCCCTGTGCTCTGGTTATGGGCTGCTTGTTTTCTTTTGCTGTTTTGTTTGGGTTTTTTCCTTTCTTTTGCACCTGCTCTGACTTGGTTATAAATTCTATATCTGCAGGATTTATGGGCTGGCTGTGGGCTTTAATCCTCCCTGGAACACCCTCAGCTCCTTGCAGCTGATTGTTTAATGGCAGCACGATTTTTTCTTCCCCTGTCTGAGATTTAAGCCAGGCTTGATCCCAAAGTATTCCTACAATATAAATCAGGTTAAAAAAAACCCTTCCTCTGTGCTTTGGGAAGGATTTCATGAATTCCTACATGACTCCAGAGCATCAGGAGTCTCTCCCAGATTTCCCTGACCCATCCAGCTGGGTTTTGCCATTTTTATCTCATGGTGTGGCAGAAGGATGAGCTGTGAGCTCTGTGCTGGCTGTGCTGGGGCAGAGCACTGAGGAACAGGGATTGGCACCCAAGGGAAGCCAAACCTGGCACCTTCAGAGCCATCTCTGTGCCCTGTGCCTGTACAACAGCTATTTTGGGAGTTATTTGGTACCCCAGAAGATTTAGGGGATGTCCATGTCCTGCCTTTTCTCAGTCCTTTCTTCCTGCATCACCTGGACTCCTCCTTACAGATCCTCTGCTGGCCTTGACAGATTTTCTCCTGAAATCTTCTTGCTGCTGTTTTGATAAACTCCCAGCCATGAGCTGCTTTGTTCTCAAATCCTTTCCAAACCTGCCCTAAAAACTGATACAAACTACTTTTGTGGTGCCTCCCTCTTCTCCCTCTGGATTCACCTCCAGCTGGAAATCCCTTGATCTTCTTGTATTTCCACCTGGAAGGATACAACAGCCTAAGGAACACTGAGGAAAGTCTCTGTTGGGCACTCTGCAAACCCTACCGGAGCTCTGGTGATTTATTTTTTGGCAGGCTGTGGAATTCAGCAGGTGATGCCACAGCATCTGAAAATTCCACCCAATTCTTGCCCTGCTCACTCTTTATTTGGGGTGGCCGAGGTGCTGCCAACACCCTCTGGCCCAAACCCGTGCGGGTGCAGGGGTGCAGGGCGTGGGTGCGAGAGAAACCCGGGGCTAATGAACAGCAGCTCGTTAACATTTCCTGCTCTCCGGGCTAAAGGTCCGAACGCCGAGCATCCTCCCAGGCACCGCAGCTCGGAGCATTCCCAGCCCGTCCCTGCCAAACCGCAGCTGCCGTTCCTGTGGGATTTAGGGAAACGAGCCCTGTCCTTTTCCGTGCCCTCAAACAAGGGCGAGAGGCTTGGCTGAGAGAAAAAATAAACACGAACCGCGATGGGGACGTGGATGCCACGGGAGTGCCTGTCCTCCCCTCCCCAGCGAGAGGAATGGTGGGTTTGTCTTTCCAAACAAGCTGTGGGTCTGCCGGTAGATAAAACCAGCACTGGGAGATAAAAGAAACAGTGGGAAGGATTCCACTAATTGATGAATGGAAAAAGAGATTTGCTTTTACAAATAAGCGTTAGGTTTGCTGATAAACGAAATTAGACATTGAGAGATGAAAGGAACAATGAAGAAGAAAAACCCCTAAACTCTGTAAGAATTAAAAATGAAAAGGGAGGGTTATACATTAGTCAGGATTTGAGGAAGAGATCTCCACCATCGGGCAGCGAAGAAGGGGTTGTTGGACAGAACTTTGGGAGGGGTTAAAGGGTTAAAAGGGAAAAACCTCCATTGTGAGGGGTTAAAGGGTTAAAAGGGAAAAACCTCCATTGTGAGGGGTTAAAGGGTTAAAAGGGAAAAACCTCCATTGTGAGGGGTTAAAGGGTTAAAAGGGAAAAACCTCCATTGTGAGTGGTTAAAGGGTTAAAAAGGGAAAAACCTCCATCGTGAGTGGTTAAAGGGTTAAAAAGGGAAAAACCTCCATTGGGAGGGGTTAAAGGGTTAAAAAGGGAAAAACCTCCATTGTGAGTTGTTAAAGGGTTAAAAGGGAAAAACCTCCATTGTGAGGGGTTAAAGGGTTAAAAAGAGAAAAACCTCCATCGTGAGGGGGCTCAGCACATGGTGTGTGGGGGGGAATCTTTTGCTCCCAGCGCTGTAACCTTTTTTCTTTATTCAGTCTTCTGCTGTATTTTCGATAAGGTGTAATAAACCTTCCTAAACTCTGAAAAGTGAGGAGCATTTCTCACCCTGGGCATCCCGGGAGCCGCGGCGAGGGGCAGCCCAGGCTGCTCAGCTCGCTGGAGCCGTTCCCTGCTGCCAGCGCCTCCAACGGAGCCTGCCCGAGAGAAACACAGCCAGGGTGGGCAGGGGTTACCATGGCAAGGAGCTGCTCCCGGTCCCTGCATCCCTTCCAGCCCGAGCTGGAGCCTGCAGAAATCACTGAGCTGCTGCACACCCAGGCACACACCAGCTGAACCTGTTAATTCAGCTTCAGTTACACAGCAACCTCATGTTTATTAAAAAACCAACAGATTTAAAAAAAAAATTATATTTAATGTCTGCCCAGGAGACAGGGATCGATTTCCTGCTCGTTAGACAATTTATTATTATTATTATTATTATTATTATTATTATTATTATTATGCATCGTTGGGTTGAGTTTCACATACAAAAAGTGATGAAACCCAAAGCGATGAGCATGAGATGCCTGTAACTTAATTTATGTGGAAGAGCTTTATTAGCTCCAAGCCTGGAACATTCCAGGAGAGTTTTAGCCACATCCCCCCCAAAACGGTTTCAAAAGGCCTCGTCTCAGTGCCCTGAGGAGGGACACACTCCCAGAAAAGCAGCATCTCCTCCCACCCCTCCTTCCAGCAGCGCCCGCTTGGGAATGCAGGAGAACCCAGGTGGTTCAAGAATTTTGAGGTTCTTTGGGCGATTCTCACTTTCCAGGTGCTCCCATCCCAGTGTTTGTCACCACATCCCCTCCCAGACGCTGTCAGGGAAACGCCACACTCGGTGGCCCTGTCCCTCCCTGCGGTGTCACAGCCTCATCACGTCTCATTAGTTAATGAGAGCACAGAGGAAGAAGCCGGAGCAGCCCCGGAGAAGGTGAGAAAATGTTCAGCGAGCTCAGGCAGCAGCGCCAGAGGTGCTGCCCTGGGTGGCAGCCGCGCCTGGGGCAGCTCGTCCCTGTCCCCGGGGATCAGCAGGGAGGGACCAGAGGTGGCTGCTGGTGACATTCCGGGACAGCTCCGGTGGGAAAAGCAACGGGAAAAACCACTCAGCGCAATGGGAAAGTGCGGCGGTGTGAATGAAACCAAAATAACAGAGAGAGTATCTCAGGGGAAGGAGAGAAAAGAGAAAATGCACATTTTTGCTTCCAGCAGGCCTAAGGAAGGGAACATCCCCAGAGCCCCCTGTGCCCCCTGCATTCCCAGGTGATTCCCGACTTTTCCAGCCCTGAGGATGCTGCCCGAGGTGCTGGGTGCCCTGGGCAGCATTCCCAGGTTATTCCTGGTTTTTCCAACCCTGGGGATGCTGCCCGAGGTGCTGGGTGCCCAGGGCAGCATTCCCAGGTGATTCCCGGTTTTCCCAGCCCTGAGGATGCTGCCCAAGGTGCTGTGATTCCTGCTGCCTGCTCTGCCCTCTCTTTGCCCAGGGCTCGAATCCTTCCTTTCATTTATTTGCCAAACCCAGCATTTCCCGATCTCTGCACACAACACAACCAGAGAGCAAAGCCCCAGCTCTGGGCGCCCCCAGCACTGGAGGGGAACACGAGGAAATCTGAATTTCCTCTGCCCAAAGCAGCTGGAAAAGTGGAAGATTTGAATTTCCAGCAGTGCTCTCCTCCTGCAGCCCCACCACGGGCAGGGAAGAAAGGCAGAAGAGACTCCTCCATGGCAAATTCCCAGGATTTGCTTTTCCAGGTTGATTTTTAAAACCCCTCTGCTGGTTATTTACTGCTGAGCTCTACATTTAGGGAGTATATTGTACCTGACTCATTTTATGGCCTGCCTTGCCTTTTATCTTGCCTGGCTATTAATTTAACCCAGCAAATCTCTGTGTTTGTCAGCTCTGATTCCTGGGGTACCACAGGACTTTGTTTGGGAATTGATTTGTGCTTCCTGATGCTTCAATAAAGCCATTTGGAATAAACACAGCTCTTCATTTCCCTGGCAGTACGTGGGGAACAGGCACAAAAATAGACATTTATTTCACAAGAGGAGCAAGGGGAGGGCAACAGGGACGGGGTTGCCTCTAAATAAGGTGAAGATTGCAGGGCAAACGAACCTGGATTTATCCAGCAGGACCTGCTGGGTGCAATATTCTGATTTTTTGCTGTCTGCTGTGCCCAGGGAAGGAGTTCTGGTTCTCTCTTGTCCTGGTAATTCCCACACCAGGGAAGGGGAGAGGGAGGCTCGATCAGGAATCCAGGCAGAACCAGACAGAACTGGGAATGGGGTTGGTCCCTCACCTTTGGAGAGATCCCAGACTCCCTGCTGCTTCTCCCCACTGCATGAATCCCAGTTTTCCATGTCCTTTCTCTCCATTCCTTTCTCACACCTGATTTCTCACCAGTCAGGAGCCCTCAGTGTGGCAGGAGAGGACAGGAGGGGTTAATTTGAATTCCTTTTTTTAATTTTTTTTTTTTTTTTTTTTTTTTTTGCCAGCAATTTTCCCTCTGTGTTATCCTGCAGGATGCCAAGGCTGCAGCTTGGAGAGCTCCTCATTCCCACCCTGCCCACATTTTCAGGGAGATGGGGGAGGTTTGGCCAGGCTGGAAGGGACCTGAACCATCCTAAACTTCCACCAAAACGAGAGGGGAAATTTTATCATGAAGCCAAAGAGAAGCTGAGCAGAGAAAGGAACTGAAGTGGCTGCTTTACCAAAATGCTTCATTTTTCTCTGAAATTAATTAGCTGAACCCTGACAAAACCTGTTATTAAAAGAGCACCCTTGTCTTTTTAATCATCTGAGCTGTTTATAAAGTGCAGCCAGAGGCTGGAAATCAAACCCTCTCCTCCAGCTCTTTTGTTCATCTCTATCTGGGGGGGAAAAATTCATTAAAAAATTACTGGCAGCCCTGAGCCAACGGCAACAGGCATCTCAAAAAGTCCTGTAATGAACAACTCTGTCAAATGGCCAAATAAAAGGGAAAATAGGACAGCAAACAACAACTTGGGCAGTTGGCTGCCAGCGGGGGCTGCAATTAGGAGCTGTGTGATTCACACCCCACACTCGCCCACCACTGCTCTTTAGAGGATGATTCAAGGATTGCATCACTCCAATTCCCTGGGACCTTCCTTTTGGCACTGGAAAAAAGGCAAGGAGGCAGCTGGGCTGCTCTAAAGCTGCAAGCGCGACTGAAAATGGAGAAGTGAAGTTGTGCTGCTCCTTGCACGGTCCCGGGACAGCTCAGAGTTCTGGATGGGGTGGGCAGGGGTCCAGGGGAGGGGGCTGAGGGACGGGGGGAGCATCCCCTGGTCCTGGGTGAGGAGGCACCAGGGGCCAGGGGGACGGAGCAGCTCTGCTGGGAGGAGAGGCTGGGATTGTTCAGCTGGAGGGGAGAAGCTTTGGGGTGACACAGTGGTGGGCTTGCAGGGCCTGAAGGGGCTCCAGGACATAGGGAGAGAGAGGATTTACAGAGGATGGAGGGACAGGACACAGGGAATGGCTCCCAGTGCCAGAGGGCAGGGTTAGGTGGGATACTGGGAGGAATTCCTCCCTGTGAGGGTGGGGAGGGGCTGGGATGGAATTCCCAGAGAAGCTGTGGCTGCTCCATCCCTTGAAGTGCCCAAGGATGGGGCTTGGAGCCACCTGGGACGGTGGGAGATGTCCCTGCCATGGCAGGGGTGGCACTGGGTGATCTCTAAGGTCTCTCCCAGCCAGGGACCCTCTGGTGCTGTGGTCTCTGTTATCAGCAGCCCTGAACCTGGGGGTTGTGCCCTGTGCCACCTCAGGGCCCCACACCTACCCAGAACTGCCTCCTTCACATTTCCAGGGCATTTTTCCAAAGCTGCCACACTGTGGGGACCCTTTCCCGGCGGACCAGGTCCTGTGTCACCCTGCACGTGGTGCCATGGCAGGAGTGGGCACTGCACCAATATTCACCTCTCTGCAAGCACAAGCTGCTGCTGGGACTCACTCCAGATGATTCCCATCGATCCAGCCCTGTAAATGACTCAAGCCAATGTTCTCCAAACCTGTGCTTAACAGGAAAACTTGATTGGATTTGCTGCTGGAGATTGGCTTGGTTTCAGTTACATTCCTGGAGTTATTTTCCTTTTCCTCTGTGGAACAGGTGTGGTTTCACAAGTGAGGAATTTCCCCCGTGGGCTTTGCATGGAGCCCTGCAGCTCTGAAGGACTCACACCCTGTGTGACCACGCAGCTGGGGCACCACCCGTGCCACTGTCACCTCCAGGTCCCCACAGCCACCACGGGCAGAGCAGCTCCTGCAGCTCCTGCACCCCTGCAGTTCCTGCAGCTCCTGCAGCTCCTGCAGCTCCTGCACCCCTGCAGTTCCTGCAGCTCCTGCAGCTCCTGCAGCTCCTGCACCCCTGCAGTTCCTGCAGTTTGGGCTGGCCCTGCCCAGGAAGGCCAGACTGGAGCAGATGGGACAGGACAGGTCCAGTGAAGGCAGAGGATCCCATCCATCTATCCATCCATCCATCCATCCATCCATCCATCCATCCATCCATCCATCCATCCATCATCCACCCATCCATCATCCATCCTTCCATCATCCATTATCCATCCATCATCCATCCATCCATCCATCCATCCATCCATCCATCCATCCATCCATCCATCCATCCATCCATCATCCATCCATCCATCATCCATTATCCATCCATCCATCCATCCATCCATCCATCCATCCATCCATCCATCATCCTTCCATCCATCCATCCATCCATCCATCCATCCATCCATCCATCCATCCATCATCCATCCATCCATCATCCATCCATCCATCCATCCATCCATCCATCCATCCATCCATCATCCATCATCCATCCATCCCTCCATCCATCATCCATCCATCCATCCACCCATCCATCCATCCATCCATCCATCCATCATCCATCCATTCATCCATCCATCCATCCATCCATCCATCCATCCATCCATCCATCCATCCATCCATCCATCCATCATCCATCCATCCATCATCCATCCATCCATCCATCCACTGCCCATCACCCTGCACCTCACATTTACTGTTAAATAAAGATCTCTACCACTGACTTTGGGTTTGTTTGCACCTTAATTAGGGCAGAGAAACCTCTCTAATCATTTTAATGACCACATTTTGGCAGTGGGGAGCCAGAGCCTGCCCCAGCCCTGAGCTCTGTGCCTGGGCTCCCAGCTGGGAGCTGTGGGCATGGAGATGTTCCTGCTCTCCAGTCCCTGTGCCTGAGAGAAGCTGGACAAATAAAACTGCCCTGCAGGTCCAGGGCTGCATCTGGTTGGGCTCAAAGAGGTGAAATCCATTTTGGGATCTCTCTCAGTGGTGTCACTCTACTGCCAGGATTTTAAGGGCACCTGTCAGGGATATTTTGGGAAGCAGAGGCTCCTGCCTGCTGCCCCTGTGCACAGAATTCCAGTCAAACGAGGTCTGCAGGAGCAGGCCTCAGGGGAAGCTGAGTTTAGTGGGAAGCCAGGATGAGAAAGGGATTTCTGAGCCCCCTGCCATACACAGGGCCAGCCTGGGCTCTGGGTTGGGCTTTGGCCTCTTCTGTGCAATTTCCACCGCTGTGGGGTCACCTGGAGCTTTGCCCAGCCCCAGGGACAGGGAGGGCTTTTCCCAGGGATCTGCCAGGCTGGGAAGGGAAAGGAGCTCAACATCTGCCCCTCACACAGTGAACAGCTCCTGGGTGCTGTGGGGTTTGAGTGCTGGGCAAGGCAGAACGTCCCCACACAAGTTCTCACCTGAGCATTCGAGTTTCAGGGGTGGCTTTGGTGTGGAACCCACGGAGAGGCTGAAACCCCTGCACGGCCTGGGGCGTCCAGCCCCGCTGCCCCAGGACAGGGCTGCCCACCCACAGGAGCTTTTTTTGGAACAAACTCCTATTTTACCACCTTAATTAGGTCACAATTCCCCTGATTTTTGATTGGCAGCGCCTAAACCGACCACAGGCACCTTGCCACGGGCAGCTGGGCTTTGGCTCCACGATTGGCTTGGATCGTGCTCGGGGAAACGTGGAAAAACCACTCAGCAGAGGGGCAGAGTGTGCTAAAGCAGAAACCACAGCAGAAGGTGCAGCAGCAGGAGGAATCCTGGAGCTGCAGCAGGAGCCTGCTGTGATTTCTGTGTGCACTGAGCTCCTGGGGAGGGATGTGGGTGTGCTCTGCTGTGCAATGAGCAAACCTGGCAGCCAGGAACACGTTTGCAGGATTATGTTGCAATTAATGTGATTTAATGTGATTTCATGTCAGAGCCTCCTTATTGTTCTTGTCCCACTCTCTCCCTACAAGGCTTTATCAGACTAAAACTTTCTCTTCAGGAATCACAGGATTATGGGATGGTTTGGGTGGGGAGGGACTTTAGGAACCATCTCATCCCAAGGGCAGGGACACCTTTCTCTTCACCTTTTATTATCCCAGTTTATTCCAACCTGGCCTTGGGCACCCAGGGATTCCCTGGGTGGGAATGATCACTTCCATTGGTTTCATTTATTTATGGCAGGATTGAAAGAACTGTTATTCAGTCCCAAATGCAGGAAATGATCCTCTTGCTTGTAAACTCTCTGCATCAGCAGAAGCATTGGATGCTGCTGAAGGCTGCAGCAATCACCAAAAGACAGGAATCCATCTCCCACTGGGATTTATCCCTGTGCCCGGGCAGGGAATGCACACACAGCTCTCTGCAAGGAGATTTCCCGCTCAGAACTCCTGGTGATTTTCCATGGTTTGGTTGAAACCCCTGAGGATGGAGGGAACTGGGGAGAGCAGGGGTGTCAGCGTGGGCGGAGCTGCCCAGGTGCAGGTACAGGTGACAGGCCAGGTGTGAGGGACACTTCTGTCATCAGAGACACCTGGCCAGGGCAGGAGGGAGCCAGGGCACTGCCCTGGGGGGGGTCAATCCTGAAAAGGAGATTAAATGGAATTTAATGGAATTAAAATGGAAAATCAGCCCTGCAGTGAGCCTGGAGTGAATTCCAGCTGCAGGTGAGTCAGGCTCTTTATCTGCCCTCGAAAAATCCCCTGAGAAGGGGCCCTGGGAGGTCTTGGGAGAGGATTCCAGGGAAAAGCAGAGCTTTGGGGTCTCTGGAGAGCCTGGCTGTGCGTGAGCCCTGCAGGGGCTGGAGCAATGTGGGATTTACAGCATTTAAATGAGGAGGGAGAGCCAGTTTGGGTTCAAGAAGCACCCCCAAAAAACAGGCAGAAGGAACATTTTCCAGGCACAAAGCCCCCATCTCAGAGTCTTTCTGCTCCAGAAGAAAAGCCAGGAAATAAATACTGGGGGAAAAAAAATATGAATAATAAAAGTCATTATTGTCCCCAGTGCTGCCAGCTGTGAGCATCCTGCTCTGGACCTGCTCCATCCCATCCAGCCTGGCCTTGGGCACTGCCAGGGATGCAGGGGCAGCCCCAGCTGCTCTGGGCACTTGTGCCAGGGCCTCACACCTTCCCAGGGAAGGATTTCCTCCCTAACATTGGGGAATCCTAATCCTAAAAGAATTTAACCTAAATTTCCCAAGGGCTCCAGCTTGGCCCTTCATTTCCCCAGCTGGGCAGAGTTTGTGGCTGAGCAAATCCCAGCCCTCTCTTGTGCCTTTGGGGCTCCTTAATCCTCCCTGCCCTCAAGCAGCTCCAAAAATAGCTCTGAGCTCCCTCCAAGGGCAGCCTCAACAGCAGGTGATGCCCTGGAGGGGCTGCCTGGAGCCCTCTGGAATTTCTGTGCTGTTTTCCCAGCAGGAGCACCTGGGATGCAGCAGAGCATGGGCTGGAGGTGGCAGCATGGGAGAGCAAGGAGGGGTTCCCCCTCTCCCACCTGTCCTGCCAAAATCCTGCCAAAATCCTGTCAAAATCCTGCCAAAATCTTGTCAAAATCCTGCCAAAATCTTGCCAAAATCCTGCCAAAATCTTGCCAAAATCCTGCCAAAATCCTGTCAAAATCTTGTCAAAATCCTGCCAAAATCCTGTCAAAATCCTGCCAAAATCCTGTCAAAATCCTGCCAAAATCCTGCCAAAATCCTGCCAAAATCCTGTCAAAATCTTGTCCAAATCCTGCCAAAATCTTGTCAAAATCCTGCCAAAATCCTGCCAAAATCCTGCCAAAATCTTGTCCAAATCCTGTCAAAATCCTACCAAAATCTTGTCCAAATCCTGACAAAATCTTGTCCAAATCCTGCCAAAATCTTGTCAAAATCCCAACAAAATCCTGCCAAAATCCTGACCAAATCCTGACCAAATCTGCCCTGTTCCCAGCTGTCCATGGGATGTGGGATGCCTGTGGCTGGACCCCAGCCTGGATTCTTCCCCTCTTTACCAAAACCATCAAATTTTGCCCAAGGACCAGCAGGGAACTCCCACCTGCAGCCACAGCATGGAAGTGCCACTCCACCCTGCTTAGCCACAACTTGGGGATCAAAGAGCCTGACTCCATCCCATCCATCTCTTTTCTCAGGGAAAAAAAATAAAAATTCATTTCTGATTACACTTTTTGGGGGAGGCTTCTTAAACACAGAAAATTTAATTTTGGATTGACGCATTCATTTCGCTTTGCTTTGGGTGATAAAAGAAAAGTGGAAAATTTAATTTCCTCTTTGTTTGCTCTGTCCTGGAATGCACTTGTGGAGATGATGCCCAGGGTGTTCTCATTTCTCCCATTTCTCCCTCACCCCCCTCTTTGCTGTTTAAAACCCATCAAAATCACAGAACTTCTGCAGCTGAGGAGGGTGGAAGGAAGTGGAGCAATGCTGGGTCAGTGCACTCCCCTCACCTCTGGAAAAGGGAACAAAGCCACCCTGGAGCTGGGCCTTCTTTGTTTTCTAGAAAGAAACATCTGAGATGATTTTTCAAAGCTGACAAACAGAGCACAGAGCCTTCCCCCACATCTGCTGGCTGTGGAATTCCTTTCTGGCTCCACAATATTTTCTGATGCTTCTTGCAAGGCTCCAAACCCCAGTGTCCAGCCTGGCCTTGGGCACTGCCAGGGATGCAGGGGCAGCCCCAGCTGCTCTGGGCACCCTGTGCCAGGGCCTGCCCACCCTGCCAGCTGTGGGGATGTTGGATATCCCAATATCCAGCCTCAGCTTCCCCTCTTTCCTGAACCCATCCCTGTCTGTCTGTCCCTGGTGAAGAACCATGCTTTCCTTTGCTCCTCATTCCCTGAACCTGGGATCCCTCTGGGCGCTGCTGCTGCCTCTGGGATGTCCCCTCTGACTGTTTTTATCCTCCTGCTTATCCCTTCTTGACCATTTAGGCCCTGAGCTCCAGGACCAGCCCCTTTCCCACGTGGCTTCTGTGACACCTGGGGCCACCTGGAGCTCCCTGCTCTGTGGCCTGGTTGCCGCTGCAAGCACAGCTCGTGGTCACCTGCGTCTCTGGATGCCCACCCAGCCTTTCCATTGGCTTGGGCAGCCTTGGGAGGAAGATTAACCCTAAAAGCAGGTGCAGGCTGCAGGCAGAGGCTGCAGGAAGCAGTTAATGGTTAACAGCACTGGGTAATTCCCTGCTTTTCCACTTTCCAGCCACGAGCAGCTCCTCTGGATGCAGCATGGATGAAGCGGCTGGGTGTTTATAATGTCCAGGTTTATTTTGATGGGATTTTTTTGTGCTTTAATGACCATCATTTCCATTTTTGTAATGCTCCTTCTTCCTGTTTTTTGTTTCCTGCTGTCAGGTGACAGCCTGGGCTGCCACGTTTCGATTTCATCAGGAATTTCACTGACACAGAAAGCAAAGCAGAGCAGCCCCCATTGCACCCAAGACAAAACCTCTGGACTGTGCAATCCAAAGGTTCCTTCCCATTTCCATGGAGACCAATCCAGAGCATCTGGGAACTCAACATTCTCCTCTAGCAATCAAAATGATGGTAAATCACCAGCCCGGAATGGTTTAATCCAGCATTTGCTGGGATTTGTGCCTTTTGAATGGAAATAAATGTGAATTCAGCTCGTGCCCCAGGAAGGAAAAGCCTCAGGAATGATAGTGGGGTTAAGGCAGCAGGGAAAGGGATAAAACATCCAGAAGGGAAATAAGGAAGGCAGGGAAAGGGATAAAACATCCAGAAGGGAAATAAGGAAGGGAGGGAAAGGGATAAAACATCCAGAAGGGAAATAAGGAAATCAGGGAAAGGGATAAAACATCCAGAACGGAAATAAGGAAATCAGGGAAAGGGATAAAACATCCAGAAGGGAAATAAGGAAGGCAGGGAAAGCACCTGCTGCTTATTTTAGAGCAGGATTTTCAGAGGATGCCAGGGGGTGAAGGGCCATCCCAAAGGGACGTGGCTGTGCCTGGGGTGGCTGTGGCTCCTTGAGGGCACAGCCCCTCCATCCTCCTCCATCCTCCAGCAAAATCCACACCCAGAGGCCACAGGGCACCACAGGAAGGCATCTCACAGGGATGACCTCAAAAAGTGCAGAATTCACAACAGAAGCCCCTGCCTGCTCTGCAGGCTCTGCAGTTTGCCAGGCAGCCCCAAACCCAGCCAGGTGTGAGGTTTAGCCCCAAACCCAGCCAGGTGTGGGGTTTAGCCCCAAACCCAGCCAGGTGTGGGGTTTAGCCCCAAATCCATCCAAATGTGAGGTTTAGCCCCAAACCCAGCCAGGTGTGGGGTTTAGCCCCAAACCCAGCCAGGTGTGGGGTTTAGCCCCAAACCCAGCCAGGTGTGGGGTTTAGCCCCAAACCCAGCCAGATGTGGGGTTTTTAGGAACCCGTTTGCATCTGGAAGCGATGGGGCTGCCAGAGGTGACGGCGCCAGAGCCTCGAGGAACAAACAGGACAGGAGACGAGAGCCAGGAGTGGATCTGTGGGTGGAAAAGGGGGCTCTGGATTCCTGGGAGGATTAAAGTGCCTCGTAAAAGAGCCTCATTCAGGCAGCAAGCGCTGACATCCCGGCTTAACAACGCTCTTTAGAGGCCGTTTGAGAAAGGTTTGAAGCTGCCGTAATTCATGTCCATGGCTCGGACCATGAAAGGATGAAGAGAGGGTTTATTGCAGCCATCTCCTCACAGCCCTTTGCTCGCAGGATTTAGGAACTTCAGGAAGGTGTCTGGACACTGCTGGGCTGTCTGGGCTTGTGTGGGCACTTGGCAAACGAGGCTCACACTGCCCCAGTCCCAAACCCCAGGGCTGAGCCCAGAGCCCTGCAAATCCAGGTGGAAAGGTTGGGAGATGGAGAAAATCCCTCCTGGAGGAAATCCATCCTGGGGGAAATTCACCCTGGGGGAAATTCACCCTGGGGGAAAATCCATCCTGAGGGAAAATCCACCCTGGGGGAAATTCACCCTGGGGGAAAATCGACCCTGGGGGAAAATCCATCCTGGGGGAAAATCCACCCTGGAGGAAAATCGACCCTGGGGGAAAATCCATCCTGAGGAAAATCCACCCTGGGAGAAATCCATCCTGGGGGAAAATCCATTCTGGGAGAAATCCATCCCTGCCTGCAGGGGTTGGGCAAGGCTCTGAGGTGGGTGGGTGGCACACAAGGGGACTTTGGGAATGTCCACAGACAGCAGGGATGAGCATTTTAGCAGGGGGTGGCTCCACAGGCACCTGTGCAGTTTTTCAGGCTGTCCTGTGAGAAAATTCCCAAACTCTCCTTTTCAGGCTGTCCTGGGATAAAATTCCCAATTTCTCCTGGCAGTGCTGCCTGCAGCTCCTGCCAGGGCAGTGTGAAACCCCAGGGTGCTGCTGCCTGGAGCATCTTTATGGATTAGGGCTCTCCAGGTTCTCCACTGGTTTTAATTGGGATGATTAATTGTCTCATCATTAATTCAGTTGGAAATGTGTCATTTTGATGATTTCCTTGTTTGGGGACCGATTTTTTCCCCTGGCGAACGCTCCTGAGGAGCTGCAACGCTGTCACTGCCACCCTGCCCTGGCTCAGCCAGGAGAACTGCAGGGATGGGGAGGAGGAATTAAGGAGCTGATCTGGAGGTTTAAAGGAGATTTGGGTGAAGAACCAGCCCAGGGGACAGCACAGGGCCACAGCACTGCAGGTTCCTCTGCTGCCATCCTGTGAAAGCCTTGGCATGCTCAGCACCTTCATCGCCCTCTTTTCTCCTCCTGGGTTTGTGTGGTGCCTCCTCCTCCTGCAGCCCCACCCCAGGGCCCTGCTGCTGCTCAGCCTGGTCCCACAGCCCATTTTTACCTGCAGTTATTGGCACCCATCACCCCCCAGCATCAGGAATCCCTGCAGGGCTCTGCCCTGGCGCACTCTGTGCTCGAGTCCCCTGCTTTTCCTGAATGCATCCAGCCCCTCGCAAACTGCCCTGGCATTCCTGTGTTCCCACCATCCAGGGGCAGCTGGGAAAAAGAAGAGTGGGAAGAGCAGCGCTTTCCATTCTTTATTGGTGGAGGAATTTGTTCAGTGACAGGAGCAGAGCTGGGACCCTCCCCGTGGTGCTCCAGCTGCACCCAGAGCTCCCCAGGGCAGCTCCCCATGCAGGGCTGCAGCTCCAGCCCCTGGCTGGGCTTCCCAGGCAGGGCAGGGCTCAGTTCCCCGTTCCCCACACGTTCCCAGTACATCCCCACTGCCAGAGCTAAGCTGGGCTTTGCTGGGCTGAGCACTTGTCCTTGCCAGGGATTGCTCCCCACAGGATGGTTTGGGTCGGGAGGGACATTAAAGATCATTTCATTCATTAAAGATCATTCAATTCATTAAAGATCATTTAATTCCCACCCCTGCCATGGGCAGGGACACCTTCCACTATCCCAGGTGGCTCCAAGCCCTGTCCAGCCTGGCCTTGGGCACTGCCAGGGATCCAGGGGCAGGGATGGGAGCTCCTTTTCAGCTCTTACAGAACCACAGAATGGGTTTGCTTGGGAAGAACCTCAAGGAGCACCAAGTCCAAACACCTCCCACAGCAGGACCTTCAGCAGGAGGTGGCTCCTGGAGTGCTGGGAGTGTCCCTGTGTCCTGCCCCTCTGCTCAGGGCCCTCACACAGGCCTGGCTCTTTGTGGGGAGGGGGCTCCTTTAGCAGCTTCACATCAAGCAGCGAGACAATAAATAAATAAATAGGATTGCACTGGAGGGAAAGGTTCTGCAGCTGGAAGCCCGAGGGGGAAGGTCTGAGATGGGGCTCCCACAGTTCAGTACCAGCTCAGTGACCACAGAGCTGCAGCTGGGCCACCACCTGCCAGTCCAAGGTGCACGTTTTTATGGTTTCCAGCCAGTTTTTCCTGCTGTTTTCTGCCTGAGGCTGTAAGTCCTTCCATCTCTTCCTCTGTTGAATGAGTTTTCCACAATCCAGAGTCAGGAGCTCGGTGTGCTCCTTCCCACAGCTGCAGGAGAGGGATGGATGCTGTGCCATGGATGCTGTGCCATGGATGCTGTGCCATGGATGCTCTGCCATGGATGTACCATGGATGTTGTACCATGGATGTGCCATGGATGTTGTGCCATGGATGTTGTACCATGGATGTGCCATGGCTGTGCCATGGATGTTGTGCCATGGATGCTGTGCCATGGATGTTGTGCCATGGATGCTCTGCCATGGATGTTCTGCCATGGATGCTGTGCCATGGATGCTGTGCCATGGATGTGCCATGGATGTGCCATGGATGTGCCATGGATGTTGTGCCATGGATGCTCTGCCATGGTGCTCTGCCATGGATGCTCTGCCATGGATGCTGTGCCATGGATGCTGTGCCATGGATGTGCCATGGATTTTGTGCCATGGATGTACCATGGATGTGCCATGGATGTTTTGTCATGGATGTTTTGCCATGGATGTTGTGCCATGGATGTGCCATGGATGTTGTGCCATGGATGTGCCATGGATGTTTTGTCATGGATGTTGTGCCATGGATTCTGTTCCATGGATGTTGTTCCATGGATGTTGTGCCATGGATGTTGTGCCATGGATGTTGTGCCATGGATTCTGTTCCATGGATGTTGTGCCATGTATGTTGTGCCATGGATGCTCTGCCATGGATGTTGTGCCATGGATGTTGTGCCATGGATTCTGTTCCATGGATGTTGTTCCATGGATATTGTTCCATGGATATTCTGCCATTTCTGAGCCTCAGGTGGGAAATCCTGGCTCCCAAGGGTGGCAGGTCCTGCTGAAATGTGACTTCCTGCAGGGAAAGGATTGCCAGGTCCCAGCCTTCCCAAGGCAGGACAGTTGAGATTTTTGTGGAGCAAGGAGAGAACAAAGGCCCCATTCCTGCCCTGGGCCAATCCTCCTGCTCCTTGGTGACAGTCAGGGCCATCCATGCTCTTAGAGGAGAAGAGGTAGACAGAGAAGACACCAGAAGGAGAAACAAGCACAGAATAAATCAAAGGAATCCTCCACGCTGCTGTCTCTTGGTCTTGGACAGATTCCTGTTGCAGCTGGATCCCCACCCAGCAGAGGACAGGCTGCCATGACCTGCTGGGCTCCTGACCTGGCCCTGAGACCTGGCTGTGCCTCCTCCAGTCCAGCTGGAGCCCACACTGGGCCTGGTGCTCCCTTCTGGAAAGGCTTTTCCAAGGGGAAAAACCCCTCAGCACGTTTGTCATGGTTTGGACACCCCCTCCTTCAGTTCCCGTGGCTTCCTGGTGTCCTCCAAGGCTCTCAGAGCCTCTCCTGGTCCCTTGGTGGTCCTTGCCCAGCTTCTCCTGGTGGTGCTGCGTGGTGGGTGGTGGGTTGGGATGAGGACCTTGCCAAGGCAGTCACTTCCCACAGCATCCCCTGGCTCAGGGAGGAGAGGCTGTGCTCCCACTCCATCTCTGCAGAGCCCTCACAGCTCAGGGTGGTGAGCAACAGAGGTTGGTTCAGCTCTCCACCATTCCTGGGCATCCAGGGATCTCTGTGGGGGGACAAAGAGAAAGGAAAACAGCGTTAATTTAGCACAGAGAGGTTGGGAAAGAGGAGGGATTCGGATGCCAAAGCCAGGAGAGAGAGATTAAACCTCTTTCCTTGATTGTGGAGATAGGAAATGACTGACAAGCCAGATGAAAAAATGGGAAATTAATTCAGAGATAGAGAAAGGAACAAGTACAGAATATGCCAGTGTTTTTATTTTCTGGAAGTGATATTTTTTAATAAGGACATGTAAAAGATTATCATCTGTGTGTGTAGGAGAAGAAAACAGCTTTAAAGCCAAAATGGGTCTGCAGAGAGGTAAAAAAAACCCCCATATCTGTTCTTTGGGAACACAATGCCTCTCTTGGAAGAATTCTGGGTATCCAAACTGGAGTTGTATTTCTTGTGCAAATCAAGGATGAAGTTCCAATGTGACAGGGATGATTTGCACCAGTTTCCCTTGCCAGCATCTCTTAAGAAACATTGTTTGTACTCCATCTGCCCTGCAAATTGTGTTCACCCCTCCTTTTTTCCTTCCTTGCTCCCTTCTTCCCCTCCTTCTTTGTTCCCAACCAGTGCCAGGGCCTCCCCATCCCCTCAGGGAAGATTTTACTCCCAATATCCCACCTCTGTTGATTTGAAGCCATTCCCCCTTGTCCCGTCCCTACAATTCCCGAGGAAAACCGGAAATTTTGCAGACTATGAGCTCTTCAGGAAATCCCTGTGTGAAATAATCCCAGCTCTGCAATTCCAGCATTTCCACAGGCAGCATCCCCTCAGGGCACCAAGGAGCAGCAGCCCCCAGCCATGGAGGATGGGTGAGGGCAGCTGTGCCTTTGGGCACCGTGCAATGCTGAGCACGCGGGAGTTTCTCCAGAACAAATCTGGAAATTCAGGGTGAGGCTCCTCCGCCCTTTTCCATCAGCTGGGAGCCCGAGGCCTCTTCTGCAGCAATCCTATAGATGGTGCTTGCCAGCTTCCAAGGAAACCTGAACCTTCCCCACAGCTCCCAGGGCAGAGCCACTGGTGCAGTTCAAGTGGGAAGGAAAACGGGACGCTCCAAAATAATTCCATTTTTTGTGCTCAGGAAATGGAGCCACAGAGCTCAGCAAGGTTCTGTCTCCAGCTCTGCATCCCTCGCCACCGGGGTTTAATTGCTGCTGCTGTAATTAGGGAGTTTTGCTCATTATGGTGGTGCTGCTCATCACCCCCATCCCTCCAGGGGCTCAGATCCTGGTCTGGCTTTGCCCAGGAAAACAAAGAAAGTCGATGATCCTGGATATCTCACCACAAGATGGTCACAATAATGGCTCTGTGGTGCTCCAAATGCAGGCCACACAATCTGATAGGAGTTCTGGAATGTTCTGCCCAGGAAGGTGAATGGAGTCCCCATCCCTGGGGGTGTTTAACAAAGCCTGGATGTGGCACTGGGGGCCAAGGTTCAGTTGAGGTGTTGGGGCTGGATTGGACTGGATGAGCTTGAAGATCTCTTCCAACCCAGTGATTCTGTGAATTCTGCGGTTCTGTGTGTGATTCTGTGTGATTTTTGTGAGATTCTCTGAATTCTGAGTGTGATTCTGTGAATTCTGTATGTGATTCTGTGAATTCTGTGATTGTGTGTGATTCTGTGAATTCTGTGTGATTCTGTGAATTCTGTGATTGTGTGTGATTCTACTCATTCTGTGTGATTCTGTGAATTCTGTGAATTCTGTGTGATTCTGTGAATTCTGTGAATTCTGTGATTCCGTGTGATTTTGTGAATTCTGTGAATTCTGTGATTGTGTGTGATTCTATTAATTCTGTGAATTCTGTGATTGTGTGTGATTCTGTGAATTCTGTGAGATTCTGTGACTGTGTCATTCTGTGATTCTGTGATTCTGTGAATTCTGTGTCATTCTATGAATTCTGTGAATCAATTCCAGCAAAACCCATGGAACAGCTCTGCCATCAGCTCTGCCCCCCAGAGCAAGCCCTGCCTTGCTGCTGAGTCCCAGGGCACGCTGAGCCCGAGCTCCTTTGCAGTAAATCAGCAGCAGGGCTCTGCAATGAAGGAATCAAACTCCTTTTGCAGTAAATCAGCAGCAGAACCCTGAAATAAAGGAATCAAACTCCCTTCTGCAATTCCAGCGCGGCGCCGACGTCAGCGCAGCCATCCCGGATTTATCCTCGTGTCTCTGAGAGAGGATTTAGCCCTCACTGATTTATTCCCCTGTAAAAGTGAGGTGCAGGGGGAGGGGGTTTGCAGCAGGCCCTGATGGAAGGCAGGGCTGCCCAAATGGTGGCAAAACCCCAAGAATTTTTATTGATGGGCTCCTCTGTGCAGAGGGAGCAGGGCTGGGAGATGGCAGCTGGAATAAACAGCACAGCCCTTCTCCCAAACATCTGCCTCGTAAAAGCACAAAATCAGATGTTGTCCTGGAATGCTGCTGGCTGCTCCCAGTGACACGGGCAGAGCACAGCTCGCCTGACCCCTTCCAACATTTCCTCTGCCCTGGGAGCTGAATTCCTCAAGGTTCACAAGGCAAAGCTTAATACTCAAACCAGAAGTTGGCTGAGGAAACCTTGCAGCCTTCTGGTAATGAGCAGTGCCTGGTCACCTGTGGGAATCCTGGATTCAGCAGGATGGATCAGCCACACCCCACAAAGCCAGGGGTGCACAGCCTTGTTAACAGCTTCCCAGCTGGAATCCTCTCCTTTCCATTGCCTTATTTTGGCTCAGGACACTCCTAGGAGAGGTGGAAGCCCGGTGATGACGTTATTGGTCATTAGTCCTAATTAATCCCGGGCTCAAGGACAGCCATTGCACAGGGCGAGGAGCTGATGGGAAAGTCAGAATTCCCTTTCCAGTCAATGGGAATGGATTGCTGCCCACAGAGTCACGGCAGGAGCTTGAAATGGCTCCCAGGGGACATTTCCCAAGGGGTCAAGGAGAGGATGAAGAGGAAAACAAATTCTCTGTGGGTTGTCTTAGTGCTTTGCACTAAGTGGTTTTGCAAATCAGCAGGAACAGCAGTGACAGGACACAGGGAATGGCTTCAGACTGACAGAGAGAGGGGTTAGATGGGATGTTGGGAAGAAATCCTTCCCTTGAGGGTGGGCAGGCCCTGGCACAGGGTGCCCAGAGCAGCTGGGGCTGCCCCTGGATGCCTGGCAATGCCCAAGGCCAGGCTGGATGAGACTTGGAACAACCTGGGACAGTGGAAGGTGTCCCTGCCATGGCATGAGATGATTTTTGAGGTCCCTTCCAACCCAGACCATTCTGAGAATCTCTGATTCCATCAATGTTATATTTGCTTCACTCCATTTGAGCCCTGTGCCCTGTGGAATCTCCACAGGAGCTGGATGTCCACGGACATGGAGCTCCCTGCAAGGCAGCTGAGCAGCTCCTCCCCACGCAATCCAGGGATCCAGGGTGGAATGAGGGCAGAGCAAGACAGAATTTCCTGCTCCAGCCCTCCAGGAACCAGGAAAATCTGCCAGCCTTGCCCTGCACCGCCTGCACCTCCACGGGGCTCTCACAACCCAGCCAAGCCTGGCACAGCCCTCTCCAGACTGTCCCCCCTTTCCTTTCCTGCCTCTCCAAGCTTTCCCTGGAAACTCCTGCTATCTTATCCTGTTTCTGCAACCTGTCATCCCCCATGTGCCAGCAGCTCCTCCTGGAACATTTAAACAGCATCTGCTGCAAGTGCAGAGTGTGAGAGGAACCCCAGGGCTCAGCAACAGGAGAGGAACCATCAGGTGCTCCTGCACAGCTCAAGGGGAAAGAAAAACCTGTGAATGCCTGATAAAAAGCCAAGGTGCAGCATAAAAAACAACCCCAGAGCGTCCCAGTCCCAGATTTAGTCTGGTTTATGATCACTTTTGTCTAGGAAAGGAAAAATTCCAGCTCATCCTTCCAGTTTGCTGGGCCAAGCCCAGCACAGCCCAGCTGGGCTCTTGGTCCAGCAGCCACAAAGCCAGACTGGGACACAAATTCCCAATTCTTAGCACATGTCCAGCTTTCCCCACGAGCCAGTCCCAAACTCACTCCACATATCTGCTGCTGCCTGTGGCATCAAACTTCTCTGGAGGTCCAAGTCCTCTGTGCCTTTCATGCCCACCTGGAGGGTCTCCCAGCACTGGGATATCACTCAAATCCACCTGAGGGAAGATCCCTGGCTCCCACACTGGTGCAGCTCCATTCCTAAACCCCAAACCTGGATTTTCATCTCCTTTGCTGAGGAATAGTGTCCCCATCAAGTGATGGGTTTGAAGGACTCCTTTTTTCCAGGCAGAGGATCATCCAAGCACCTCTGGAAAGCAGCCAGGGCGGGAACAGCTGCAAAGCAACAGGCTTTTAAAGGCTCTGTTATCCCATTTCCCTCTCCTTCCCTTGTCCCAGCTTTTCTGAGGGGTTTTTTCTTCTTTGTTCAGTTCTGGGGAAGTGGAAGGACGCTGCTTGCTTTGGGTCCTGTGGGGTTTGTGAATCATCTAACAGAATGAATGCTGCTCCCAGCAGAGGGACAAGGGACCAGGGATAGAACCATGGAATGACTGGGGCTGGAAGGGACCTTGAAATCATCCAGTGCCACCCCTGCCATGGCAGGGACACCTCCCACTGTCCCAGGGGCTCCAGACCCTGTCCCTGGGCACTGCCAGGGATGGGGCACCCTCACAGGGAAGGGTTTAATCCCAATGTCCCACCTAAACCAATGCAGGCAACACTTCCCCTTGCTTTGTGGCACTGTCATTTCCTTTCCTTGCTGTGATGCCAGCAGAGTGTAGATGTGTCCCTAAGCCTGGCTTACACCCAATTTCCTCTGCAGATATTCCAGCGAACACAGGACTTAAACCCAAGCCAAACAAGTTAACAATGAGCAGAACAACCTTCTCCCTGGAGGAGCAACAGGTCCCCTCCTCCACCTGCCTTGGGCTGCTCACAAAGGAAAATCTGGGATGGAATTTGGAATTCTCCACCTGCCTTTGGGCTGCTCACAAAGGAAGATCTGGGAAGGAATTTGGAAATCTCTCCTCCATCTTCCTTTGGGCTCCTCACAAAGGAAAATCTGAGATGGAATTTGGAATTCTCCACCTGCCTTTGGGCTCCTCACAAAGGAAAATCTGAGATGGAATTTTGAATTCTCCACCTGCTTTTGAGCTGCACACAAAGGAAGATTTGAGATGGAATTTTGAATTTTCTCCTCCACCTGCCTTTGAGCTGCACACAAAGGAAGATCTGGGGTGGAATTTGGAATTCTCCATCTGCCTTGACTCCTCACAAAGGAGGATCCAGGGTGGGATTTCATCTCCCTCCTGCCACAATCCAAGCACAAAGCTCTGCCAAGCTGCTCTCCCTGGCCCTGCTGGGGCAGGGGGTTCTGGTGGGGTGCTGGGATGATCCCCAGGGTTCTCTCCCCGTTCCTGCAGCCCTGGGGAACCCAGAGGCAGGAGCACTGCTGTGTGCCAAGCTCAGGAGGCCATGGAATGCCAAAAGCATGGAGACGCCACCAAATCCTCCCAAGAAAACAACAAACATTGATCCTCCAGGTGGGAGAGAGCCAGGGATCTGACAGAAATGGGATTATCAGCAGGTGCCTGTGAATGCCTGGAGGGGATCCACACCAGAAACATCCCACATTGTAAGAAAGCAGCGTTTGTGAACATTTGGATTAAAAATCCTTCCCCAGGCCTGGCGTCATCGCTCGTGGAATCCAGCCCTGAACTCTGATTTCCTCTGACTGCCCCAAGGAGTTCCTGGAAAACTTGTAAATGGACTTGGGGTGGTCAGCTTGATTGTTTTATGCAAAATACCTCAGCGTCAGGGGGAAATGCAGAAGGATTTTTATTCTAGGAAGTCCAACAGTGCCTAGAGAATGAGTGCTCAGCCAGGGGTTTGCTTCCTAGCACAGAACCCAGGGATATCCTCTCCACCTGCTCATGCTGCTGTCTCCCACCCGGGGACAAGGAGAAAATCTTCTGTTGCAGCCTGAGCAGCGTGTCCTGACTCTCAGGAATTCCCTGCCCAGGGTGGAGCATCCATCAGCTCTCCCTCCATCCCCTCCTCATGGAACTTTAGGGATCCAAACACATTTATTTCAGCCTGCAGGAGTGGCAATTCCTGCAGTTCCTGGCAATTCCTGGCAATTCCTTGCAATTCCTGCAATTCCTGGCAATTTCTGCAATTCCTGGCAATTCCTGGCAATTCCTTGCAATTCCAACTCATGGTTCAATCACCAGATTTTGGAGGATGCTGCTCCTGAGGAGTTTCATGGATCTTCCATCCCATTAAATCAGTGACAAGCAGGTCAGGAATGCCCAATTACAGGGGCAGGGAGAGGGACAGAGCCCCAGTTGGCCTCTTGTGCAACACATCCCCACTAACAGTTTCCAAAGCTGCTGCAGAGCTCAAACCCCATTCCCAAAATCCCCTCAGGCAATGGCTCACTTGGAAGTAGCTGCTACTGAGAGAAAATCCCGATTTTCCTCTGATCCTTCTCACCCACATCAAAGGGTGGAGCACAGGAGCTGTGCCAAGGGCTGGCAAACACTGCCAGGGCTGAACCTGTGTGGGAAAGGCTCCATCCAGCACGGCTGGGCTCACCCCAAGCTTCGCTTTGGTTTGGTTGGGCTCACCCCAAGCTTTGGTTTGGTTTGGTTTGGTTGGGTTCACCCCAAGCTTTGGTTTGGTTGGGCTCACCCCAAGCTTTGGTTTGGTTTGGTTGGGTTCACCCCAAGCTTTGGTTTGGTTTGGTTGGGCTCACCCCAAGCTTTGCTTTGGTTTGGTTGGGTTCACCCCAAGCTTTGGTTTGGTTTGGTTGGGCTCACCCCAAGCTTTGCTTTGGTTTGGTTTGGTTGGGCTCACCCCAAGCTTTGGTTTGGTTTGGTTGGGCTCACCCCAAGCTTTGGTTTGGTTTGGTTTGGTTGGGCTCACCCCAAGCTTTGGTTTGGTTTGGTTGGGCTCACCCCAAGCTTTGGTTTGGTTTGGTTGGGCTCACCCCAAGCTTTGCTTTGGTTTGGTTTGGTTGGGCTCACCCCAAGCTTTGGTTTGGCTGGGCTCATCCCAAGCTTTGCTTTGTTTTGGTTTGGTTGGGCTCACCCCTAGCTTTGGTTTGGTTTGGTTTGGTTGGGTTCACACCAAGATTTGCTTTGGTTTGGTTGGGTTCACCCCAAGCTTTGGTTTGGTTGGGCTCACCCCAAGCTTTGCTTTGGTTTGGTTGGGTTCACCCCAAGCTTTGGTTTGGTTGGGCTCACCCCAAGTTTTGGTTTGGTTTGGTTGGGCTCACCCCAGGCTTTGGTTTGGTTTGGTTGGGCTCACCCCAGGCTTTGGTTTAGTTTGGCTCACCCCAAGCTTTGGTTTGGTTGGGCTCACCCCAAGCTTTGGTTTGGTTGAGTTCACACCAAGTTTTGCTTTGGTTTGGTTGGGTTCACCCCAAGCTTTGGTTTGGTTTGGTTGGGTTCACCCCAAGCTTTGGTTTGGTTTGGTTGGGCTCACCCCAAGCTTTGATTTGGTTTGGTTGGGCTCACCCCAGGCTTTGGTTTGGTTTGGTTGGGTTCACTCCAGGCTTTGGTTTAGTTTGGCTCACCCCAAGCTTTGGTTTGGCTGGGCTCACCCCAAGCTTTGTTTCAGCACAGCCCAGCTGGGCTGGCAGAGGGTGCTGATGCTATCACAGGCAGACACAACACCCAGCAGCCAGGCAGGGCCAGGCACCCAGGGCTGTTTACCCATCACACCTGGGCAAACACTGCCTGTTTTCACAGCCCAGCTCCCAGCACCAGGGCTGGGCTCTCCTGCTCTGCTCCCTGGCAAGCCCCTGCTGCAGGGACTGAGCAAATGGTTGGCATCTATCAGGGAGATATAAAAAGATTTCCCTGTGGGGTGGAGCTGGTGATCTCATGGTTCCAGTCACGGTGACCTGCTGCACTTGATGGATGCAGCCCTTGCTCTGTGCCCCTGGCAGCAACATCACTGCTGGAGCCTGGGCTTGCCTTGTCCCCTTCTGAAAAATGAGTATTTTATGATTGCTTTTTGGTATTAATAAATATAATAATAACAATAATAATAATAACAATAATAATAATAATAATAATAATAATAATAATAATAATAATAATAATAATAATAATAATAATAATAATAATAATAATAATAATGTTGTGAAATTTTATATGTGTTGTGTCATAAAGTTATTATTAAAATGAAGTGAATATTAAAATGAATATTATATGTGTTGTGTTAGAAAGTAATGCTGTATTAATTCTCTTAACTAGTGTGTTAAATATAGTTTTAGGTTACAACAAAATGTTAAAATAGAAACTGTGCTGTGTAGGATACTTTTCTAAAGAAAGGACTCGCAGTGAGGTAGCAGCCACAGGACACCTGAATATTTCAGAGAAAGGGAATTCATTGCCCCATTATCAGGAGAAATGAACTTCTTCCCACCTTGCTCTGCAGGACGATGCTGTTAGGATTCAGAGGAAGAAGCTGACACTGCCCAGACAGAATCCTGTGTTTGAATGGAATTTATGCATCATGGATGAGGTGTATGAATATGCAACAGGTTATTGTTTTTAAGGGTTAATCCTCTGTTAGCGTGGGTCCTTTTTCAGGCTTATTTTACCCAGAAAGAGGTACCCAGACTGTCTGTAACTCCTTGTTTCTATTGTCTCATATTGTCCTAATTCAAATTGTCCAAATTATTCCTATTCTAATGGTATTCCTATTTTTATAACCATTTTATCGCTATTAAACTTTAAAATTCTTAAAAACAATTTAATTGGCGTTTTTCACGCCCCCTTTCCAGGGCAAGCCCCAGCTCTCAGCAGAGCAGCAGGGCCAGTCCCTCCTCCTGACCCCAGAGATGGGGCTGGCAATGACACAGACACTCCTTGCAGGAGGAAGAGTGCAGGAATGTGCCAAAATGGCAGGGGCGGGATGCTAAGGGCACACAAGGCTTTCATTTTGCTCGTTCATTTACTGTAATTTCCCTCCCGTTTAGGGAGGTTGAGAAGCCCAGCAGTCACCCGAAACCTCATTTGGAAATGGGTGGTCCCAAGGCTTGTGTAGGAATGGCAGGAGAGTTCAAGGCGCTCGCTACAGCCCTCCGAGGGTCTGATATGGGAGATGTTTTTAGGCGTGTTTTATTTTAAATCAGCTTCATAGTTACGACAGCACCGACATCTGAAGGACCCCAGAGCTGGGCGAATCCTCTGGTTCCTTCACACCTGGCCCTGGGCTCACTGCAAAGGCAGGAGGGCAGAGCAGGGCTCAGGATCACAAAAAGTGGCCAAAAAATCCCCCCTGTGCTGTGCAATGAGAGTGGTTTCTGTGCACAGAAATCAGCAAGAGGGGTGTGGGAATAACTGAACTTCCCATAAATTACTGGAAGCCAAACTTGAGTGAGCTCCATGTAAGGAAGATGAAAGGAGGAGCGGGTGGGATTTATTCAGCTCCACGCATTTATTCAGCTCCATTACTCTCACCTCCCAAACCAGTCCAGCAGCCCTGTAATCCCTCAGCAGCTCATCTCCAGATTGTCTCTATTATTAACAACAAAGGGCTCGTTATTCCCATCACCATCCTTTGAAGGAGCCGTGGATGGGGGTGAGGATTCCTGTGGGGAAAGCAGGGTGGAGCAGGAGACACAGATGGAGGAGGTGATGTCCCTCTGCCTTGGCAGGGGCAGGAGACACAGATTTAGGAAATTATGTCCCTCTGGTTTGTCCCGGACTCTTTTATCCGGGGAAGAAGTGGACACCCCTCCCTTCTGCAAAGACACAGCCTGAAAATCTTCCACTTCTGAGCAGGATAAACCATCCCTGGGTCTGCGCTGGAGCAGAGAATCCCTTCAGAAATCCACAAGTTTCTCTTATTAATTATAACAAAAAAGAATTGGAACTCCTGGCTAGACCCACAGGGATTTATTTCCTCGAGCAAAGCCCCAGAGGACCTGGCTTGGCTGTTCCTGGAATTACCACTTGTACAGAAATTGCCATTATCAGCCTGGGACCTGGCTTGGCTGTTCCTGGAATTACCATTTGTACAGAAATTGCCGTTTTCAGCCCCATTTGCATTGATGCAATGCACCCTCAGATGAATCACCCAGGGGAGGGGAAAGAGGAAAGTTCCTGCAAACACAACCTGGTCCATCAGGGGGGAGGAGAATTCAGCAGGTACTGAAAGTCCATGGAACAAGCTGGCAGGGGCTGCAGACACTTTTAAAGACTGAAAAAATACAACATAAAATGGATTTCTACTTCTGCCAGGCAAGGATTGCACGTCGGGAGTGAAGGATTTTAGGGGTCCAGCTCTGAGTCCCATCCCCTCTGTGATCTGGAAGATCTGGTGGCAGCTGTCTCACAGCCACCCTCAAAAGTGGCAAAGGTAGAGAAGGGTTTCCTCCTAAAAAATACAATATAAAATGGTTTTCTATTGCTGCCAGGCAAGGATTACATGTTTGGAGTGAAGGATTGTGTCTGATCCAGCTTTGAGTCCCATACCCTCTGTGATTTGGAAGATCTCAGTGTCTCATAGCCATCCCCAAAAGCAGCAAAGGAAGAGAAGGGTTTTATCCTAAAATAATACAACATAAAATGGTTTTCTACTATTGAATGGCAAGAGTTGCACGTTTGGAGTGAAGGATTTTGGGGGTCCAGCTCTGAGTCTCATCCCCTCTGTGATCTGGAAGATCTGGTGGCAGCTGTCTCACAGCCACCCTCAAAAATGGCAAAGGTAGAGAAGGGTTTAATCCTAAAAAATACAACATATAATGGATTTCTACTGCTGCCAGGCATGGATTGCATGTTTGGAGTGAAGGATTTGGGGGTCCAGCTCTCATCCCCTCTGTGATCTGGAAGATCTGGTGGCAGCTGTCTCACAGCCACCCCAAAAGCAGCAAAGGAAGAGAAGGGTTTCATCCTAAAAAATACAACATAAAATGGATTTCTACTGCTGCCAGGCATGGATTGCATGGCAGGTCCTGGCAGGGGGCAGAGGCAGGTCCTGGCAGGTGCAGTGGCAGGTGGCACTGAGCTGGGCTGTGAGTCACCAGGGCACAGACTGGTTTCTAATCTGGGCCCTGCTGTTTGTCACCATGAGCAGGGTGACACCTTCACGCTGCCTTTCTCTTTTCCTGCCACTGACAAGGCTCAGACAGGGCTGAGGAAGTTTTGAGGAGTCACACCCAGAGCCTGGAGGGGACATTTTGGCCTTTCCAAGCGCTGTGTGTGTCAGTAACAGCACAATCCCTGCCCGGGGACTGCACAGCCCAGGCAGATCCTTCTCAGGGTGGCCATGGCCCCTGGACAGACATCCCCGTGCTCCAAGGGCTCCTGTTAGTGATGGCACCCAAAGGATCCTCACTTAGCATGGCTTTTTCTCTAAAACTTAATTTTCCTTGCGATAATTTGTGGGCTGGGTAATGAATAGAACAAACACCTGAAAAACTCAACAATGCATGTCGCAAATCATCTGAATTTTGCAATGCCTAATCAAGGTAGTCTTTTTTTCAGGGGAAGAAAAACCTATTCCATTATTAACAAAGGATCTCTCTCAGAAGTGTCCCATTGAAAAATGGACATTTGGACCATGGTTTGCATCCCTGATACAGCCAGGGTCCCTCCCAGGCCCCCAGCCCGTGGGTTCCCACCTTCCCGTGGGAAGTCTGGAATTCCCTGGGGCACAGTGAGCTGGGAGCCCCTCCACTCATCCTCTGGGGCTGCCCATGGATCAGCCACCTCAGCAAGTGACAGTGACAGTGACAGTGACACTCGTGTTCCCAGGGAAACAGCAGGGCCACAGCCCTGGTCACACAGGGAAATCTGCATGGTGGACATACCAACAGAGGTGACAATGCTGGCCTGTCCCTTCCCAACACACCACAGCTCCTGGCTGGCATTGTGGAGACCTCAGGATGACAAACAAAGAGCAAATTAAGACCAGCAAAACTCCTGGGAGTGATGGTGATGCCAAAACCCAACAGCATCCCAGGCACCCAACTCCTTCCCACAGCCCTTCCATGGGGAAAAAAACCATTTCCCCTTCAACTCTCCTGGCTGGCAAGGTGGTCAGAGGCTGAGCTGGATTCTCTGAGAGGTCCTTCCCAGCCTCAGTGTCTCTGTGATTCCCCATTCCCACCTCCTTATCCCCGAGGCCAGCAGGGACAGGGCGGCTGTCCTGGTTTGTCTCCATACCTGTCACACACTCACCCCAAAGGCATCCCTGGCTCCAGCATGACAGGAACGCCTGCCCCACGCCCTCCCAGCCATGCCTTGGCAGGCAGCAGGGCAGCCCTGAGAAGGAAGCAAAGCTACTGCTCATTCCAGAGGCAGCCATCATCCCCCAGAGCTCCGGGAGCACAGAGGGGACATGGCAGGGCACAGGCACCAGCCAGGCTGCCTGGCCTGAAACACAGATCCTGGACAGAAACACAGATCCTGGACAGAAACACAGATCCTGAACTGAAACACAGATTCACAGAAACACAGATCCTGGACTGAAACACAGATCCTGGACAGAAACACAGATCCTGGACTGAAACACAGATCCTGGACTGAAACACAGATCCTGGACAAATGCAGATCCTGAACTGAAACACAGATCCTGGACAGAAACACAGATCCTGGTCTGAAACACAGATCCTGGTCTGAAACACAGATCCTGGACTGAAACACAGATCCTGGACAGAAACACAGATCCTGGACTGAAACACAGATCCTGGACTGAAACACAGATCCACAGAAACACAGATCCACAGAAACACAGATCCTGAACAGAAACACAGATCCACAGAAACACAGATCCACAGAAACACAGATCCACAGAAACACAGATCCTGGACAGAAACACAGATCCTGGACTGAAACACAGATCCTGGACAGAAACACATATCCTGAACTGAAACACAGATCCACAGAAACACAGATCCTGGACAGAAACACAGATCCACAGAAACACAGATCCTGGACAGAAACACAGATCCACAGAAACACAGATCCTGGACTGAAACACAGATCCTGGACAAATGCAGATCCTGAACTGAAACACAGATCCTGGACAGAAACACAGATCCTGAACTGAAACACAGATCCTGAACTGAAACACAGATCCACAGAAACACAGATCCTGGACAGAAACACAGATCCACAGAAACACAGATCCTGGACTGAAACACAGATCCTGGACAAATGCAGATCCCGAACTGAAACACAGATCCTGAACTGAAACACAGATCCTGGACAGAAACACAGATCCACAGAAACACAGATCCTGGACAGAAACACAGATCCTTCCCTGAAATGTAGATCCACAGAAACACAGATCCTGTACTGAAATGCAGATCCTGCCCTGAAATGCAGATCCTGCTCTGAAATGCAGATCCTGCTCTGAAATGCAGATCCTGCCCACACAGTCTGCACTGAAACACAGATCCTGCATGCAAACACAGATCCTGAGCAAAACCACAGATCCTGCCCTGAAATGCAGATCCTGAACAGAAACACAGATCCTGCACTGAAATGTGGATCCTGCCATGGAGCACAGATCCTGTTCTGAAACACAGATCCTGCCCTGAAATGCAGATCCTGCCCTGAAATGCAGGCCCTGCTCTCACAGCATTTCCCAGCCCTGCTTCCTCTTCTGCAATCCATTCCTTCCCTCTCCCTCCCTTTCAGGGGATCCAGCCTCCTGAGTTTCCTGCTGGTGCTTGAGTCATTTTCCCTCCTAGGACTGATTTCTCATCTCTAATTGTTTCTCCATCTTTTTACACTCTCCTTGGGCTGTAGTTTACTTTGTCTCTCTATTTGGTTGCATCCGTCTTTCCACGTAACAATTCTCCATCGATTCCTTCTCTTCCCACCACCAGTCTGTGCTGGATTTGTGACTTTCATGGCAGAGCTGATAGGAGCCTCGTTGGACATCCAAACCTGTCCTAAAAGAGTTCTCTATAACTATATATATAGTTATATATAACTATATAACTTATAACTTATATAACTTATAACTTAAGTTATAATAAGATAACTTATTATCTTAAGTTATTATTAAGATAATAACTTAATTACCTTAAAGCCAGTCCTTATTTCCCCTGAGGATGGCAGCAGCCCCTCCTGGCTCTGATCCCCCAGGAATGCCAAGGGAAAGGCCTTAGGGAGCCACACTGGCAGAGCCTGGGGTTCACAGACACAATCCCCCTGATTTTAGGGATCTCCCAGCCCTAAAAACATCCCCCAGTGGCTCAGGGAGGCTCAGGCTCTGCAGCCTCAGCCCAGGCCTGAGAAATGCATAAACAGCAAATGGCCTCTGGGGAGGCCCTGCCAAGTCCTTTCTCCCTCATGTAAATATTTTTTCCTCTCAAGTGTATGCGAGTGTGAAAAACTTCTCCTTAATCCTCTTTTTTTTTTTTTCTGCCTGGCTGAAGGAAATGCTTGTTCATCCCTGGGTGGGAACGGCTTCATCTTGATATCTTGCAGCTGAAGCAAGAACCACGCTGCTGAAAACATTTCTTATCACCCCCAAAGCCACAGTGGAATCAGATAAATGGTGCCTGTCAGGACTTGACCTCCTTGGTGGCTGTTGGATGCAGGTCCCATGGGACAGCACATTGGGAGGCAGCCTTGAAGACTTCAGAAGCAGTGCAAAACATCCCTGGGGTTTCAGGATTCCAGAGTCTGAGAGTCCCACTCTGTTGTGTTTGACACGTGAGTGGAAATGTGTGGCTTTTTTCTTTCTGAGAAAAACTGGAGACCTAAATAAGTTTCTTGCAGTCTGGCCTTCAGATGAAATGTCTCAGTGGGAGCTGTGTGTGTTTTCTGATGGTGGTGGTGAGAGGAAGTGTGTCTGCACACAGCAGAGCTGGTGGCAGCCCCAAAATATCTGTGGGGGAACTGGGTCAGTTCAGAGGGGAATCTGTTCTGACTTCTCAGAGCTTTCCTCCCTCTCCATTGCCCTCGCCTGCTGGGGAAGGCTGGGATCAGGCTGCCACCCTCTGCTCCAGCCCTCTGAGCTGAGCTCTGCCTCATGAGGATCAGGACTTGTTGCTGATGGTGGTTTTTGGGAGGAGCAGTGTCAGCAGCACAGCCAGCCCTGCGATGCTGAGATAAACCTGAACCAGCCTGGCCTGGGGCTGAGGCCTCAGCAGAGCCCAAATCCTGCCCTGAGCCCTGCCTTGACCCCAGAGGGGCTCATGAGCTCCTTCAGAGAGCCAAGCCAGGCTCAGAGCTGGCTTCAGATGCACCAGCAGCTTTACAGACAGAAAAATCCCTTTGGCACAGCTCGGAGGCAAGGGGAGCTCTGAGAGCAGGGAGAGCACAGCCCCAGTGGGATTGTGTTTGTGAGCCCCAGGCTCTGCCCGTGGCCACTGGGGCTCCCCAAGGCCTTTCCTGTGGCATTCCTGGGGGATCAGGGCCAGGAGGGGCTGCTGGCATCCTCGGGGGCAATAAGGGCTGGCTTTAAGCACCTTTTAAGCCCAAGCACCTTTCCAGGTGAAATGTTCCCTGTCAGGGATGTCCTGTTGTAACAGGGATGGGGAAAGGTGGGTGGCAGCTCCTGCTCCCCCGTGGATGCTGAAGGCCTGAGTGATGTTTTCCTCCTGCAGTCAGCCATGGCTGGGGCTCTCTATCCCTTGAAAGCACAAATTATTGTAATTTGGCAGGAAGTGCCTGCTGCAATCTCCCTGTCTGAGCTGCACAACAATTCCCTGCTGCTGTTTCTGGAAAGGAGAAGCCTCAAAATGTGCAGGGCACAGTGTCCTCTGCTGCCAAGGCTTCATCCCGGGCTTCAGTGGCACAGAGGACACAAAACCCTCATCATTGCAACATTCTGGGCTGGCATCCTGCTTTGCAATCACTCCTGCTCTTTCCTCACCCCTGCCTGCAGCAGGAGGGGCAGCAGGACACCGGGTAACAGAGACCAGGAGGGAGGTTGGGACCTCTCCAGACAAACACCTCCAGGAGCTTTTCCCAGATGAGGCAACCTGGGGCAGGCAGGGCTGCTGCTGCCACCCCCTTGCTGCAGGACAGGTCACCCCCTCACCTTCCCCCAGCCCAAATTCCAAACCCCCACAGCTGGGGAGGCTGCAGCTCCCTCCCAGCCCCGGGGGATGCTGGCACTGGTGGCAGCAACAGAGCATTAAACCCTGCCAGCTGCTGGGAGTGCTGCCACGGGGGCACACGAGGGCTGCCAGCCCAAACAGGGAAGCAGGTGGGTTTCTAAACCCCTGTCTGCAGATCCTGGTGGGAGAGGGGAAAACCAGAGAGTGCTGAGCATCCACGGCCTCCTCCCCTGCCAGGGCTCAGAGCACTGGAATAATAAATAATAAATAAAATAGCAAATAAATAAAATTAAAATTAAAATTAAAATTAAAATTTAAATTTAAATTTAAATTTAAATTTAAATTTAAATTTTAATTAAAAAAATAAAAAGGAATAAATAATGAATAATTAATAAAAAATAATAAATAACAAATAACAAATAACAAGTAATAAATAATAAATAATAACAAATAATAAATAAATAACAAATAATAAATAAATAAAAAATAATAATAAATTAAGGAAGTTTTTGTCCACACTGTGTTTCCTCCCTGCTCCTGGAGGTGTTGGTTTTCTTTAATCAGCCCTGAAGGATTCACTAGGAAAATGCTGGGAAATATGGGAGAAATTGGCTTTAAGCAAGGACACTTGACTACAGCATAAATCCCATAAATCCTCTTTATTTCAACACGTCAGTCAGTGGGACCTGCAGTAAATACTTGGAGTTTTGAACATACAGATCTTCATCTCTGTACTTATCTGGCACAGCAAACCCTTTACATTTCCTTGTTTATGTTCCGCTCTAAGTATTGCTGTATATAGATAATGGATACACACATAGATCTGTACGTGCACTTGTGCAAAAATGTCCTTACCAAGGACAGGAAACAAGTGAATATTTCCCAATCCACTCTCCCTGGCACTGGAAATACTGCACAGAAATCCAGCTGGGTGCTCCTGCCATAGGGAAAATGGCAAAACTGAAGTTGCATGCATGGAGAAGCAGCAAATACACTTTTTTTCATGATGGAGAAAGTTAAAAAAAAATCTCAGTGGCCCCTTAAACTCTGTGCTTCAGCACCTTTACACACAGCAATTCCAGCTGCCAGATCCAGGGGAATGGGGTTTTCCACACTCCTAATCTCTGGTCCATTTTCAAACATTTGGGGGCATTTAGGAACTGAAATCTCTGCCCTCCCTCTCTGCTGTGCTGGGCCCTCACCTTCAGCCAAGCACCAGGGTGAGTCTGTGGGAAATAGTAAAGATAAGCTCATTATAAGTGAGTTTTTACCATATTTAATTGTCTCAGCCATGCAATGAGGCTGATGCTGCATTGAAAGCTCAAAGAACATGAAAACAAACCCCAAACACAGGGTCCAGCTCTACAGGCTGGGGCAGGCACAGCCCTGACAGTGCAAGATGCACCTGTGGGCAGTGCTGGACTGCAGGAGTTGCTGAACAATTTGGGATTCGAGGCACTTTGGGAACAGCCACTCCTAAAAAGGCACTCGAGCCACACTTCCAGGCGGGGATCTGCACCCAGAGCCTTTTGCCTCCTCCCTGTTCACTTCCACATCTCCCCAGGGCCACAGCAAGCAGCATTTCCAGCCCTGGCTGCCCAGGTAGGCGAAGGATTGGTGTAACCCAGCAGCTTTCTGTGCTGGGGATGATGGAGCAAAGACAGCCCTGCTGTGCAAACTGCAGCTCCCCAGTCCCAGGCAGCAGCCACAGCCAGGCCAGGCTTTTGTAACAACACCCAAGCTGTGTTTGTGATGTTCACCCCACCAAGACTTTAAAAACAAAACCAATCTGCTTGGCCAAGGTGGATAAAAGCAGTGAATGCAGGGCCAGGCTCCAGCTGGCTGCACAGCAGCACCTGGGGGTTGTGTCCCCTCTGTCCCCTCCTCTGTGGCAGTGGCACGAGGTACAGCCAGCAGCACAGTGTTTGCTTCAGCCTGCTCTGTTTGCTGGGAGAATTTAATGTTTGTCACTGATTTCCCTCAAATGAAGTCACCACCGTGTGTTTTATCAGATGTGTTTAGCCTGAGCCAACTCTGCCAGTGTAAAATCCTAAAATCCAATTTAAACAACAACTCCTGACTCCAATGCTCCATTTTTTAATATGTCTATAAAACTTTTTAATATAAAATATTTTAACAGGGTTTAGTTGTTTTTTTCCCCAGCCATGGAAAGATTTGGCTTTGGTGGTGCCATAATATTTTTTCCTCCACTATTTCTCTCTTTTGATTCCAGCTGCCCCCAGAACTGCACAGTTTATATTTCACCAGTTTTACTAATGTTGCCTTATAGGAAAGAAAGCAATTCTTCAACACCCAGACTCCAGTGCAAGCTTGAGGTTTCCTGGCAGTGCAGCTGAGCTTTGCAGCACCGAGTTCATTTGTCCAGTGCAAAGACCCCAAAATTCCCTGTCCCTTCCAGAGCCACGTGCTCTGGGTGCTGGAGTGCTTCTGCAAATAATCACTTGCTCATCTCTCAGCTTTGGCTACCCACAGCCACAATATTTGAAGTAAGGAGAGGAAGCCAAAAAAAAAAGAGAACAATTATTTGGACAACAAACCCTGCTCCGCCAGCGCTACCGAAATGCAAATAATTCATCATGGTGAAAACACAAACCACAACAGAGATGTGGGCATGGGAATTCCCTGTGCCACAGGGTCCTGCCTCAAACTGGGGAGACTGGAGCCTGCTGGGGGCTGGCCTGGCCCCAGCACTGTGGGACACCTCACCCCTCTGTGCCCTCTCAAACCCACGGTGCCCTGGGCATGGCAGAGCAGCAGGGACTGGCAGCAGATCAAGTGACAGAGGAGATAAAGCAAGGCAGAGATATTGATCTCTGCAATCAAGAGGTTAATGCTCATTTCCCCTGAATGCTGCTTAATAATCACAGCCTGCAAGGAGCTAAATTGCATCTGCAGCCCCTGGGTGAGTGCCTGCACTGAGTGTATTCCTACACTGATTGTATTCCTACACTGAGTGTATTCCTACACTGAGTGTATTCCTACACTGAGTGAGTGCCTGCACTGAGTGTGCACCTACACTGTGTACCTACACTGAGTGTGTACCTACACTGAGCGTATTCCTACACTGAGTACCTACACTGAGTGTGCACGTGCACTGAGTGTGTACCTGCACTGTGATCCTACACTGTGTTCCTACACTGAGTGTGCACCTACACCGAGTGTGTACCTGCACCAAGTGTGTACCTGCACCACCTCCCCACCCCTGCACATCCTCTGAGCTCTCTCTCAGTGCCAGTGGAGCATGGAGTGAGCAGTGCCCGACTCCCAGCCTCTCTCCATTTCTTCCATCCCTTCCAACCCCTCTCCATCCCTTCCAGCCTCTCTCCATCCCTTCCAGTCCCTCTCCTGCCCTTCCAGCCCCTCTCCATCCCTTCCAACCCCTCTCCATCCCTTCCAGCCTCTCTCCTGCCCTTCCAGTCCCTCTCCATCCCTTCCAGCCCCTCTCCATCCCTTCCAGCCCCTCTCCTGCCCTTCCAGCCTCTCTCCATCCCTTCCAGCCCCTCTCCTGCCCTCCTCCTGTCCGTGCTTACCCGCGGGGCTGCCCCGCGGCCTCTCACGCCACAAAGTGTCACCGTGTCACCCTTCCTTGGCACTCCGAGAGCCTGGGGCACTGCTGGCACCGCTCCCCGGGCAGCAGGTGAGGGCACGGGCAGGCAGAGGGCGAGGGAAGGGCTCCGGGCACATTCCCTGTCCCTGCTGCGCTGCTGGGCTGCGCAGGGGACAAGAGGAGCCCAGGCAGCCACGGGGCTTAGGGAGCACAGGGCTCTTGGAGCTGCTCCTCCTCCCCAGGCAGGATCAGCAGCACTTTGGGAGAGAGCAAAAGGAGCAGCAGGAGTTCCCAGAGCGCTGCGTTTTGCCCTGAGAGCTCGAGCAGTTTGTCGCCACACCTGGAGCAGCAATGTCCCCTCCCGGCCGGGGGATTCCCTCCAGCCCTGCCGGCACCAGCGCTCGGGGCGAGTCCTCAGAGCAGCCAAGGGACTGCCGGGGGTGTCGGCACCAGAAACCCCGCTCCAGAAACCCCGCTCCAGCCCCGCTCCAGCCCCGCTCCAGCCCCGGCTCCTCCAGGACGGGCACGGCTGCCCCAAAGCCGCTCTTCCTCCTCCTGCACCGGGACTCAGCCCGGGTGGCCACTCGGCACCCACACAGGGCTCCCGGGCACCCAGCGAGCCCCGCACCCCAAAACTGACCACGACAACGACAATGCCACCAACAGCCCCGTGCTGCGGAGCGAGCGCATGGAAATGCGGAGGGTCCGCACACCCGAGCATCCCCGAGCATCCCCCGGGACACCGCGGCTCGAGAGGTCCCGGGAGCAGCTTTTCCTGCCCCTTTCACGAGAATTCCTGAAAGAACCCCGCACTGCACACCCTGCCGGCCGCGGGTCCAGCGTGTCACACCGGGGTGAGCCCCCAGCCCAAATCACTGCTCCTCTCCAGCCAGGGACTGTCCTGTCCTATCCTATCCTATCCTATCCTATCCTATCCTATCCTATCCTATCCTATCCTATCCTATCCTATCCTGTCCTATCCTATCCTATCCTATCCTATGCTGTCCTGTCCTATCCTGTCCTATCCTGTCCTATCCCAAGGGACCTGCAGCCGTGCCGCGGTCAGAGCGGCGCTTCCAGGGTGCCGCGGAAAACCCGAACCCCGTCCCGTGCCACCTCCCCCGGCTCGCTGTCATCTGAGACTCGCAGTTAAACAAACCGGGCGCTTTACGAGCTTTTGGCTGGGCTGTGACTGTAGCCGGGTGTCACTCGACTTCCCAGTGCCACATTCCTGAGTCCCACAGTCACAGGCCCACATTCTAGGCAGACGCTCCGTTTATTTCTATCGTTATTTTTCTTTTCTTTTTTTCTTTTTTTTTTTTTTCCCTACAGAAAGTCCCGTAGCACTTGGCAGAACAAAACCCCAGAGAGCATTCACAGTTTCTGGGCTGTGATCAAACTGTCCCAGAGCCGGCAGCCCCGAGCCCGCCCCGCTGCCTGCATCCCTTCCCCGCCGCTTTGTCGCAGATCAGATTCAGGGGTTTTGCCATCTCCGCAAAGTGCCCCGGGCTGGACAATCGTGCCACCCCCGCCCCAGGTGCCCTCCTGGCCAGGAGGGCTCCCAGAGCCACCAGCGGGGCGGTGACAGGGGCACCGGCAGCAGTCCCACCGGGGCAGGGGCGTCCAGCCCCGCTCCCGGCCCCCAGCAAGGTCGTTCAGTCCCAGGTCAGTTCACGGCCACGGCCAGAAAGTCCCTCTGGGGACGAGCATTCTGCACAGCCTGGCATCCCCCACCCCCTGAGGGACCCCCGCGTGGTGCCCCAAACCAGGGGAGCTGCCAGCAGCCCCTCTGCCCTGCCAGGGCCAGCCCCGCTTGGCAGAGCCCGAGTTTGGGGTTTCTCGCAGCTGTTAGGCTTTAGTCGCTCTCTAGAAAAGAATCACTATTGTTATGAAAAGAGGGCGATTTTCCTTGCAAAGGCTCCTCCGTGCAAGCCCCGCCCGAGCCCCCAGCACCCTCCCCGGTGGGCACAGTACCTTTGCCGTGCAAAAAGTCCTCGGGGCGAGGGAAGGAGCCCTCCTCGCAGAGCAGCTCGCAGGTTTTATCCGGGGCCAGGGGGTAGCCGTTGTCCTCCTCGTTGTAGTCGCTCCTGCCGTTGCTGTTGGAGTAGCCGTTGGCGTACATCTTGAGGGCGGACCTGCGCAGGCACAGCAGCTCCTGGAAGGCGTACCTGAAGTCGGGGCTCCGGCAGTAGATCAGGGGGTTGAAGGCAGAGTTGACGTAGCCCAGCCAGTTCAAGAGGATGTACAGGTACTTGGGAATGATGTTGTCCTGGATGACGTGCACGATGTTGACGATGAAGAAGGGCAGCCAGCACAGCGTGAAGGTGCCCATGATGATGCCCAGGGTTTTGAGGGCCTTGTGCTCCTTCAAGAAGAACTTGGAGGAGCGGCGGTGCCCGGCTCCCCCTTTCTGCTCCTGCTCCTTGTTCTGGGTGTGAAACCTCCCCTCGCTCCTGTCTATCTTCTGCAGCTGCTTCTTGGCCACCTGGAAGACCCTGGCGTACACGAAGACCATGACGACGAGGGGCAGGTAGAAGGAGATGATGGAGGAGGCGATGGCGTAGGCTTGGTTGGTGAAGAAGTCGCAGCACATCTCGTCCTGGTAGCAGCGGATGGCATCCTCATGGTCTGCCCGGTACCAGTGCATCTGGATGGGCAGGAAGGAGGTCAGGCCCGACACCACCCACACCACCAGGATGACCACACGTGCCTTGCCCTTGGTCAGCAGGCTCTGGTACTTGAACGGGGAGGTGATGGCGAAGTAGCGGTCCACGGCAATCACACACAGGGTCTCGATGCTGGCCGTGACGCACAGCACGTCCAGAGAGGTCCAGAACTCGCACCAGAAGTTCCCAAACTTCCACATCTCCATGATGATGTGGCAGGCGCCAAAGGGCACCACGGCCAGCCCCATGACCAGGTCGGCACAGGCCAGCGAGGTGATGAAGTAGTTGGTGACGGTCTGCAGGCGCTGGAAGCGGGCGATGGCCGTGATCACCAGCACGTTGCCGAAGACGATGGCCAGCACGATCAGGGACATCAGGATGCCCATGCCCACCATCCACACGTCCCGCGACACCGTGGGGTCGGCGGCGCTCTGGTTGGCGCTGGCGTTGCCCCCGGGCAGCTCCGTCCCCGCCTCGGCCATGGCCCGGCGACAGCCCCGGGGCGGCGGGCGAGGCTCGGCTCCGCGCAGGGCTCCGCTCGGGGCTCCGCTCAGGGCTCGGCTCAGGGCTCCGCGGCCGCGGCGCCGCTCCGGGAGCCGCACATACGGCACAGCTGCGGGACAGGCGCGGGGCCGCTCGGCTGTGGCACCGGGCACCGCTCCGCTCCCGGCCCGGCCGTGTCCCAGCCGGTGTCCCTGCCGTGTCCCAGCCGGTGTCCCTGCCGTGTCCCTGCCGTGTCCCAGCCCGTGTCCCAGCCCGTGTCCCAGCCCGTTAGGCGCCGCGGAGCTTTTTAAGTGACAGCAGCCCGTGACATCAGCCCGCCGCAGCCAATGGCGGCCGGCACCGCACCCCGACCCCCCCGCACCCCGCGGCCACCCCCGCCTGCCCCACGCGTGTCCCCGCCCCGTGCGCTGCATCCCCGCCGTGTCCCCGCAGCCGCTCCGGGTGCGCTCCCCTTCCTGGCGGTGCTCTCCTGTCCCCCGCCCCAGGGTGACAGGACATCATCGCCCTGTGCGCTCCCCTTCCTCTCGGCGTTCTCCTGTCCCCCGCCCCAGGGTGACAGGAGATCATCGCCCTGTGCGCTCCGCTTCCCCGCCGTGTCCCCGCACCCCGCTCCATGTGTGCTCCCCTTCCTCCTGTCCCCGGCTCCAGGGTGTCCCCGCAGCCGCTCCGTGTGCGCTCCCCTTCCTCTCCGTGCTCTCTTGTCCCCGGCCCCAGGGTGACTCTGTGAGCTCCTTTCACTGCCGTGTCCCCGCAGCCTGCTCCGTGTGTGCCCCTGTTCCTCGCGGTGCTCTCCTGTCCCCGCCCCGGCGTGTCCCCGTGTGCTCCTTTCCCCGCCCTGTCCCCGTGCCTCCTGCCCGCAGCGTCACCGATGTCCCCACGCCCCCGCCCCGAGGTGTCCCCAGCCCACCCGTGCCCCCCGTGTGCTCCCCAGCACGCACAGCACCAGGAAAATCCCGAGGACTCTGGGACTCCTGGCGCTGAGGACCCCCGGCACCCCATTGTGGTTGGTGGCACCCTGTGACAGGAGGTCACCCAGGTCCCCGTCCCTGCCAGTCCCCAGCTCGGTGCTCTGGCTGCACCCCAAGCGTGGGGGGCATCCAAGTGGAGCAGCCACAGAAATCTCAGAGCTGGTCAAGGGTAGAGACACCCCTTAACTGTCCTGGGGGCACTGACCAGGCAGGGAGTGACCACTGGACACTGTGGCCAGCCAGGCATGTGGTCAGAGCCAGACACTATCACAAGCATTCCCCTCCAAAACAAATTGGCTAAATAAGGGCTAAGGAATCCTGGAAACTTCCTCTCAGCCTGACAGGAGATAACCCAGCCTCTGGAGTTTCATTTCTGCCATCCCTCTGAAGCAGCACTGCTCTCCAGACACATCTCTCACTGCTGGCCCTGGCTGCTTTAGAGGTGACAGGTGAAAGCTGTGGTTCTACAACTGCCCTGTGCCACAGAAAGGCAGAAAATAAAGAATTCTTTTCACCCAGATTACCCCAGTGCCACCAGCAGCAGCTGCAGGCCGGTCCTGGCTGGATGCAGCTCTGTGGCCCTCCCATGGCACAGGCAGTGCCAGACTCCTGCCTTTGTCAGCAATTAAACACTTTTCAATGGTGAATCTTATCTGAAACTCATCAGCTCTTGGCCTCTGATGCATTTTCATGTTTCTGCCCCATTTTTCCTGCAGTTCTGGGGTGCCAGGGCCAGGTTCCCCAATTGTTGCTGCCTTTGCCCCACTGCCCCACACCACAGCCTGCTGGGTGCCCATGCCATGCCCCAGCTGTGCTGGGGATATTTATTTATGGGGAAAGGAGGAAGTTTTGTGGTTTAAAGCAGAGGGGCAGATGAGGTACTGGAATCAGGAAATGAGATTTAAGGCAGTTAGGAAGTGTCTGTCCTGCCCTGAACCAGCGGCTTCCCTGCCCTTCCCACACTCCACCTCTGCATCCACACACTTCAGAGGTTTAAAAATGAAGAGACAAGGAGCATAAGGTCCAGAAGTCACCCCCCAGAATCAGAAATTGTGGGAACTACACCTCATCCTCAGCTCCCTGTTCCTCCTTTTTGGGTAAGAGCTGATATGACAGCCCTAGGAAGCCCTTGAGGTGTCAGGTAGTGACCATGTGGGTTTGCTGGGCTGTTCCTGAGTGTTCTGACTCCAAATCCAAGCATTCCTAAAGAATTTAGTCCCCTATCCTGACAAAGATACAGATGTTCATCCTACAGATGTTCAGCCTTGCAGGCAGCACTGGGCCCTGGCAGGAGCCGAAGCAGATTTGGGGATGTGGTGGGAGAGAGACACAAAGGCTTCGACAAACTCTTGTTTAAAGGGGGAGTTCTCTGCTTTGCAACCAGTGTTTTAGCCAAGGCAGCCCTGTCTCTGGCAATCCCCCTCCAGAGGCAGCTCAGGGCTCTGTAAATCTGTGCCCAGGCTGCAGGGATCAGTTTCCAGCCCAGTTTCCAGCTCCATATTTTGAGTTTGTTGTGCTCTGTTCAAAGAAATCTCTGCCGGGGCTTTGGTCAAGAGGCTGTGCTGGAGGAAGCAGGGCAAGGCTGCTTTTTGTTCCTTGGCTTTCTCCCTTGGTTCCCTCATTGGCAATCTTTGCTCACCTTTTAGGGTGGGCACAGGGCTTGAGATGATTTTTGTCTTTGGCTCCACAGCTGTGGCCCTCAGTGAGTTGGACACAGGTTCAGAAAAAAGGCAGGAATTTGCCTGACATAAATAAATAAATTCCATCACCCCAAGTCCCACTGGCTTTTGAGATTTGCATGACCTTACCTGTGCTTTTGAGTAATTATTAGATTTCCATCAGGTTCAAGGCTTCATATTGGAACAAATACAACACCAAACCTCAGAGATGTTATGAACACAGTTCAGTTTGAATTTTTTTGTGGGGAGAGAGCCCCAAAATGCCTCCTTCTGGGTTCCTTGGACTTCAGGGTGTCAGAACCAGACAGATCTCACTTGTTTCATGGCCCACTGGCCCTGGTGCTTTGTCATCACGCTGATCTTTTCCCTTTTCCTAATTGGATGTGTTCTCCCTCCTCACTGAGTGACATTTGAAGAGCAGCCTGTGGGATCAATGAGGAAGCAGGGCTGGCAGAGAGAAATAATCACTTTTATCAGCCCAACTGACATAATTGGAATAAGCAGCCGGGCTTTGGGCATGGAAGGCTTTCCTGAGGACTGTGAGGAGCTGCAGGCTGTGTGCCTGCCCAGATGTTTACCACAAACTGGAATGGAGTGGCCTGCCCACATCTGGCTCTTTTATCTACAGCCTATCATAACTGCTATAATTACCACATTCATGTTACTGCTCTCCAATCACTAAAAGTCAGTACATTACAGTTTAAGCTAGAAGTTGTGTTTCAGTTTTCTTGCAGTGGAAAATTCGGAGACCTTTTTTCTACTTGCAATATTGGCGGTCTTGTTTGCCTGTGCTCTCTTTCTGCTTGGTGAAAACATCTTCTTGCTTGAGGTGGGTTTATCTTTTGCTCTAAGTCACAAAAACTTTTTCTAACTATCATACTTTTTGCTTCTTTGGTTCTCCAGTAAGACTGGCTCAGCAATTCTTTTCTTTTATATGAAAGCTTGCTTCTATCTCTATTCTTTCTTCATAATCTACACTTGAAAATCTTTCTGCTAAATATACACATCTGTGAGACTTTCTTGTCAGACTTTCATCTTTCCTAACATCCACCTTTTAACCTCTGCAGTGCCAGGAGGGAAGTAGTTGCTGTGTTTCAGAGCAGACCAAGAGAAAGGAAAATGCTGGACAGGAGGGGCGAGCCTGGTGCAGAGTGAGGCCTTGTGTGGAACCTGGCCCTGCTGGAGCAGCTGAGCACCAGGGATTCATTGTCTCTGGGCCAAATACCGAGTGCTCAGCCATCAGTCAGCGCTGCTGGGGATGCAGGTGACAGAGTGACACAAAGCGAGGGCAGCAGAGGAAACCGGGGGCGGGGAGAGCAGGGCAGTGACAGCCGCAGATTAAAGATGCTTATCACGGCCTTTTCTTCCCCCTGCTGCTTTCCCCACAGCTGAGCTTGGTTTCCAGAGCACAGGAGATCGCTGTCTCCAAGCCACCCCTGCCTCCCTCGGGGCTGGTCCCTGCCAGTGCCCCCTGAGCCCTGATGGTGCCAGCAGTGTCCCTTGTCCTGAGCCCTCCTGGTGCCAGCAGTGTCCCCTGGGCTGAGCCCTGATGGTGCCAGCAGTGTCCCTGCCAGTGCCCCCTGAGCCCTGATGGTGCCAGCAGTGTCCCCTTGTGCTGAGCCCTGCTGGTGCCAGCAGTGCCCTTGTGCTGAGCCCTGATGGTGCCAGCAGTGTCCCTGTCCTGAGCCCTGCTGGTGCCAGCAGTGTCCCCTTGTCCTGAGCCCTGCTGGTGCCAGCAGTGTCCCTGCCAGTGCCCCCTGAGCCCTGCTGGTGCCAGCAGCGTCCCCTGTGCCAGCAGTGTCCCTTGTCCTGAGCCCTGCTGGTGCCAGCAGTGCCCTTGTCCTGAGCCCTGCTGGTGCCAGCAGTGTCCCTTGTCCTGAGCCCTGATGGTGCCAGCAGTGCCCCTTATGCTGAGCCCTGCTGGTGCCAGCAGCGTCCCCTGTGCCAGCAGTGTCCCCTGTGCTGAGCCCTGCTGGTGCCAGCAGTGTCCCTGTGCTGAGCCCTGATGATGCCAGCAGTGTCCCCTGGGCTGAGCCCTGATGGTGCCAGCAGTGTCCCCTGTCCTGAGCCCTGATGGTGCCAGCAGTGTGCCTGCCAGTGCCCCCTGAGCCCTGATGGTGCCAGCAGTGCCCTTGTCCTGAGCCCTGCTGGTGCCAGCAGTGTGCCCTGTGCTGTCCCCAGATCTGCTTTCCTGGCAGGCTCTGAGCCTGCCCAAGGGGGATTTGCACACTTGGGGGGGGTTTGGGGTGGTTTCTGCTCCATCATCCCACCCAGCAGCTCAGAGGGGACCCCAGCCAGGTGCAGGGGGGTCACCTTAATGCAGCCATGGATTCCCAGCAGCCTGGGCTGGAGCTGCACACTGGCTGGTGGTGTGAGACCAAGGCTGATTCCAAGACAAATGCACCAAATTGAAAGGTCCTTCTGATTTAAAACCTTTTCACTGCCTTTCTGAGCTGCCCAGACAATTCTCAGTGTCATTGAGCAGGAGGCAAATGATGTGGCACCTCCCGTGGTGTAAAGCTCTGACTCCCATAAATAATGGCCATGGATAGAGGAGATATCCCATGAAAACAGCACAGGGACCTGTGCCCTCTCCCCCTGCCCATCCAGCAGGACCTGCTGTGCCCCCAGGTGAGTCCTGGAGCTGAGGACACAGGCAGGTCCCTGTGTGCAGGGAGGACAGATCCCCACCTCACTCCTAATTTTAGAAGGCTGCTCCAGGAGCTGGTAGGAAAAGGAACTCCATGTGCTGGAATATGTGCAGGGTCCAAGAGGAAATTTGGTTTTTCCTGAGAACTTTCTTATCAAATCTGCCTCGTATCAAACCCAAAATGGCTGAGTGGCTGCTGAGCTTTGCCTCAGCTCCAAGGGGATGGATTGAGGAGGAATTGCTGCAGGGTGGGATGGCCACAGTGGATGTTCTTCATCTGGGGCAAACCCAAGAGGCTTTAATTTGCTTTAATCACCTTTTCCTCCTGGATCCCACAGACCTTTGCAGCCATTGTGCCCACAATTTTCTGTTTTCCCTCACTGAAACACAATCAACAATTCCTTATTTCTCCAGCAATATTAAGAGGACATTCACTGGTGTCTGTTCTTTTGGAGCAGCTCCACAAGATAGTCCTAAAAAACTTGGGTTTCAAAACGTTTGGGTTTCTCTGTGGCTACAGCACAAGGAGTCCCATCCTTTCCCTAAAGACCTTGCTGGAAAAATAAAATAACAATTCAAAAGTTGCTTAGGTTAATTGTTAGAACTCTTTGTAAAGCCTCAGCCTGTTCCATTGTAGCCGCATTTCTCTTCACAAAGAAAAGCAAGGCACAGCTTCCCAAGGATATTTCTGGAATTCACATTCTCTGAACTTCAGAGAAAGAAAAACCAATTTTTTATTTCATTTACTGTTTCTGTGTTCTTCACAAGTAGAATGCATTGTAGAAGATCATTGTTTACTTGAAGAGAATTGGTAATTAGATTCTGGTATGAGAGTTTTGATTTATTGACCACTTGAATCCAGGTGTGTGTGTGTTGAGACTGTCAGCTGAATCACCACATTATGTGCAGTTGTGTGCTTGTGCAGATTCGGTTTAGATTCAGTTGTTAGGAAAATTAATCCACAAACAGCAGAGGTTTATGTCCAAGAAGGAGACAGAGGAGTCCTTTCTGGCTTTATTGGAATCAAGGGAGAGGCCATGGGGCATTCCCTTGGAATCCCTTGACTTTTTGGAGGACACAGCCTCCTTTTTATTCCAATTTCCAGCCACATTTCCCTTCTCTCTTTCCCCATTTCTGAGGTACTTGAGAGGTTCAGACTTCCCAGAACACCTGATACCAGAGATTCCCCTCCAATGTACAACCCTTCCTTTTCATTTTTTCATTCTTATAGAATTTAGGGTTTTTTCTTTCCCATTGTTTCTTCATCTCTCAATGTCTAATTTAATTTATCAGCAAACCTAACATTTATTTGTAAAAGCAAATCTCTTTTTCCATTCATCAATCAGTGGAATCCTGCCCAGTGATTCTTTTATATCCCAGTGCTGGTTTTATCCACCAGCAGACCCACAGCTGGTTTGCAAAGACAAATCCTCTATCCCTCTCATAATGTAATATAGTATAGAATAATACAGTATAATAAATATAGATATAATATAATGTGATACATATTTTTAGATATAATTATATATAATTTTTATATATAATATATATAATTTATATATATAATTTTATATAAATTATATATATATTATATATTATATATAATATATATAATATATATATATAATATATATAATATATATTATATATATTTTTTATATATATATATATAAATTAGCCTTCTGATAAGATAGAGTCCACCTTGTCATTCCTCCCCCTCGTCGGGGCTGCCCTGCTTTTACTGCATTCCATCTCTGATCCCTGTGTTTCACCCGGACCCTGGACAGTTCCAGCAGGAATTGTCGCAGGGATTTTCCTCTGAGCACAGAAGTGAATGGATGGAACAGAACTCACTGGCTGAATTCTGCAAGATTTGGGGAGTGGAGGATCCTTAATGAAGTGACCGGGCTTGAGGAGAAACACACGGAGAATCCTGCACGAAACCACCCACAGGCCACCAAAGACAAGGGTTTAATCGGCTACCATCAAATAATTTGCTTAATTGTGGGCCGAGGCCGGTGGCGAGAAGGGTGGGAAGCACGAAGCTGTCGGGTGAGGTGAAAACAGGCACAATTCTCCCTCTGCTCGCTTCCCTCTCAGCCTGGCCGTGATGGAACCCCATTAAACCATTCCCTTCCCTGGGGAATTCCGCATCCCATTCCCAGCTCGCTTCTCACATCCCACCTCTTCCACTGCATTCTCATTTTCTCACTCGGGAACCGAAGGCAGAGCAGGCCCTGGAAGCGAAAGGCGCCGCCCTGGGAGGAATTTGGAAGGAATTAGAGACGGCGCTTCTCGGTCGCTTTAGATGATGTGATTTAATTTTCTTATCTTCTGCACAGGCAGGAAGGGTGAGCTCGGCTCTCATCTTCACCACGCGGCTCAGAGAGTCACAAGACCCCTCATTACAAGATTTTAAAGTATTTATTTATTATTTATTAGTATTTAACTAATAAAACACTGCTAACAAGTATATCTATGCTTTTGACTCAATCTTTAACTATTTCAACTTACGGACTCACGCTGCAGTGTGAGCTTTCTTAGCTAATCATGTTATGACACACAAACTTACAGTGCTGTACTCCACTCTGGAGGAAGCGGGAATTTCTGTTTGTCACCTGTTTGTAAGTCCCTTATCTTTTGAGGAAACAAGGACAGATTCTTGGTTTTGCCTCCTAATCTTCTACTTAGCTTATGTGCCTCTGCTTTAAACTATAAATCCACATTCTCGCTTCTAGCACCTCAGTTTGGAGGCTTTTTCTAAGGTTTCAGATCAAATCCTGTGTTTAATTCTAAGCTTTGGCTTCCAGGCCCGAAGTTCTGAGACTTCTCTGCATTTCAGATTCCAGCACCACCCGGGCTCCTTCCCCACCTCAGCCCCTCTGGAATGCGAGACAAACCCAGTTTAATTCCTTAAACAAACCCTGTTTAACTCCTTAAACAAACCTTATTTAACTCCTTAAACAAAGCCTGTTGAGCTCCTCAAACAAACCTTATTTAACTCCTTAAACAATGGGCAGTAATTGCTTTTGGATGGGCCATTGTGTGCAGCACCCACCTCGGAGATGGTATCTGCGAGAGCGGGGCTTTGTGTGGCACCGAGATTTAACAGCACACCAGATTACATCTCTGACGAGTGTTTGCATTTGCTGCGCCATGCTAATTGGGTGATTTTAATCTGGGCTTGATTTTATTTTAATTTTTTTTTCTGGACGTTGCCAGCCCTGAGGGAAATGGTGTGAGGCTGTCTCGTGCTAAAATTAGCCCTGGCAAGCTCAAATTCGCCCCTTCCGCCAGCTCCCGGCAGAATATTTGGGATAAAGAACGGCTCCGAGTCTGACCAGAGAACCTGCGATTCCCACCTCTCCCACTCCCCTTTTCCATGGAGGCACAGATCCCACGTTTTTAGAACTTTGTATCGTCCACAATTCCTCCCCACTCCCCGGAGAACAGGAATTTTCTCCCTCAGTTCACCAGAATGTATCTAAAGCTCAGCTTTTCGCCTTAAAAATCAACCCTCGTGCCTCTCTGAGGACTTTTTGGTTGCATCCCTGGAGATGCTGCTGCAGAAGAGAAATTCTCCAGGAACCAACCCTTGTGCCTGCAGTTTTCTCTCAGAGTCGCCTGTGGCCGTCTCTGAGTCCAAGAAATCCCTGAGAGAAGTTTTCTCCTTTACATTTCCAGTTCTAGGAATATTTTAAAAAAATATTCCAAAAAAATATTCCAAAAAAAAATCTCCTGGGTCCTCCTGCAGCTGAGCTGCTCCCCAGGGCAGGGCAGAAGGCCAGGCCAGGTAAACCAAGATAATAATGAAGATTTGAGTGGTTGAGGTGAGCACAACACCGTGCTGGCTCCCTGCCTTCTCCCCAGAATGAAAGAAATTCGTGCAACTTCCCTGCTGTGCCCGTTAAATATTCCTGCAGGGAGCTGAGCCCTGCCCAGCCATTGATTCCCCACCTCAAAGGTCAAAGCCATTTGGTTTCATAATCACTTGTGTAACCCCCTGGTGCAAGTGGGAGGTTGGGAAAGGTGTCCTGGAGGAGCAGGTGGAGCAAGGAGGGAGATGCTGCATTGCCCAAATGCAGGGCTGGGTGGAAATGTGGATCTGGGGTGGGATTGTGGGAGGGGAAAAGGCAGAAATGCCTCTGTGATGCCTTGGGAAGGCTGAGCCAGAGCAGAGACCAGACAGAGCTACAGAATAAAGCAGGGATTTATTCAAAGCATCTCCTCCATGGAGCCACCTTGGGCAGCACCAGAGCCCAGCCAGGGCTGCACCCAAGATGAACCAAAATGGCCCCAAAATGCACGGCCGGGCACGGGCTCTGTCCCTGGGATCAGTTCTGCTCCATTTGCACCTTGCAGTTCATTGTCCCATTCCAGCTTTAGCCCCTGCAGTCCCACCCTGCTTGTTTTTCTCTCTCCAGCCCACGGGGTTTGTGCTCCTGGGGCTGTTTTTGATGAATTCCTGAGCTGTCCCAGTTCCATTTGGAGAGGCAGCAGTGGGATGTGTGAGCAGGGTGGGTGCATCCCTGTGCACCCCAGTGGCTCCATTCCTGCAGGATTAGCCAGGAGAAGATGCGACAGGACCCTGGGGACTTCCCAGGACACCCAGGGCAGGGTTGTGTCTCTTCAGCAGCTGCTGCTGTGGTTCTCAAGGCTCAGGTGTGGTCCAGCAGCAGCACTCCATCCTGGAGGTGACAGCACAGGGACAGGGAGCAGGAATTTTTGTCTGCCACCTGTTTATAAATCCCTCGTTTCTCGAGGAAACAAGGACAGATCCTTGGTTTTGTCTCATGAACTGCTCTTGCGCTGCTGAAAGAAAGAGATTGGGGAGGTGACAGCAGCACAATGTCCCCATTAGGGCTGGGGGCACATCTTGTGGGTGACACTGGACCCAAAGCAGGGCAGGAGCTGTCAGCAGCAAGAACTGATGGGAGCACCAGGCTTTGTCCCACAAAAACCAGAGGTGACTGCAGGGGAGGAGCTCCTGTCCTTGTCATTTGAGAGCAGCTCACTCCTTTAGTTTCCACAACATCTTAAATTGCTTCCTGAGGGCCCGGCTGAGGTGAAGATCTGCAGGGGGTTTACAGGCACAGGAGGGGCAGATCCAGTGTCTGATGCCAGGCAGTGCATCCCAGACTTTTCCTCTGGGAAAGAGCCTTGGTCCTGTCCAGACTGAGAGTTCCAGGGTGGCTGTAGCTGACAGACCCTGGTAAGGAACATTTTGCAGGAAGGTTTGCATTCCCTTTCCCTGGAAATCTCAGCTCATTCCTATTGCATGAGTTCAGGCAGCTGCCGAGTTCAAGTGGGTGCAGTTTTAAAAGGGAAAATCCTGCTCGAAGCCCAGAGTAAATAATTACGGATACAACTATATGAAAAACAATTATAAGGCTTTAAATAAGCTCAACTAAAATAAACAGCACCCCTCTCCTTTACCTGCTGGCAGCCTGAGCCCAGCACTCCCAGCCATGGATGTGGATGGTTTTTGGAGCAGGTAAAGGAGCTTGGAGGGGCTGCATCTCTCTGGAATCTGGTGCCAAGGCTAACAAGGAGCCCGTGGGGCTGGCCCCAGCACTGCCACCACCGTGCTTTCCTTCCCCCCAGGGATTCCAAGCTCATTAATTACCCAATCCTCACAGTCTGGGTTATTGCTGGCGTTGCACATGAAGTCAGTGGGAGAAGTGGGAGACCCCAGTTCACAGGAATTTTGCTCTGGGGAGAGGAATTCCAGCGTCTGGCAGACCCAGCCCTCAGCTGTTTGATGTTTCTCTGGAGATAAAATCTTTCCAAATTTGTGCAGGGCCTGGAGCTGGGGGATTCAAATGCTGTCAGTGCCACGAGGGAGGGCAAGAAATAAAATGTCCCTGCTTGGAGCCTTCTGTGAGACACCACCAAAATGGGGCAGGAACTTGGTTCTGAGCCCTCCAGCGAGCACAGGGAACAGCTCTGGAGTGCAGAGGGACCTGAGATCCATGCCCTGTGCCCCTGGGTATCCCTTCCACAGGAAATGTCCCTTTAATCCCCAGATTCCTGCTCCTGAGCCACCAGCAGTGCCATCAGAGGTGCTGTGGATGCACAGCCAGGGAGGGAGCTGGAGCAGCCAGGGCAGGGAAAGGCCTGGAAGGCACCGCTGCCTTCCTTTCTGCAGCTGAAAAATGGGGAAATCCTGGGGCTCTCCCTTCTAGGCAGGGCATTCCCAAATGCTCTGGACTTTCCTGGTTTATTCATCCACTTTTGCACATTTTAATTCTTTAACGTCAGCAAATCTGTGCCTACCTGCACCCAAACTCACAAACCACTCCTTGGCACCCTGCACCTCTCTCTGCTCCAGGCTCACAAGAGTTGGGAGATGCTGATTAAAACCCCTTTTGTTCCTGTAGCTCAGGAGGGCAGAGAAATAAAAAGGGCAGCCTAAAGGGCCTTTCCTGGAAGAAGACACGAGATCTGAGAAAATCAGGAATCCCCCAAAGGGCGAACATTTGTTTTATTATTGCAGAGCTGCAGGGCTTGGATCTGAGGGGACAATGGGTGCTGAGCAGCCCAGGCTGGAGCAGCTGCTGTGCTCCTCATGAACCTCCTCTGTTCCCCAGGGAAAACCTCTGAGCCTGGACATGACTCAGAACTACTGTGGGGAGGAAAATTTGAATGCACTGTAAAAGATTTTTTTTTTTTATTATCCCTGCAGTGCTTCAGGAGAGAAAGGAAAATTTGCCTTAGAATGGAGCAGAGACTGCACTGAGTCCCTGTTGGAGCTTTGCTGACAACTGGCTCTGGAGTATTGTAATTAACTTTAAACCACGTTAATGAGGTAGAAAAAACAAAGGGCAAAGAAATGAAATGGCTGCTGCAAAAATGTTTTCACCTGCCTCCAAGAGAGGAGCAGCTCTTTCCTTATTGTTTTGGAGGGGATTCCTCCCTCTCAGATTAAAGGTTCATTTTCCAGCACACCAGGATAGGATGTGTGAGCTCCCAGAGAGGGAATGGTGAGGATAAAAGTTCCCATGGATGCAGGCAGAGGAAAAGGTGGAATGAGAGGGAAGAAGCAATGTGCAATTAGAGGGAATTTTTGCAGTATTGACAAGGCAGCGCTGCCCAATAATAAATTTAGGCAGCACCTAGAATGAGAGGACATTGAAACTTGTGTTTGCCTGTTCCTGGTATTCCATGGGGATGAACCCTGTGTTCCCCCGTGGAAAGGTGATTCCTCTCAGCTCCTGTTACAGATTTCACAGCTTCCTGTCAGGGAGCAGAGCAGGAGCCTTGCAGGGATCCCAGAAATCCCCATGCAGAGGGGCTGGGCTTGGCTCTGGGCTCAGGGCAATTCCGTGGGGTAAAATCCAGCCCATCCTCCTGGGTTTGCACCCTGCACTCCATCCCCAGGGCCATCAGCTGGCAGTGCCCCAAGCAGGGAATTGTCTTCATATCTGACCATGTAGGGAATGAAGGTCCAGAGTCCCAAGGAGTTTTAATAGGAAAACAACACAAAATCCACATCGTGCATCCTGGGAAGGGAAATCCCTGTCCTGCATCCAGGGACAGTTTGCATTTGTGACCACTGGGAAGAGCTCAGGGCTGCTCAGTGCACTGAGAAATTGCTCCTTTTGTTTTTGCTCCTTTTGTTTTTGCCCCTTTTATTTTACATCCTGCAGCATTTCAGAGTTACAGCTCAGAGAACTCCTGGAAATCCTAACTGGGATCTGAACTTACAGGTAGTGAGGAAAATAATGCATTAAAAAAAGGTATGGAAAGGAACTTTTGGATGTGTCTCTGCTTTTCTTAAGGAGACAAAGCACTTAACGGGAAAGAAAAAGAAAACTCAGATATGATAGGGGTGATATCTCTTCCTGTTTGCCACAATAAAAACAAAATCAATGGGTTTCTAAGGGCCAGGAGGAATATTTAATAACCTGAAAAGTAAATCCATAAAAACTGGGGATTTCTGACTTTAAGCACAGAATTTAAACTGTAGCATTAGATAAATCTTTATGGGCAAAAAAACCCCAAACAGTTTTGTTTTCTATATATAGGCAAGATTGAGAAGGCATTTACTGATTCCTGGTTATGATAAGACTGACAAATACAAGATTTGTCAGTGTCCACTGAAAGATTTTTAGTGTCCAAAACTTAATTAAAAGGAGGTGGAAATAACTCTGTGGGGGAAAAAAAACCAAACAAATAACCACAGACAAAAAAGACTTTTCCTCCTGTTCCAGGTGTGCAGAACACCTGGGAAAAGTTTCCCCACTGTCCATGGAGGTAAAAAGTTTGGTCAGTGTTATAAAAATCTCCCTGACTCTTTCTTTATGTCCCTTCTTTCTGCTGTTTTCTGGAATTCTCCTTTTTCTTTCCAACTGAAGGCTGATCAGAAGAAGACAAGACAAGACTTGGTAACCTTTCAGATGATTAAAAAAAAATAAATTAAAATGTCAGTCCAGTGTCAAGGAGCTTTTCACATCAAATTCCTGCTTTTCCAGACTGAGGAAGGTGGGAATGGGGATCAGGGTTAATAAAGCTCAAACCAAAAGGAGCGGCTGGAAGTTTCCTCCTCTCTCATTTGGTGGTGCCAGCTGTGAATAAGAATGGAATTAGGAGCTCCTCGTGCAGGATGGATGTTCCACTGATGGTACAGCACATCATCCATGCTTTATTCCCCTTTTTTTGCCACGTCTCCTCCATCCTGAACATCTTCAATTCATCTGGAGACGCCTGGAACGTGCGGGAAACTCTGGGATTTGTACAGCACGTTTGGCCAAGCCCCTGGACAGCATCAGCCTCATCCCAGGGTTTTTGGGAGCCCCCCAGCCTGGTGCAGAAAGGCTGAGGAGTCTTTCTGACGTAAACAGAGCCTCTCACCACGGAAAGAAGACCAAAGGGAATTTCTGGCACAATCCAGAGTGAGACATAATTTTGTGATGACCTCTCCCAGCTCCGTCCCTTTGCTTGGCACCAGGTTCAGTGTCTGACACATGAATTTAAATTTCTATCCATCTACAGCACTTAAAGACCAAAAAAATTCTCCAGGTCCTGGTCCTCGCTGCTCCCTGCAGAAGCAGAGGAACAGAATCAATACAATCTTTTTAATCCAAGAGAAGATGAAATATGGGAAGGTGAAATATGGAAGATGAAATATGCCCGGGGCACGCAGGAAATCAGCAGCAGAGCAATTCCCATTTCCCAGATTCTCTCTGCGTGCTCTGCCAGGTTTTCTCCCACTGCCACAGGACCTGGAGCAGTGAGGAAATTCCATCCCAACTCCAACCTCTCCCAGCTGCAGCTCTGCCCTGTTGGTTCACTCGGTTTCCCAGGAAATAAAGCTCTGGAATTCAGCAGCAGCTGCCCTTCAATGACAAGCAGAGCTCCCTCAGCAGCACACGAGGGCTTTGCTGGGGTTTCCATTTATTTTCTCCAGCTTCATCCAGGATGGGACAGGAAGGATCTCCTGGAGTCACCTGGAAGGGAGCAGCAGCAGGGGACTCACTGGGAGCAGTTGCTGCAAAGAGCTGCAGGGAATTTGTGTCCCCTAAAGAGCTCTGGTGTCAGAGGGAGGGTTGGGAAAGCCTCAGCAAAGAGGGGTTTGTTTGTTTGTTTGTCTTGGAAGAACCTCAGGGAATCACAGGGGAAGCTGGAAGTGAGCGAGTGGTGGAAATGACCCCATCCAGCTTTCTGCAGGATCCCTGTGGAATCTGTCACTCCTCCAGCTTCCCTGGACAAACCCTGAAATGCAAAGGCCTGGCTCCATCCCTGTTACATTAATCAGAGTGTTTCCTGATGAAAAATGATGGAATTCCACCAAAACCAGAGCAGAGTCAGGCGCAGGGATGCAGCTCTAATGTTCATCCGTGTGTTCTGTATGCTCACTTTGACCTGCTCAGACAGGGACAACAAAAATGTGTGGAGGGATAGAATGTAAGGAAATAAAGATGGTGCAGAAGTCAGTCTCACACCTGAGGAGCTGCAGCTGCACCAATCCCCAAAGATTAGCCCCAGGCCTGCCCTTAACAGGCCCCAGCTGTGTCCAGTAAGAAGAAGAGTGCTACAAAAGAGGGGATTAGCTGGGTGAGAGGAGAGAGATGGAGTTTGTTGGTTGTGTTGTGAGGAAGAAGGAGCCAGTGCTGTGAAGGGCTGCACACGAGAAATCACCGAGAAAGTACGGGAGCTTTGCAATAAAATGACAGCAAAAATGTCTTTAAAAGTCCTTTAAGTGCTCCCAAATCTTCAGAGGGTCAGAAATGTGCATCAAACCTGATCTAGAAGCAGGAAACATCACAGAGGGACTTGAGAAAGTTTGCAAAGCTTTGGGATAGGGGGTTTGGAACATCCTAGTCTGTCCTTGGCTTGACCTGTTGGCTTGACCTTTTCTAGAGAGCTTTTCCTGCCAGGACCCATCACAGTTTGTACCCAGGAGAGCCCAAATCCAGCCCTGGAATGTCCCTGGAGGGCTCTGCAGCTGCAGGCCAGCACAGAGAGGCTCCGACACCTCTGAGCCCCAGCCCAGCCTTATCAGCCTCTTCACCCAGATGACTCAAAGGAAATACCAGCAGCCTTTGAAGCTCTGGAGCAGGCAGGGAAGCGCTGCCAGCTGGGCACAGCTCCAATCCCAGCAGGAAAAAAGCAGGAGCACAGCTCCGTGCCCAGGGTGAAGCTTTTCCAGGCGTTATCCCAGGAATTCGAGTTGGTTTGCTGTGCAAACCCAGGGCACCACAGGGAATATTCCTCTGCCTGCTCTGGGGTGCCCTGGCCCCCAGGGCAGCACTGACTCTGACCCTCATTCATGGAGAAAGTTTCCCAGACTTCAAGACAGACTGGAATCCACAAAAGTGTGCAATAGATTATAGAGAGTAGTGTAGGTGTCTCCCTTGGTGAGGAATTGAGGTTTTGGGATTTTTAGTGTGTTGTGGATGGAAGGAAGATGGAGGGCACAGGGTGTTGTCCTGGGTGTCTGCTCCATGCTGCTTCTTCCTTCTTCTCCATGGGTTTGGGTGGCATTTTGTAATTGGGCAGAAAATTCTGCACTGGGGGCTCTGTGTGATCAGTTATTGGGTTAAAAGGGAAAATAATCCAGGTGTCAGTTCTTAATTGGATGGTTTAGTCTTAAAGACCTTGGAACAAGAGATTGTGGCCATTTTGTGCCTTCTAATGAAAAGCTGCAGAGCTCACAGCAGTGAGACTGTTTTACTGATAAGAAATAACAAACACCTGAATCCAAGCATGAAATATCATCTCAAGTGCATTCAATCCAGCCCCAGAGAAACCCACGACTGGGACCCCCAGAACTGCGACCCCCAGAACTGGGACCCCCCCAGTTTGCTGCTCTCAGGGCAGGCCAGCAGGGTCTGGCTGCGTTTTCTGGGATTCCAGGTTTGTCCGCAGCCTGCTGACGTCAGGAATCCATCCTGCCATGGGCTGATCCCACAGGGAAACCTGCAGCCGTTCATCATCCCAGCCTCCTGCCTTATCAACACCCTGCCCAGGTGGGGAGTGAGCAGGGCAATGTTTGGGAGTGGATTGTTTCACAGCAGGGCCACTGCTGGAACAGCACCAGAACACTTCGCTGCCACGTCCCCACGGTGTGCCTGTGGACTTGGAAAAGTCAGGAAGAAATTCCTTCACTTTATGAGAGGGAATAGTGGATTTGTCTTTGCAAACCAGCTGTGGGGCTGCTGGTGGATAAAACCAGCACTGGGAGATAAACAATGGGAAGGATTCCACTGATTGATGAATGGAAAAAGAGATTTGCTTTTACAAATAAACTTTAGGTTTGCTGATAAATGAAATTAGACATTGAGAGATGAAAGAGACAATGGAGAAGAAAACCCCCTAAAATTCCATAAGAATTAAAAATTAAAAGGGAGGGTTATGCATTAGAGGGGAATCTTTGGTATGGGGAATTTCAGGAAGTCTGAACCTCTCAAGTACCTCAGAAATGGGGGAAAGGGAGAAGGGAAATGTGGCTGGAAATTGGGATAAAAAGGAGGGGGCATCCTCCAAAAATGTGAGAGACCCCAGGGGAAATGCCCCTTGATTGGAATAAAGTAAAAAGACTCCTCTGTGTCCTTTTTGGACATAAACCTCTGGTGTTTGTGGATTAATTTTCCTGACAACATCTTTAAAGCAGAAACTTCTGTAGATCCTGGAGACCAAGTAATGCAGGGATGAAGTAGAAATTATTATTTTTTTTTTTTTTTAATTTCAAATGGGTTTGGGCAGTATCCAGTGGATTTTGGCATTAAAGGGAGAATGAACAGAAAGTCCATGCAAATAAAATTCATCCTGGCAGCGTCCTCTGGATTAGATCTGAATTAGAACTCGTTAATTAGAATTAGAACATGACATTTTTGTGTGTTGGCATGAAATGATGCCAAGGCTGTGCCACCACATGTGTGCTGCCAGCCGTGGCTGCCACACTCAGGCTGATATTCCTGACCAGAGCTGGTCACCCACAGCACAAACATCTGGATTCACAGCCCAAACCTGCAATTTCCCATCAATTCCTGGGGTTTTTTTTCTTTTCTTTTTTCTTTTTTTTTTTTCCTTTTCTTTTTATTTTTCACCAGCACTGCATCCCCTGGTGCTGGAGCCTGGCATGGCCCCACTGCTCTGCACTCCTGAGCTTCAGCCTCTGGCACCCACTCAATGCAGATTTCTGCAGCTCCCTCAGGCACTGGGAGGTCACAATTGTGTCACCCCAAAGCTTCTCCTGTCCAGGTGAACAACCCCAGCTCTGCCAGCCTTTCCTCCCAGCAGAGCTGCCCCAGCCCTCTGGGCATCCTGAACTTGCCCCAATCCAGGAAGCCACAGCAGAGGAACTCATCAGACACAAGCAGCTCACAAGTGATGTTTGCACCATCAGCCATGATGCTCTGGGCAGAAAATATTTGCCTAACTAGGGTTCCTCTCAGAACAATATTTGCCTAACTAGGCCTCTCAGAACCCAGGGAAAAAAAAAAACAAAAAACAAACCCCAAAAAACAACAACAAAAAAATCAAAATAAATTAAAAAAGAATAAAAAAAGGTAAAATAACATAAAGTAAAATAAAATAAAATTTTAAAAATAAAATAATAAAATTTTTAAAATAAAATAAAAATATAAAATAAAAAATTAAAAATAAAGTAAAAATAAAATAAAAAGTAAAATAAAAAATAAAAAAAATTAAGAAATAAAATAAAATAAAATAAAATAAAATAAAATAAAATAAAATAAAATAAAATGCATTACCAGCAGTGAACCAAGGTGGAAATTGCAGACATTTTATTATTGCAGTGCTCTGAGTGTCAGTGCAGACAGCAAATCCACATTTCCTCACTATTCACTGCCATCCTGCCCCTGCTGTGTGTTCAACGAGGTTTTTACCGAGTCCATCAGTGCCCAAGTTCATCTCCAAGCAAAACCTGCAGCCCTAAAGGATGCAGAAGCTCCTGCAGGGCTGGAGCTGCAGCGTGAAGGGTGTGAACAGCGGCAGCAGCTCCATGGCAGCAGCTCCCCCGTGTTTGCAGCTCCTCGGTGTGAATGAGCTGCTGCATGAAAACCTCTCATGAGGCTCTTTGTTCCCAGGGCAGACTCTTGTTTTCTTTAGAACATCTTGGACAGAATCAGATTTTTGATTTTCCATTGATCAAAATCCTGTTCTGCTGCTCCAGACAGCTGCAGGCCCATCGTGGTGTGGCCCAGCAGAGGCTGTCCCTGTGCTCCAGGGGATCCTGGGCAAGGGACAAACAGCAGCTGGAGGAAACGTCCTGGGCCAGCATCACAAGTCAGGACATTCCCATGAACAAGATTAGGCAGAGCTGTTCCATTTCATTTTGTGTTTCTCTTGCTCCTGAAACTCTGTTTTGGCTGGGGAAGCAGGACAGAAAAGGAGAGGGGATTCCAAGCCCAAAATAACTGAGCAGCCACTTTTTCAGGTTCTGGCCAGGGGCCAGGGTTGGTAAGGGAGGTTCCTCACTGTGGCTTCAATTCATCTTTAGACAAGGGACAGAGGCAAAGCAGCTGAAGGTTTATGTGGATCTCACAGATGAGCGTTGCTATCACCACTTTTATCTTCTCCTGAGGGAAACCAGGTGAAAATTGAGGGATAAATCAAAGCTCAGCACAGGCTGAGTCTTTCCCTGAGCTTCACTGCAAGTTCAGGGATGCTGGGACACTCAGGAATTCAGAGGCCACCTGCAGCCCATGTGGAATTTTGACCCTGGGAGCTGCAGGATCAGGAGCGGGGCGTCAGGAGCAGGGACCCCCTGAGCTGCTGTGCTGTGTCCTGAAGACACCTGAAGTAACTTCTGGATAAGGACAAGCTAAAAAAGGACAACAATTTCATGAAATAAATGCAATTTTGGGGTGTTAGAAGAGGTTAGAGACCCTTCAGCCTCCCCCTGCACATCCCAGAGCTGTCACAGATCCGTGCTGGCAACTCTGGTCTATTCCCTGAGGAATGGGGGGAGGTTTGCCCTGGGGAGCTCTCTGGTTATCAGTTTCCATCACTCAACACCGTGGTTTGTGCTCTGGGTGGTTCAGGACAGAGCCTGCTCCCCCTCCAGCCCCAGTGACCCCAGCACCGTCTCTTCCTAGACCAAATTCCCAGGCATTGCTCTCCTCTTCCTCCGTGCCCACACTGTGAAAGAACAGAGCTTTGCTGTTGTGCTGAGGACACAGAATTCAAGGCAAAAATAGGAGAGGGAAAATCCAGCCTTTATTTTTCTTCTCAGGAGCAAGTGCCAGCAGACGGGGGCACTCCACAGACCCACCCCATTATGGGGACAGCAGCTGGACACAGAGTGCAGCCAGCAGTGCTGGGTGCCCACAGGAGAGCTGGGGATCAGTCCCTCCGTGCCTCCAGGGATTTCACCTCTTTCCCCATCCCCATGGCACAGGAGATTTTGAGAAAGGAATGGCAAGTGGAAATCAGCTCCAGCTGAGCTGGAAAACACCACAGCACCCATCCAGGCAGGCAGCAGCTTCCTAGACAGTTCCAGGGACCAAGCTGGCACTGCTTACAGGAGTAAATGAATCAGAAAATGACTGCGCCTTCCAGGGAGGACAATAAAGATAAAATCAGGATTTGAGGCTGTTTGGCTTTTCGTGAACTTCAGGAGAAGGAAGGGTTCGAGGCAAACACGTCCAATCAGTGTTGGAGATCTTTCCATGGCTGTTTTGTGCAACCAAAGGTCTGTGCCTGACCAGGAGTTTCAAGGAATGAAGGATTCCTGTGGTGAAGGCTGAGTGGATATTTAGCTGCGTTTTAGGACTTGAACATCATTTTTGTTTTTCAAACAACTGGGACAAGGGCAGAGGCTCCGATGGAAGCAGCTCAGGCCTGGGCTCTTGCCAAGTCAGTGGTGGATTCTGAGTGTTTGACTCAGGGTTGAACAGCTCAGGAAATCTCATTTCGAGCTTGTTCCACAGCCCTGAGCTGCTCCCACTTAGGAATTATTTCCTGACATTCAGCTGACACTTTCCTTCAATTAGTCATTCCATTTCTCTTAACGATCCCCCTAATTGCTTTCCTTTCCTTGTTGGTGTGTGACCCTCCTTCTGTTTGCAGTGTCCTATTAGTCACTGCCTAATTTGTGCCACTTCCATTTCCCTTCATGTCTCAGCAGCTTGAGCCTTCCCGTTTATTTCCATTTACTCACAATTATTGTGTTTCTCTGGCCTTCTCCTCACTGGTGTCTCAAAGGTCTCACAGAACCTTCCAGTGCCTGCCCTGTCTCTTATCCCACTGTCAGCACAGGCTCAGTGACACCCCAAAGTGGCCCTTTCCAGAATTCCAGAGTCATTTAGGTTGCAAATGCCTTCCCAGCCCTTCAAATCCAACCTGTGCCCCATCCCCACCTTGTCACAAGCCCAGAGCACCGAGTGCCACCTCCAGGGATGGGCTCTCCAACCCTCCCATTGGCAGTGCCAGTGCCTGAGCGCCCTTTCCATGGGGAAATTCCTGCTGTGCCCACCCTGAGCCTGCCCTGAGCCCCCTTTCCATGGGGAAATTCCTGCTGTGCCCACCCTGAGCCTGCCCTGGCCCAGCCTGAGGCCGTTCTCTCTCATCCTGGATGCCCACCTGGCTGTCCCCTCCTGTCAGGAGCTGTGCAGAGCCACAAGGGCCCCCCTGAGCCCCCTTTTCTCTGTTGTGCTCATCCACAGCCTTGGATAAGGACATCTCAGGTGCTCCCAAGGCCATTCCCATGCTCTGTTTTGGGTAACAAATGAGAGCTCTTGCTCTGGGTGATGCCAGCCAGGGATGTCCGGGGTGCCAGGGCAGCCACCTCAGCTGAGCAGTTTTGCTTTCAGCCTCTAGCCCAGTGTGGCAGGGAAGTGAAGTGTGATGGTTTCCAAAGGGATCCTGCCTGCCTGAGCCACTCCCAGCTGGTTCTCACAGGTCTCAGTCACAGAATCAGCTCTGCTGCCCTGGAGTCACTGCTGGAGCTGATCTCAGCTAATCCCCAAGCCCAGCTCCACCCAGATACCAGTGCACAGCCTTTTCCTCTGTGCTCACACCTGGACTGGTTTCTGCCAGGCTGGATTCAGCTTGGATGGGGAGTCCTTGCTCTTGCTTTTGATGTTTCACACGTGAGGACTTCGGAATAGAAGAATTTCACCCTGGCAGCTGGCAAAGAGGTGTCACTGCTGGGGGGATTTGCTTAAATGTGAATCTGGTACCAGCCTTGGCACCAGGCACACCCAGCCTCTCCTGGGGGACAGCAGGAACCCAAACTCCCTTTAGGAGCTGGTTTTGAGCCAGGGCTGAGGCACAGGCAGTGTTTTTCCAGGGACATCCTTTCCCAGGCTCTCTCCTTCACCCCACTCCTGTTTTGCTGTGTTCTCCCTCAATCCCATAATAATTTCCCTCTAAAGTCCAGTCCCATTTACAGACACATGTCCAGGAATATTTAGCTAAGATCTCTACAACCTTTTCCTCTGAGCAGATGCTGCTTCAGGAACATTAATCTGCTTTTTTTTATTTCTTGTCACTCCCCTCAAGCTCTGCCTTCCTCCCTCACTGAGCAAAGTGTGCAAGTGCAGCCACCCCATGTGAAAACCCACAGATTCCCTGAAGAAAATTACCTTTATTCCCTCCACTCCACCCAGATCTGCTCTATGGGCAAAGCTGCAGGAGAACAGAGGTGTGAGAGAGAGGTGGGAAGCACATGGGCAAATAAATTCCTTGGCTGTTGCTCATATTCTGCTCCTTTAGATTTTATTTTTTTTAAAGAATCACCTCTGAAGCGTGTGAAAGAGGGAGTGTTCCCATCAGAGGAGCTGCAGAGTGTTCTCACATTTACTCACACCTCTGAGTCACGAGCAATCCAAGCTGGGCTCATCTCAGGGCTTGCCACCTCCCCTGGGGAAGCTGCAGCTCAGAGCCTGGACCCCAAATCCTCATTCTGCTGCTCTGGGGGATAAATTGGGCTGGGCAGAGGAGGCTGCACTCGAGGCTGGCCTTTCAGCCCCTGCACAACCCTTTTTTGGACAGTAATACCTCGATATACATTTATTTTGTGAGGCCCAAAGCTGCACAGAGCAGGAGGCAGAGCCAGCCCCACACTGTCACAGCACTGGGGGACACAACCCCAGGTGCAGGTGGTGAATCCCAGCAGAGGAGGAGGCTCCATCAGCCCCAAGCCACACAAAGGTGGGCGTGGAGCTGGGAACAGCCCTGTCACAGACACATTTCATGAAAAAGCCTTGCCTTAGGATTTTTTCTCCTGAGAAGCTGAGAGGCCTCAGAAATGAAATGTAACCAATGGTTATCTGCTGCTGTGGAATGCAACAGGTGCATCTGGGATTGGTCTCATGTGGTTGTTTCTAATTAATGGCCAATCACAGCCCAGCTGGCTCAGACTCTCTGGTCAGTCACAAGATTTCATTATCATTCCTTTCTATTCCTTGCTACCCTTCTGATGAATCATTTCTTCTATTCTTTTAGTATAGTTTTAATATTTCGATATGATATGATATGAATAATAAAATAATAAATCAACCTTCTGAATCATGGAGTCAAGATTCTCATCTCTTCCCTCGTCCTGGGACCCCTGTGAACACCAGCACACAGCCCCATTTCCCACTGCTCCCCCAGCCCAAAGGGAGGGTTTAGGAGCCCCAGGGCACCAGGACAAGTCACAGCATCCCAGCTGCTCCTCAGTTGATATCCCACTGAGTGTGGCAAACTGCAGGGCCATGGCAAAAAGGGCTGGCTCCACCTCTGCTTGGCTCCTCTGCTGGCTGGTTCCTGGAACCCCAGAATCCTGGCATGGTTTGGGTTGTAAGGGTCCTTAAAGATCAGCTCCTTCCAGCCCCCATCATGGGTGCCTTCCACTGGAGCAGGTTGCTCCAAGGCCTGCCTGAAAACCCCACAGCAGCTCCTGAGTGCTGCTCTGCAGGCGCACATTTTAATAAAATTAATAATTGATGCCACCATTTAGAAACTTTTCATTGCAGTTTTCCATGTGAGTGCCCTTGAGACTTCTGAGAATAATGGCAGCAGTTTAAATTTACTCATTTGTGAACATGAGTCAGACTTTTATTTATTTATTTATTTTTTAATATTTACCAAACTCTGGCCTCTCAATTTCTCTGTCAACAAACTCCTTCTTCAAGAGCAGCTTTCCAACTCTTCCCCTCCAAAAATTTCTTCTCTGAATTCAGCTCCAGCCACGGCACAGGCTGGCTGTGAGCTGGAGTTTTCTGGGGTGCACCAGCAGCCTAGGAACTTGGAATTTCCATGAGTTTGGGTGTCACTACAAGACATGAAATAACACGACCTGGACACGCTGCTGTTTTCAAGGTAAAAAGGGAAGTTCATTTTCTGACTCCAACATTTATAGATTTCTAAAAGTGACAGTGGATTGGAAGGTGACAGTGCCACCTCTCCAATGACACTGCACAAAACAACAGTCCATCAAATTTCTCTTCCTCCATAAAACAATGCAAAGCAATAAGTTATTCACAGAAAGTGTGTGAGAAAGTTCATTACAAGAACGTAAACTTCAGAAGGCTTAGAAAATCTTAAAAAATCAAGGTGCTAAATCCTGACATGGAGGTGATGTGGAGGACAAATGTCACCTTTTAGGGTGGTCTGATGTCCCACCAGACAGGTGATGTGTTGTGTTTGAGACACAGCTCTGTGTGAGAAGTGTTTGGAGACACAGCTCTGAGTCTTTCTCCTCCCTCTGTCTCTGAGGCGCTCGATTGGCAGGGCTCGCTCAGGTTTGGAGCAGAACACGATGAAGCAACTTCTCTTTTATTTTAAATTTTCCTTCATCGCAGCGCTGGCTCCCAGCCCGAGCAGCAACAAGGGCCGGGCGTGGCTCGGGGCTTTGAAGTCCGAGGAATCCCGGTGACTTTGTTTTCTTCCCTTTGGTGCTCTCCTTTGTTTTCTTTCCCCTGGTGCTCTCCGTGGGCTGCCTGGCGTCTGCCTGGGGCAGCGCAGTGCCCTTCACCCCGCAGGGCTGGAGAGCTGCCTGCGTTCCTGGAATGGGATGGACATTCCATCTCCCTCCGCTCTGCTGCATCTGTAACCCCGGGGCCTGCCCTTCCCAAATCCCTGCTGCTTCTGGCACGGTCCAAGGGGATTCAGGGCGAGCTGCCTCATTTCTCCCTCTGTTCCTCCAGATGTTCCTACCTTGGCTCTTCCGCTGAGCATGTTGTTCATCTAATCCTGGTTTTGCTCGTTCTCTTCTTTCTTAGAGGTCCTTGCAGTCCTTTTCCTGGAGAATTCTCCCTCTGGCTCGTATTCCCTCTTCTTCCCAACATATTCCCTCTTCTTCCCAACATATTCCCTCTTCCTCCACTTTCCAATCCTTCCCCAGCAGCTTCCCACATGCACTGTCCTCCCACCAGCCTGTGCCAGTTTGTGTGGGTGGGAAACCCCCCCCCCCCCAAATCCAAACTGGGAATCCCTCTGCATTGCTGGGAGGATTTCTGGAGCCCTCCTTTCCCTCTGTCCCGAGGGATCAGGCCTCTCCTTCTCCCAGCAAATGGGATGCTCAACTGGGTCATCACTTCTCATCATGCCAGGAGCCAAAATTCTCCTCTTTGCCTCTCCTGATTGTTTGATAGCCAGGCAGCTGATAACAACTCTGGGAACATTGGGCTCCAGGGAGAAGTTTGTGTCACTCCCAGGTACTTCACAAACAAATTATCCGGATCTATTTCCCCTGCTTCACCTCCCTGCATTTTTCTGGCGGTATTTGTGGGATAGAGGCCTTAAAATGAAGCTTTCCTCCTTGGTAGCCTCTGGAATTGGAAGGAAGCAGAGTCTCCCAAATATTTCTGCTTACCCCTGCCTATTTTCCTTTAAAACAAGCCCTCTCCTCTCCCTGGGCAGGGGCTATAAATATCCCTGAATTGCTGGAGGAATGTCCACATCCAGGGAAGGTGTCCACAGCTCCTGCCCCACTTGACCTCTACAGTGAGTTCAGCCATGAGAAGGCACAAAAGAATTCTGTGAGGCTTTTTCCTGGGGAAATGGGGATGTTTCATAAGCTCTCTGACACTGCTGGAAATGATCTTTTGACATCAGCAAGCAGCAGAGGACTGAATCATAACTCCAAGGGTACAAACCAGGCACACACAGCTCTTTTCCAGGCTCTCCCATTGTTGTTATTCCACATGGCCCTGGCACTGGAGCTGCAGCCCCTCATGGGGAGTCACCAACTCTGCCCAGCTCCAAATCCACACCAGCCTGGCAGAAAACACCTTGATTTTCCCTTGCACAGCTCATGAATTTCATCCAAATGAAGCAGCAGGGATAATTGGGAAGACGTCTCCCGCCCGTTTTCCAGAATTTCTCCCCCCTTGTGGCATCAGAGCAGCCCCATCTCATTCCCTGAGCAGCCTTTTCCCAGCAGAGCCCCTCTGCTCTCCCTCTGGAGGAGGGAACCAGTGAGCACCAGGGAATAAAGGCCACCAAGGGCCACCTGGGTTGCTCCCACACCCCATCATTCTTTAGGAGTTCTTGTTCTGCCAGACAAGAGCTCCCTGCTGTGCCACAGAGCATTTCCCAAAGCCCATTAGAATTGATAGAAAAGCTCCTGGTGCTTTGGATAGGCTTGGCAGGAGGCCTTATTAGATGGGATTTCAAGTGAATCCTTGACATTTTGCTGTGTGTCTGACTCTCCAGGCAAGCTCCTTTCAAGCCCACTGAATCTCACACTCCTAAATCCTGAACCTTTGTATTTCTGGGACAGGAAAAAAAAAAGGAATACTGAGGATTAGATTGTAATATGTGTCTAAAGCAAGCCAGGGGAGGGTAGCAGGAAGGGAATTATCCTGCTGCAACAGCTCTGACACTGAGCTCCAAGGACCTGCACAGTGTTTCCTATCCTAAATCCTTCCTTGTTCTTCCAGGAGCTGCACAAACCAGGAGCTCCAGTTAAATACTCAGAGAGGCTTTTCTGAAAGCCTCAGGAGCCTTTCCTGACAGTTTTACCTCCTGCACTGAATTAACTCCCTTCAAAGCTGTGGGGATTCAGCAAAAGCCTCGGAAGTGCACTGGTAGTTCCAGAAAGTTCCTGAAGAGCCAAGCCCTTGCTGACTTCTCTGAATCCATCATGGATGTCCCAGAAATGCCTTCAGACCATAATCTCATTTCTGATCACCCAAGGCATGAGTTATTTCATTCCTGAGCCTGGCTATGTGGATTTGGTGCAAATGCATTTTCTCCCCACAGCAATCCTGGGGTGCAACCCTACTTTAAGCTGGCAGAAGCTCCTCTGGCACCAGGCTCTTCCCAGGGCAAAGGAAATTCAAAATGCCAGGAAGGGAAGAAAAACCCCCATGAAAAGCATAAGGGCTGTGCCAGGGGTTGTGCCAGGGGCTGCCAGGAGCACACAAAGAGTCTCAGTTTCTCCACGGGGATGTTCCTTTGTGGGCAGCTCCCCTTGGTGCCAGGACACCTCTGTTCCCTAGTCAGGAAGTGCTGGTTGGAATCCCAGGACTCGGAGGCATCTGAACTTGCCCAAAAGTTACAAACAAGGGCATGGCCCTGAATGAACACCAAAAGTTACAAACGAGGGCATGTCCCTGAATGAACAGCCCCTTCCCAGGAGTTTCTCCTGCTGTTGGATCTTGTCCCTGTGCCTGGTGCTCCAGGACATCCTCCAAAAGTTTGGGGTTGCTCCAAGCAGGAGGGGGAACATTGAAACAGCCAAATATCCCTACAGGAAATCTGTGTTCATCCAGTATGGCCATGACCCAAAGGGGCTCATGTGACAGAGCCAAAACGTGACAGATTTTCCTGATTTCAGGTCTCCACCTTCATCCCTGTGCTGAGTGCAGCACGATGCACACACTGGGAATGTGAATTCTGTCCCTGCAGGCTTTCAAAGCACCTCAGTGGGGCTGTTGAATAACTTCTAATCTGTTTTTCAGGCAGAATTTCTGTAACCTGACCCACAATTTTCCCTGCCAACAACTCCCAGTGGCTCTGGTGACAAGAGGAGGGCAATGGCACCCGGATCCTGTGGGATGGCGATGGCCCCTGGATCCTTTGGGATCTGCCTCTCCAGGCTCTCAAAGCACCTCAGTGGGGCTGTTGAATAACTTCTAATCTGTTTTCCCTGCAGAATTTCTGTGATCTGACCCACAGCTTTCCCTTCCAGCAACTCCCAGTGGCTCTGATGACGAGAGGAGGGCGATGGCCACCGGATCCTTTGGGATCTGCCTCTCCAGGCTCTGATTCCATTACAAACCTGGCCTGTGGCACAGCACCCTCTGCTCCTGCCCTGCCTGGGCACTGGAGGGGATTCAGTCCCTGGGTCAGCTCAGGAGCAGGTCCTGCCTGGCAGGGGCTGGAGGGCAGAGCTGCTCCCAGAGCACCACGGGGCTGGCACTGCCAGGACAGGAACAGGCTCTGAATCACTGCAGAAAGGGACAAAACACCGCTGCTGGCAGGCAGGACAGAACGGAAACTTGGCTTTTCAAACACTTGCTGAAGGTTCAGGCCGTGTGGTTATGGCGTTAATGAAGGGATGCAGGCACAAATTGGGTGAAAGTCAATTAACGCTCACTAAAAGGTGATGTTATCCTAAAGACCCCTGGGAAATGGCTTTGTTTGTACAATATTAAATAATAATACATGGGCTATCCAGCACTGCCAGCTCAGGATCCTGCAGCCAGCTCATTATCCCCTCAAAGGGAATTTAATATTCCTCTTTCCCCTTTTCCTGATGGGAACAGTGAAGCAAAGCCAGGGGAAATGACTTGCTTGGTGTTATCCAGTTGCCCTGCCCTAGTTCCCTGTGTCCTGGCAAGAGCCAGGAGGAATGACCTGAAAGGGAGACTCAAAGCTTTCAACTTCACCTTTTGTTTTTGCACACCAGTTAACCAGAGATAACCAGAGCTCACATCTGATACCTGTATATCCACTGGGAATTGTTGGCAGGGAAAATCGTGGGCATACATAAATTGTGCAGGAAAAAAATTAAATTAATTAAATAAACTCAGGTGCTTTGAGAGCCTGCAGAGACAGAGTTCACATTCCCAGTGTGTGCATTGTGCTGCACTCAGCACAGGGATGAAGGTGGAGACCCGAAATCAGGAAAATCTGTCACATTTGTTTACCACAAAAGCCATGATTCTGAAAGAAATGCTCGAGGTTTAACAACCATGTCAAAACCTGAGGAGAAACTCTGGGTTTCAGAGTTTTGACCCGAGCAATGAAGAGTTTCCTCCCCAAATGTCCCTTTCCATGGGATCCCCATCAGTGTGTAATGATGGAGCTGAGCTGGGCACAGAGCTCTGGGTATAACTCGGATTTCTGCCCATGAAAACTCTGATTTAGGGAGGGGAAAACAAATTGAAAACAAATCAGCTCGGATTTCTGCCCATGAAAACTCTGATTTAGGGAGGGGAGAGGGTGTTGGATGCTCCTGGGTGTTGGAAAATCTGGAGAACTTCCAAAGAGCAGCTGAGGTGCCACCACCCTTCTTTTCCCCTCAGCAGAGATTGCTCCTGGATGGTGCCTTTGCTTTGTTGTTCCCTATTTTCATTTCTTCCTTATGCTGCTTTTCCCACTGCAATCCCATTTTCCAGCTCCTTGGAATGCTCCTGCCACCTTTGTGGAGAATGTTGGGAAAGGTTGAGTCTTCCTGTTTACAAGCAGAGAAAATCCCTTCCTGGCCAGCCCCTGTTGCACCTCCTGGGCACTGCAATCAACATTCCTAATTGTTTTTCCAGGCAGAAATGTAAAGACAACATTTTTCCTACTGCTGAAGGCATGAAAGGCAGGATGCAGAATATGAAAACACGTTTGGAATTCTTCCACTGCTTCTAGCATAAATCCTCCATCTCTGTGTTCATCACCACGTGCAGGGGCACTTTTGTCCTGCTTTTCCCAGGCTTTTTCCAGGCTTTTTCCCTAATCCTATTCATGGAGCAGAGACAAATAAATGAATTAACAGCTGCCCCTTCCTCCAGGGAAAATGGAGCTGGTGATGGATGCAGCTTGTTCTGGCAGCCCCATCCCACAAAGCTTCTCCCAGTTTCCATTACCAGTGAAGGAAAAAGATCCTCATGAAGGAATTTTGTGGCTGGTTGCTTTTCCTTGGCTCTCCCTGGGCATCCAAAGGAGCCATCATGAGTTTGGCACCTATTGCTTTGCTCTGCAGAGTGCCAGAGGTGTTGGAGAGGGCTGAACATGCCAAACTCTGAGCAGAATGTGCAGTTTCTGTGCAAAACCCTCCTGCAGAGCTCTGCCAACCATCCCAACCCTGGCCTTCTGCCCCAGACTCATCCCTGCCCTGTTCAGACCCCTCTGTGGAAGGGATGGTGACGATGAAGAGGCACCAAAGTCAATTTGGCACCGATTTCCTGAGATCCCAGTGGTCCCTGGTGTTATCACCAGGGTGTTATCACCCTGATGTTATTCACCATGGTGAATTCCACGTCAGAGGTTTCCATGTGCATCCCTGGGCTGCTCCAGGACTCCCTGAAGCCAAACAAACTTGGGGTGCAGAGGCTGTGCATGTTTCTGGAAGAAACACTCAAGGTTTAAAAAACATGTCCAAATCTGAGGAGAAACCACGGAAATGTTACAGAACAGGAGCAGCTCTCCATGCACCAGAGATCTGAGGCTGCATCCTTCCTTCCAGCACTTGTGCTTGGAAAGGTGTCCCTGGATCCTTTGGGATTTTATTATCCCCCAAACACAGCCCTTATCTCAGTTTATCCCATCAAATCCTCCCAAGGGAAGCCAGCTCCCCGTGGGAAAGGTGGCTCAGAACCTTTATTTACAACTCCTCTCTGTTTTTTGGAGCACCCACTCAGAAACTCCTCATTTATTCAGAGAACTGAGCAGAATCTGAATTCCATCCCCCTCTGGTCACATCTGCCCTGGGGTATTTTCCTTCCAGTGCAATTGCTGAATTGTTTCCAAGAATTTTGCACCTGGCTCAGCCACCCATTTTCCTTTGCTAACCAGCTCTCTGCTGATTAAACAATCTATTGTGGCTCATAGGGACTTTTTGTTTATTTTTTAAATAAATTGAATGCTGGTGAAGGAATAGAAAGAGTTTCAACAGCACCACACCCTCCCACACTGCAAAAACCCAACAGCACAGGCAGGGCTGGATGTCAGCTGCTCAAATTAAGGAATGGTCAGGACTGGGCAATTTCTTCCAAAAAATGGGCAAAAGGGAATGAACAGAGCTCAGCAGGGATTTGGAGGAGATGGGCTGGCTGTTCCCACTGGGATGGGAGAGAGAAGGAGGAGCTGCTGCTGTGCTCTGTCCCTACAGCACCGCTGGGAACAGCCAGTTTGGTTTTCCAAACTCAGCCAGGCTCCTTCCCACTCGTAGGAGCAGCTGAACAAGGTCCCTGCCTCCTCTCTGGTGGAGGATCTCATCCAAAATGATGCAACTCGAGAGGAAAAAACATCATTTATGGCGGCAAATGAAGGACTAATTCCCCTAAACCGGGATGTGAAGAGCAGAGTGTTCCGAGTCCCACAGATCCCTGAGATGAGCAGCAGCCCATTAAGGTGTCAGCACAGTCCCCACACAAACACAGCTCTGCACTTTGGAACAGGAACAGCTTTAAAACCTCTTTTTTTTGGCTGGTAATGAATCTCCTGGGGAGGATAACTAACTTTGTAAAGATTTGCTTTGGTTCTCATGAAAGGGAAGGAGGTTTAGGCTGGCTTGGGATGCTCCTGGGGATGTTCGGGCTCTGCAGCCCCTCTCCAAGAGGTGGCTCAGGAGGAGGGAGTGCCCTGGGCAGGGCTCAGCCCTTCCAGCACTGGATGTCCCCTGCAAAAAGGGCTGGAGTTGGTCCCCAGAACTGAGCCCAAACCCCATTCCACCTGTGGGCAAAGAAACTCCCACATTTGGAATTATCAAAGCTGCCCCTGGCTCAAGATGAGTCCCCAGTCTTTGCTGTTTGTACATTTTAAATACAATTCTGCATGATTGCCACTAATTAAAAAAAAAAAAATCAGCCAGGCTGCTTTCATCAAAATCACTTTGGAGAAGAAATTTTGATTCTCAATTAGTCAGGAAAATACAGGGTGCATGAAAATTTAAATGCTGATGGGGAAAATGAATGCTCCTAGCTGATTGCAGGCATCAAATTAGAGCCTACTTATTATTTTTTGTTGTGGTATCCAAAAATTTCAGATAAATTTACAGATAGAAAAGGGCTCCCAGTAACAGGCTGGCAAACTGGTTTGACAGACTGGGATTGGGCTCTGGCCACTGGTGATGCCACTTTCCAGAAGTTTTCCACTGGCAACCAGCAGCATTGCAATGCCAAGAGGACTGAAAAATCTGATTTTCTCCCAGCTCATCCTCACTGGGATGTGTCCCCTGCCATGGGAATGTGCCACTAAGTTGAGTTTAAGCCAGAATGAATTTTGCTGCTGCCTCGACGTCCATAAGTGCTTATGGTAAGTTTTTATATTAATATTAAAGTCTGAAGTGTCTAAAGGCTGCGGTAACACCATGGATTTGACCAGGGAGGTGTTTGGGTTTATTCGGGAATCAGTTTGTTGGCTTCAAAAATATTAGTGAGATTCTTACTTCTTACTTCTCCTTCTCTATTTTTGATTGATGCTGGTTCCAGCTGTGCTCTCCCAAAACTTTTAGCTCACATCCAGCTGTTTGCAGCATTAAACCTGACTTAATACCCAAAACTGCTGCCCTTGGTGCCCTGTTTTCTACTGAAATCCCCTCCAAACAGCAGGGAATTCCTAAAACACCATCAGCACTGCCAGGAGAAGCAGCTGGATGTCAGGAATGCTGGACAAGTGCTCCAAAGGCTGCCCTGTGCTGCAGAATTCCTGGCTGAGGTGTCACAGGGAGTGGGATTGATGTTTGCTCAGGGATGAGTCCCAGGTGAGGCATTCACAGTTTCTGGAAAAATCCCTTTGCCCACGGATTTTCTCCTGGGAAGCTGAGAAGCCTCAGAGAAAAAGGAAAACAATAATTATCTGATTTGCTTCTCCTGTGTTTTGCTCCTTTGGAATGTGTTTGGAGATTGTTTACCCAACAGGTGATTGTTCCATTGGATTCTGGTGTGAGTTGTTTTCACTCTTTGGCCAATCAGGGCCAAGCTGTGCCGGGGCTCTGGAGAGAGTAATGAGTTTTCATTATTATCTTTTTACCCTTCTGTAAGTGTCCTTTCTGTATTCTTTAGTATTTGTATTCTTTTTGTATTCTTTAATATTATTTTTGTATTCTTTAGTATAGTATTTTGTATTCTTTACATTTGTATTCTTTAGTATTCTTTTTGTATTCCTTAGTATAGTATAATTTAGTATTCTTTAATAAGATAATACAGTATCATAAAATAATAAATTAGCCTTTGAGAACATGGAGTCAGATCCATCATTCCTTTGTTCCTTCCTTCATCGGGGCACCCCTCAAATACAATACCCAGGCACAGTTTTTAAATGGTTTTGAAGCCTCAGTGATTGGGTGTTGTGGTGTTGTTGTGGGTCCCAGGATGAGGTGAGAGATGAGAATTGACTCCAAGTTCTCAGAAGGCTGATTATCATATCCTATCATATCATATCATAATCATATCATAATCATATCATATAATATAATTTCATTTCATATCATATGATAATCATATCATATCATATTGTAATGATATACTAAAACTATACCAAAGAAAGAGAAAGGAGACATCAGAAGGCTTGACAAGAATGAATACTAAAAACCCCGACACAGGGGGACTGGGATTGGTCACTGAGTAAAAGCAATTCACATGGAACCAATCAAAGATGCACCTGTTGATAAGCAACCTCCAGACCACATTCCAAGCAATCAGATAATTATTGTTTACATTTATTTTCTGAGGCTTCTCAGGAGAAAAATCCTGATTTTTTCAGAAAATATCCCAGTGACAATTAGGAGCAGATTAGGGAATCCCTCTCTGGGGAGCCTGTGCTGGAGCTCTCCCAGCAGCACAAATGAGCTGGGATGCAGGCAGTAATTAGTGATTTACACCCTGTTCCTGGCGGGGACAGCCTGGGAATGGGAGTGACAGGATGGGGACAAAGCCAGGCTGGCAGGAGCTGCAGCAGAGCCGGCAAACCCCGCCTGGGCTGTGCTGGAGCTCAGCTCCAACCCTGCTGGGCTTCCTCTCCTGGAAAACCTCTGTGTCAGAGCCCAGGACATTCCCCTGGCTGCCCTGGGGGACTCCAGACCCTGGCAGGGGGCTCAGAGACCTTGGCACGGAGTCAAAACCACCTGTGCCTTCAATTTTAGTCCATGGAAATAATTGCCAGCTTTGTGTGAAGAGTTACAAGCCATGAGAGTTTGAGTAGAATGATGGTGAATTTGTCACAGGGTGGAAAAGTAGAATTTTGGGGATTTAGAATGGGGGTTCAAGAGGCAAGATGGAGGAATCTGGGCGTGTCCTCTCCTCCTCCTCCTTCTCCTTCTTCTCCTCCTTCTCCTCCTTCTCTTCCTTCTCCTCCTTCTCCTTCTTCTCCTCCTTCTTCTTGTCCTCCATCTTCTGCTGTGATGGTGACACTTCTGGATTGGTTTAGAGTAGAGACAGACTGTCTAACACAGGTGATGGGTATTGGGAAATTATTGTAAATAAAGCACACGTAGTTCTTAGTAGAAAAAGTTAACATCACCCCAAGGGTGGTCAGAGTGCCACAACTCAACCTGCTGGACAGATCTCAGCAGGTCAGAGAAAGAATGGAACAGGTAAGAGAAAATAAACAACCCTGAGAAGCAGAACCAAGGAATCTCAACCTCTTCTTCAATCGTGGGGCTGAGAAAAAGAGACTTTTTAATACCTTGGGAGCCATTCCACCTTCAGCCTCTGGAGACCTCTGCAAAGCACCCTCAGCAAAGCCTGGAGAATTCTCCCTTCAAAGCAATAATGACATCACAAATATTTTGCTGCTTTGTTTATTTTGATGCAGCCGAGGTTTGTTGGAGAGCACTCAGTGATGCCTCAAAATAGCCATCATTAAAGGCTTCACCAGCGGCTTTCCCAGGCGTTTTCCAGCAGTCAGGCATCCAAAACCCAGGTGTGAAAAGTTTTATTGCTGCCTGAAACAGGCCATAAAAGTTCCCTGCTCCTCCTGGGGCGGGAGGTGCTGCCAGGGCTGCCGAGGTCATTCCAGGCTGAGGCAGGAGGAACGAGGTGTGGATGCTCCCCACCCTCTGGGGCAGTCAGGGACTTTTTAAAGTATTAAAAATTCTTTTAAATTACAATTTTATGAGTGAAGAAGGGGGATAGTCTTGGTGAGAGACTCCTGCTGAGAGCACACTGTGAACTGCCTGATGTGACTCACAGGATTCCCACAGGGAAGAGCCCACAGGATTCCCACAGGGAAGAGCCCACAGGATTCCCACAGGGAAGAGCCCTCTGCTTGCCACTTTTACATTTTCCTTGCTCTTTCCTTGCTCCTTGCTTACCTTGGGAATGCCACCAGGATTTTGCTATGGTTTTGTTGTGTTTTCTACTCACCTGAACAGTAATTTTTCTCTTGCAGTTGATGGCAGTGCTGTCACAGCTTCAGCCTCTTTCAAACCCCGAGGAAGCTGCACTGGGAGCCTCGGTGGGCTCCACAAACAATTCTGCCCCTCCAAGCAGAGGTACATCAACATTTGCCCTCTCCAAATGCTGAGATCACCAGGACTGGCCAAATCTGAGTTCCTCTCTCCTGCCAGCTCTGGGGTTTGATCCACATCCCACACTTTATGTGTCTCTGGGTGTCTCCAGCATCCCTTTGTGTCCTTTTTGGGGACAGGCACAGCTTTTCCCCAGCCCTGAAGCAGAAGAGTGGCCCATGGCACCACGGCCTGCCCTGCTGGACAGACGGAGGTGTCAGCTGGCTCCCTCCTGCCCCAAAACATTGACTTTTTTGCCACTCCCCTGCCCAATGTCCTCCTCAGGCACAGCTTCCACAGCCAGGCAAACAGACCTTGCCCTGGGCTACCTTCCAACACAAAGATGAGATGCTTTTCTCTGACTGGTTTGTTTGAGATGTAGGAACCAGTTCCACAGTGGGACTGGGCCCAGCTTGGCCCCGTTCCCATCTCCTCATAAATCACAGGCTGGGAGTGCTGGTGAAGCCCTGCTGTAAAAACCCACTAGCCCAGGGACATTTCTCTGTCCCACCACCTCCACCCTCCTCTTTGGAGTCATGGCCACTCCAGGAACCTACAGATGATTTTTTGGCATCCCCTGTTGCACCCAGGCAGGACAGCACCCACCCTGTGCCCCAGCACCTTGAATGAAGGAGCCTTAACTCAGACAGAAGCTGGAGGTGCTTCCAAGTCTCCAAAACGCTCCCAAATATTTCCTTGCAGCCTCACTGCAGCATCCTGGGACACCTCCCCTGTAGCAGCAGCAGTGTGACTTTTCCTGGAAGGAGAAGGGTTGGATAAATTCATGCAGAACCCAAAACAAAGGAAATGCAAGATTATTCCATAAGGACAGCAAGAATGTGGTCCTGACACTGTGAGATGCAACCCAGGGAAGAGATGAGCTGGAAAGAAGAAGTGCTGGAAGTATTCCAAGGAGTATTTGAAAGGTCCGGCCTTTCCCTGTTTTTGAATCCCTTCCCCTTCCTCCCCCAGGTGAAGGTCCCCAGGCTGCCAGCACCCAGGTCCCCTGCACAGGTCTGTGCCTGTGCAGCACTCGAGGGAAAGTTATTTTTAGGATCATTTTTCAACAGATGATGGAAACTCTTCTGTCACTTGCACAAACAGAAAATCATCCTGGCCAATGCCCAGAGGTTTCTGGCTGCTTTTGGACTCTGTGCTCACCAGCAGCCCCTGGAGCTGCAGTGTCTCTTTGAGCTGGTGACTCCTTCAAAAGAGGCTGCAGGAGAGGAGGGAATTTCACTGAAAATGAAAGTGCAGGAGAATTTAACTGAAAATGAAAGTCTCAGGGCTCTGCTGGGAAATGCAAGACAGAAAGTGGGAAGACAGAAGGTCAAGAACCAAGGGAGCATTCCCTCCACACTCCTCCTTCAAGGAGGATGAAGATGATGAGGGCAGAGGAGAAGCTCTGCCACATTCCAGGGAATCTGGGAGGTATTTCTGGATCACAGACACCCTGAGCCCTGCACCAAATGCGTCAGGTCTGCTGGATGTGATGGCGAGAACACGGTGACGTTTGTTCTTTTCACTTTCCCCAGAGTTTATTTGCAGAGGTTTGGCCTTACAAGTCCATTTAAGACAGGCTCATTGAGAAATTATGCTCAAGTATTTATTCACACTGATAACTCGGAGCATTTGGCTCCAAGCCTAACAACACACTTGTTGGGAATTAATTCCGTGATAATCTTTATCAGTTTGTGGTAGACACAGCCATAAACCTCCTCTGTGGATACATTAATAACTGGAGAGCTGGTGAGGCATTAAATCAACCTCAAAAAGCTGTTTATTGTGTGTATCCTCCCTTGCAGGATGGCTTACCCAGCCTGGGCAAAAAAACCTCTGGAAAAGAGAGTTGGGAATGGGGAATTTGAGGCTTCTGATGCAAAAGCAGCTCAGGCAAGAGTGAGGGCAGAGTGTGCAGCATTCAGGGGCTCATCCCTGGAAATGAACTGCAGCAGCTCCTTGTACAGCACACAGGGAGATGTTCTTCCCTCTTCCCACACCGTGGGCTCCCAATGGGGATCCTAAATCCAGAATAAACACCCACCTCTCAAAGTTCCCTCTCAAAGCCAGGAGGCCAAGAGGCTTCTCCATCAGTGTTGACTTTATCCCTGCATTCCTCAAGCCTTAGAATTTGTTCTGGGCAAATCCCAGCACTTTTGGGGTGGATGGGAGTCAAACTGAGCCCGTTGTGCTGCTTGGTGCTCCCAGTGGAGCAGGACAAGGAGTGTTTCCTCCTTTTCCAAAGCAGGACACGTTGTCCTAGGGAATCAAATCCATGCTGCTGCTTCTGATCAAGCAAATTAGGAAGCCAATTATTTTAATGACTTTGCCCCCCCCCCCCTTTATTTATTTAATTGATTTGTTTTTCAGGACACCAAGAACTTACATAACAATTATGTGGGGCCAGGATGGGTTTGTTTCCTAAGGAGGTTGTTTATCCTAAGGGTTCCCGACTTGTCAACAGGAATCAAATTCCTGTGGTGAATAAAGAGGGAAATCCTGGCATCTTGGAATATTTCACCCAGCTCAAATCAAACACCTCTGGTAATAATACCATGGGAGAAAGGCAAATTGAACAAAATTGCTGGAAAAACCAGGATTCTTTCCCTGTGTCCTTTCCTTTCCATCAGCACTTGGATCAGTTGTTTAGGGGAGAGGCTCATCCTTCCACAGGGCTTTGAGTTCAGTTCAGATGCATCAGGACCAGCCCTTTTTTATGTCATGTATTTCTGATGGCACTCTTGGGATTTCTTTAAGGCTTGGGAACATTCACAGTGGAAGAAGAGGTATTGGCCCCTGATGCTTTTTGAAATCTATTTTTATCTTTTAGAACAAAATATGATATTATTAAATAGCATATTAACATGATAACATTTTAAAAAACAGTATGAACAATACCAGCAATGCAATAATGAAGTCACCAAGAGAGTCATGTGAGTTTTGGCAGCTTCTCCCCAGAGAATTTTTCCCTAAAAAAATCTGTTCAGCTTGGAGCCAAGGGAGTTTGTCAGGGATCTGTGGTCAGGTGGAAGCTGCACACGTTGTATCTGAGAATGTCAGCAGAAATATTTCATTATTCCATCTAATTTTGTTGATGTTGACGACAGTTGCCATCAATTGGGCAACATTTGCTGACCACTGAATGCAGGTGCTCTTTATAGAGGCACTGGAAAAGATCTGGGCTGTTTCCAGAGACAATTTTTGGGCTCTCTTGGCAGATGCTGAGGGGTTTATTTAATGCCACATGCTATATATAAAATATAAAATAACTCATGCATAATCTAAGACTTTAAATAACTCAGGCCATACATATCTGTGTTATAATATATGATATATATTCATTCTACTCACTGCTCGCATTTAAAAATCACCAATTTAATGTTACTCAACCATTTTTCAAGTCCCTGAAGGTTTTTGCCTTTCTGCCAGACGTGTTGGGGTTGAGCTGGCTTTGAAAAATTTTTTCTTTCCAGCCTTTATCTTTAATAAACATCCAGAGCTATGAGGACAAATATCCATGGTGCATTCTCCTTCTTGGAATCACAGAATCCCAGACTGGCTTGGGTTGGAAAGGACCTTAAAGCTCTTCCTGTTCCAACCTTTTGCCATGGGCAGGGACATCTTCCACTGGACCAGGTTGTTCCAAGGCTGTCCTCAAATATTTACAACCCAAATCATTGTATGATTCCATGATTCTATTAAAAGTGAAAAAATAATCCTTTGGAACCAGCTCATTTTCCCTTTTCTTCCCAAATAAAAGCACTGGAGGGATCTGCATTGCAAGTGAACATCTCCAGCTGTTAGAAATTTTTATATTTTTAATTAAAAATATTGGTTTTTATTAATTATGAGAAAAGTCCCATTCATAATACTCTTGTCTTAACAGGGACAAATTCCTGCTCCTGGCAATCCCGTTGCTGCCCACCACCTTGTGTCCAGGGTAAATTCATTCCCTGATTTTCATTCCAACAACAAAACATAGCTCCCTGCTGGAGGCCATTCATATTCCTGGAGCATTTGCATGAGGGAAATATGAAATATCTGCCCACATTAAAGCTGTCCCATGAATTAATGTCCCTTCTCCACTCCCCCTCTGCTGCAATTTCACACCCTGGGGCCAGGGAGTTTCCTCCCCCCAGAGTCCAGAGGGGAATTTCAGGCAAATCAGTGCCCTGGGAAAGCTGATAATGGGTGGCAAAGGGATCTGATCCTGTGGGATGGGCAGTGCCATGGGTCCCTTTTCTCTCTGTGGACCCTGAGGCAATGATGTGTTGTAATTAACTCATTCTCTGCGTGTTAATTACAACAATTAGAGGCACAGCTCTGAGCAGAGGCCAGCACTGGAACAAGAGAGGATGCTCAGACCTACAGGTCTAGAGAAAACCAAGGAATTATCCTCTTGTCCTAAAGCCTGAAATTCCTGGGAATTTATCCCCCTTATTCCAACTGCACTTTCTACCCATGGCAGCCTGGGTTGCCCTGCATATTTTCCATTCCTGCCAGGCTGCTCTCCTCACCCTGAGCTCTTCTGGATGGAAGCAGATCCAGACTCTGAGCAGCCCCAACTCTCTGAGCAGCCCCAAGATCCCTGTTTAGGGCTGGGGAGCTGGGAACCCGTGGGAACTGAGTCCTTCTCACAAAGGGCCTTCCTCAGCCAGAGGATGAGCATGGGGGAAGCAAAATGGACTTTGGAGGGATGTGCTTGAGACAGCAACCCTGATTATTAAAAATAGATTATTTCCCTAATCAGCATCCATTAATGGCAATGCTCATGGCATGATCTCCCTGGGTTTCCTTTCTCTCCTGACTTTTAGTTCTGTGGCCTGAACAGGGAGATTGGGCAGGTTCACCCTCATTTCTGGCCCATCCCCTTTTTGGCTCAAGCTTTGTGAGGACAACAAATCCAACAGTGAAAATGTTGATTAAATCACCCTATGAGATAATGCTTTTAAAGACTTAAAAATGCTTATACAACCACCCTGCTGAGATCAGTCTGAAGCGTGGGGCTGAAGCCAAGACTCCTCCTCTCCTCCCTGGCTGAGGAGTCGGTGCCACGCTGGGATGTTCAGGCAGGTGAGATCCCATCTCCTGCTGCCACACCTGGAAAGGCTCTGGGCTGTGCCATGGGAGCAGGCTGCTGGCACTGCCAGGCAGTGATATCATGGTGCTGTCACCCACCACGCCCTGGAATTACACAGGGCTTCCATTCAACTCCTTTTGGCTCGAGGAAGAGAAAAGCTGCTTCCTGTCATCACCAGGTGTGAAGGTGTGGGCTCCTGGGAACATCCCAGAATGCCAGGATGGGTCAGGTTGGAGGGGACCACGGTGGGTCACTGGTGCCACCTCCCTGCTCCTGCAGGGCCATCCCAGCCTGTGCTGGTGCCTGGGATTTCCTCCTGGAGTGCAGGGGCTTTGTTCCCCAAAGGTCATCCTATTTCCAGGAGGTCTGACCTCCTCTGATCATTCCAGCTTCTCCCTCCTCTGGGCTCTTAAACACTTCATCAACAAGGAAGATTTTTTTTTCCTCCTTATTTGCAGCCCAGGAACAGAATTCTCCATGGCCTTTCCAACAAGGAGAGATACCATCTATCCTGGACAGACATCAAAAGGATGCCAGGCTGATTTAGGCTAATAGAGAGCATCATTGAGATAATAAGATTAAAGCTGACTTGTTCATGGTGTCCCTGCTGGAAACTGCTCCAGGACAGGGCTTCCATGTTGTGGAACCTTGAGAATTAGAGAGGAATTTTGCTGTAGCCCAAAAAGCATTGACCTGGTTATGCAGCCCTCCCACACCCAGCACTTCAGAGGTTCCTTGGGAAAGATCAGGACACTGAAGTGTTCCCTGCTCATTTTCCCATCCCTGGACAGAACCAGGCAGCAATCTCCAGCCAGTGGGAACATCGTGTTCATCTTGTCCCTGGAGAGATCCACAGGACACATTCCCAAGGGTGGGAGCTGGAACTGAGCTGGTGCTGAGGAAGAGAAGGGCACCACGTAGGTGAGTGTGACCAGTTCTCCCCCTCTGCTGGTCTGGTTTAGAATCATGGCATGAGCTGGGTCAGAAGGAACCTTAAGGATCATCTCATTCCACCCCTGCCATGGCAGGGACACCTTCCACTGTCCCAGGCTGCTCCAAGCCCCGTCCAGCCTGGCCTTGGACACTGCCAGAGATCCAGGGGCAGCCCCAGCTGCTCTGGGCACCCTGTGCCAGGGCCTGCCCACCCTCACAGGGAACAATTCCTTCCTGATATCCAATCTAAATCTATTAATTTTCAGTGTGAAGCTGTTCCCTGTGTCCTTTCCCTCCAATTCTTGATGAAGTTCCCCCTCCAGCCTCTCTGCAGCCCCTCCAGAAGGTGCTGCAAGGTCTCCACACAACCTTCTCCTCTCCAGGCTGAACATTCCCAGCTCTCCCAGCCCCTCCACAGGAGAGGTGCTCCTATCCCTTTATCAACTTTGTGGCCTCCTCTGGAATTGCTCCAGCAGCTCCATGTCCTCGTTCTGCTGGAATCAGCAGACCTGGGCCCAGTATTCCACATCCACTGGCAGTATCCAGCTTCAGGACTTGCCCAGCCTCCTCCATTCTCCACCTCCTGCTGCACCATTTCCAAACTACCAAAACCTCCTACGAGTTCAGCATGCCAAGAGTTAAATAAAGTCAGAACAGCAGAGGAAAAGATTCATTTATTCCAGGCTTTCTGTGGAATTGCTCTGGAATACACTCAGCGATCCAGGAAAAAGCAAAGCGCTCCTTTGGGAAGCAGTCTGGGAATGTGAGAGTCCCCTGGGAGGATGCAGACAGGCTCTGCTGTGGCTTTGAGGAGGCTGCTGGAGCCCTGGGAAGGACCACTCGGGGCTGTGGGGCTGGCAGTGCCCATCAGGGACACGTGGGGACTGTCCCCTGTCCCTGCAGGGGACACTGGCCCAGCGGAGGGAGCGTGACGGGGCCTGCGCTGGGGCTGCCACAGGCCCTGCAGCCCCCCCAGGCCTGGCAGGTGACCACAGGAAGCACCGAGCTCCTGAGCTCATTTCCACCAGCCCAGGGCTCCGCGAGGAGCAAAAATAACTCGGGAAAACAGAGCCAAAGCCGTGTTTGGAGTGCCTCAGTCACTCAGGGCCTGGTGCCTCCCTTCCGCCATGGCTCCTCCTGCCTCAGCAGCCACCTCTGGCACCTGGGATCGTTTCCATCACCCTGCCCCCTAAAAAGCAGCCACCACCCTCACTAATTCCCATAAATTCTGTTTCTCTCCTGCAAAAAGTGGGGTTTTGCAGCAAAGAACTGGAGGAATGCTCCTCACCTAAGTGCTGTCCCTGGTGTTATTCCTCCTGAGATCCCCATGGCATTTCCTACAGTCTGACTCTTTGAACAAGGAGCTTTCCCAGCCCATTTCCAAATAAAGCTGTGGGAACAGCCAATATTTCAGCTTGGTGGGTAAACAAAGAAAGCAGAGGAAAATTAATTAGCTGAGCCCAAGCAGAGCTGCATTTCCACCTCTGTTGTTTTGTAAAACAGCGGCGACAAAGAAGATGAACTAGACCAAAACCAAGAGATTTATTTTGTCTGGGGACCATTGGTTCTTCTTTTTAACTTCTTTTCTAAAATATAGGTCACATTTCAAAAGGGAAAAACCAAGCACTGATTCTGAAAGATGAGGCTGAAAGGCTTCTTTCAAGCTGTCAAAATGAAAAACTTCAGCGCATTTGGGGGAAGGGAAATCCTTGTGGGACACACAAACACACGCACAAAACCTGACCCAAAAATGTGTAAATCATTTCCTTCTTCCATAAACAGCATTTTCCCCCAAATTTTCAATCTACTGAGGACAAAATTCCACAGATATCCTTGGCAGCATTCCCCTGGATAAGGGCTAAATCTGAACAGAGGATTGATAGAAAGACAAGGAAATCCAGGGACAAAGATTCCATGCAAGAACAAGGCATGGAAGAACTCATGGCAGGAAACGAGTCTGCTTCCAAGTCAGGCACTACTGAACTCTGTGGCACAGCAAACATCCTTTGATCCAGCTCCAGGAGTCACTGATAAGCAGGGAGGGTTATTTCTCACTCTGAGTTTGATAAGAAATGTCCACATGCTCCCCCCAGAGGAATTAAAACACAAGAAACCCAAATCTGGCAGGGCTTAGTTCCACTCTGCTGTGCTTGGGGAAAAATGGAGCAATTGAGCTCAGTCTGTATGCAGCAGTTTATTAAGTTGTGCATAATTAATGAGCAGTGACGTGCTCCATGTGTTTTCTGAAGTGATTCCATTTCCTGGGGATGAACTCACAACTGACTGTGCATTGCTCCTTCTTCTGGCTCACATTAAATATGAAATATTCATGGAAATACCAACTTTGCAGGGTTCTTCACACTGAAGTGATGGTTTAGAGCTGAAGGACCCCAGCACTATCCAAGAAATCTTCAAAAATGTGACTCAGCTCATGTTCCTCACTCAGGCTGAGGAAAACCTCAGATGTCCTCATTTCCCTCGTGCCAAACATTCCCCAAACTTTCCTGCTTTCACAGTAACCATCCTGATTATCTTCTGGAAGGCAGATTTTATCAGAAATCCATCCAAACTGGGGACAGCATTCCCAGCTGACAAATTCCCTTTTTCCAACCTCACAATTCTTGCAAACACAGCGGCTCCTGGGAGAAGTGCCTTGAATATGGTATAGAATGTAAGGGTTAGAAAAGAATAAATAATAGTGTGCAATGCACTGAGAGAAAAGCCTTGGTCTGACCACTTCCTCCAGCAAGAAGAGCAAACACAGCTCCTCAGGATGTGAAAACACATCCCCCAAAGATGTGAAAACACATCCTCCAAACATGTGAACACACATCCCCAGAGTTGTGAACACACATCCCCCCAAGATGTGAAAACCCATCCACCCAAGATGTGGCTGTGAAGGAGCCGTGCCCCTTTCAAGTCAACCTTGGTGTTCCAGAAGCCCTGAGGTGACTCAGGGTAAGCCCTCAGTGCCACCTTCTCCCATCACGCTCCCAGCACCTGGATTTGGCTCCTCAGTTGGGCCAGGCAGCTCTGGGGGATGCAGGAAACACCCTGAGGGCCAAGTGCTGGGGCCTGGAACAGTCACACACGGGGGACATTTGCTCTCAGGTCCAAGCAAACTGGAAGCTCAGCGCTGCAGTGGGTTTGAGCATTCCCACATTCCCACATCTTTGCCCCAAACCTCTTGGTCCCAGTTCCTGCAGGGATGCCTGTAGGATCAGCAGCACCAGTTTGCTCCCTGTCAGACCTTTCACATCCAAGTCACTGTGCCAGTTTTTCCCACTGGGCTGGCCAGGGTTCAGCTGTTTGCACCTCTCATTCCTGGGCTATTTTTTATCCATCCAGGCTTTATCCTCCAGCAGCCACGCTGCCAACCAGCAGAGATTTTGTGCCATGCCTGGTGAAGCTCCCAGCTGTTCTCCCTGGGAACTGGTGGCTCTGGAGTGCTGGCCTCAGGAGGAGCCTGAGGCAGCCTCCACATCCCTCTGTGAGCCCTGATGAAATTAAAGAATAAAAGAAGTAGAATTAAAGAAATAATTCAAATGGCAAATGAAACACTCCCCTGGCACAGAGCTGTGGGAGGATCCCGATCCATCTCCATTGCTTCCTGCTTTTAAACATTCCCTCTGCTCCATCAAGCCACTGCAGGACCACAGCCAAAGTGACCTCCAAGGCTGTGGCCAGTGAGCTATGCCCTCCTCAGCTGTCCCACAGTTGGCACAGAGGTTTTGGGTTTACACAGAAAAGAGCTCACCAGCACCAGCAAGGGATGGTGTAGGGCACATTTCCCCCAAACTGGGTCAAAGAAGGTGTTTCCCCCTCCTGAATTCAGGACTGACCACCATGATGTGGAAATCTTTGTGGTTTTGCTGTCATTCCTGCCTTAAAAGGTGTCCTGTGGCCAGGAGAGATCAGTGCCAGGATGCCCAGACCCGACTGAGGCCAGGTGCAGTGTAGGGACTGGGCTGGAACAAACCCCAGTGCCAGAGCTCAGCTGCTCTCACAACCTTCCTGCTGCACAGCAGGGAAAGACGAGCTCAGCTCAATTATTCTCTGGACAATTAAACTCTGCAAAGGCACATCAAGGCTGTAGCACATCAAGGCAGAGCAGGTGGATTTGTTGCAGAGCTGAGAACAAATGTAGGGCACGTGAAGAGCAGGGTGAGAGTTAAAGGGATCTGAGAAGGTGATTATCAAAAACAGGGAAAGAAGAATTTCAGGAAGAATTTCTTCATGGAAAGAGTGGTCAGGCACTGGAAGGGGCTGCCCAGGAAGGTGGTGGAGGTGTCCAAGGAAGGGCTGGAGGTGGCACTCAGTGCTCTGGGCTGGTGAGAAGGTGGGCATTGGGCACAGCTTGGACTCAATGATCCGGGAGGGACTTTCCAACCTCAAGGATTCTGGGATTCTGGGATTCACCAGCCCTCACAGCAGCATCTTCCAGGGAGTGCAGGGATGCACAGGATGGGGAGAAGCAAACCCTGAGGGACCTGAGTCCAGGGAGAAGCTGCAGTGATGCTGTGGGTGAGGCTCCTCCAGCAATGGAGCCAGTCCAAAATTGCTTCAGCCTGGAAGGGCAGGGCAGGGCAGGGGGAACACTCTGAAATGGGAGCAGGGACTGGCAGCACATCCCTTCGTGGGGACAGAAACTCCCTTCCCCTCCCACAACAGCCCAGGGCTGCTGGGGAGGCTGTTGGGAAAGGATGTGACCTTTGGGAAAGCACATCCGAGCAGGGAAGCTTTATTATTCCACAGCAGCTACAGCCTGAAGGAAGATTAAGTTGTCCCAGGGACAAAGCTGAGCTCTGCAGTCTCGCTGCCAGTGCTTTGTCAGGGCAGGGTTGGATTTAATGAGGGCTGACGAATAGCAATGGAATCAAGGGGCCAAAACCATCTCTGAGTACGTCTGCATCAGCCAAACGTGTCCCATCAGACAGATCTGGCACATCAGCCACTCCTGTGTCCCCCAGGTGGGATTCCTCCTTGGAATGGCTCTCCAAGGAGGGGACAGTTGGCTTAGAGAATTACATGGGGATCACTAGGCTGTGCAGGACATGGATCCAGCTCATGGATCCCTTGGCTGAGAGCCTGGAGTGATTCAGGCATGGTCACACATCCCCTGAGCTGCATCCTGAGGGCCAGAGCCTTCCACACAAACTGGTGCTGGAAATCTGCTCCTTCCTGTGAGAAATGCTACTCACTTCCAAAAATTTAAAAGCTTTATCAAAACCTTATCAAAAATACAACAGAAGGCTGAATAGAGAAATCTTTCCCACCACGTGCTCACCCACACAATGGATGTTTCACCTTTTAACCCTTTAGCTCTCCCAAAGTTCTGTCCATGACTCCTTCTTCACCGCCCAGTGGTGGAGATCACTGCCTTAAATCTCAATTGGAGATCAGCTGTTGCCATAGTAACAATCCCAGCCTCCCAAATGTCCCAAACCCAGGTCACCCCCTGATAACAACACAAGGGGGGTAAAAAATAAATATAAATCTACAAAACTTCTCTTAACATATGTATATATATATATTATATATATATAAAATAGAAAATTATTTTATATGTTTATATATAAAATATAAAATATAAAATATATATAAATATATTTTATATATAAAATATATTATGAATATAAATATAAATATATAAATATATTTATATAAATATATAAATATATAAATATAATATATACATTTTTTAATATATATATCATATGAATATTATATTTGCCTTTTAATTGTGGGAGTCAGCCATGGCATTACTCATGTGTCACATTCCCCACCCCAGGTCTGGAGCTGCCATCTGCCACCTGCCCACCTCTGCAGTGCCACCACGTGTCCCTCTCCAGCAGGGCCATGGCTCAGCCCACCACAAACCAAGAATCCCCACGTTTGCTTTCTGTATTCATGCTCTGGAGTCTTGTTTTCTCCCCTTTTGTTTCCAGGATCCATTTGTGATGGCAGGGAAAAAAAAATAGGGAAAAAGTAAACTCATTTTAATCTTCTTGGGATATTTCAGTCTTCCCACAGCCACCTCCTGGCACCACTCTGGTGTCTGTGAGAGTGACCTGAGCTCTGCAGGGAAAGGAAGAGGACTCTGAAGCCTTCAAGAAGGAAGAAATTTTCCCTGTGAGGGTGGGGAGGCCCTGAGAGCAGCTGTGACTGCCCCTGGATCCCTGGAAGTGTCCAAGGCCAGGTGGGACACAGGGGCTTGGGGCGCCCTGAGGGATGGAAGGTGTCCCTGCCATGGCAGGAGTGGCACTGGATGAGCTTTAATGCCAAAATTCTAATTCTCTTTCGCTGGTCTCCCCCAATTAACCAAAATTAACCAGAATTCTCCCTGCAAGTGTTGGGCTCACTTCACCTCTGTCCCCATGTGCAGGAGAACCAGCTCCCCTCAGGAGAATTCCCTGCAAAACCCACTGGAAACAGCCCCATTTTGCCCTTTTCACTGGCAAAGCACCATCCTTGCCAGGCCAGCGGCAGCAGAACAGTTTGATCTGCCCCAGTTGTGCCACACACCCTTCCCTCAGCCCCCTGCTCCCTGCTGAACCCCCCCAGGGCTCTCAGGACAGCTCAGTTTGTTTTTGGGGTGCTTGCAGAGTTCACAGCCTTCACAGTGCCAGCCTCCCTGATGAAGATAAACAATTTCTGTGACACTTTCCTAATTATGGAGAAGAGTTTCCTAAAGGGGACTGAACTCTCTGCTCTGCGCTGATGGGAAAAGGAATAACTGGCATAGTTGCAGCATTTTTCATGCTGGAAGATCCAAAATCCTGCTGTAAACACAAGCTCTGAGTGGGGATTGCTTTGCTCAGCACTGAAACACAACTTTGAAAGTGAAAAGGAGCAAGGCAAAGATTTTTTTAGAGGGTTTAGATTGGGAATTGGGAGGTTTCATATAAAGGACATTATAGTTTGGGGGAGGAATCACAGATTTGAGGACAATTCAAGCAGGTTGTGGTCCAGTTCCTCTTATGGGAAATTCAGGGCAGTTGGGTGAACACCCTGTTTAGGACCAGGATTTTTCCTCTCTGACAAGCCATCAGAGCTCTTCCAAAATGGATCCAGCCTCGTTCTTCCCAAATCTCTCTGCAAATTCCTTGAGGATTAGAAACACAATCATTGGGAATAGCATTGCTCAGAAATGCTCTGCTTCAGGGAAATTTTCTTCTCCTTGTTCTTGGAAGAGGAGGTCAGAGCCAGGCAGGAGAGCCCCTGATTCTCAAAATTTCCCCATCTGTGCCACCTAAACCAGGCAAGAGCTGCCAGCACGCCCAGCCCAGGGAGGGATCTCAGTGCAGCTTTTTGGGGTGGGTTTTATAGGATTTGGGTTGCCTAGCCCAGAGCTACAAATGCCAGCATCTGTCCCTTCCCCTCCAAGGATCAATATTGCCTGGCTGGCTCCCAGGATGTGGAATAAGGACAAAAAGGACTCACTGCAGGTGCCACCTGTGGCCACAGCCCCTCGTCCCCGCCCTCCCTGCCTGTCCCTGCTGCACTCCCTGCTTGGGGACGTGGACAGTGACACACTGGGGGCGGCTGGGCCACTTCCCACCTGCTCTCAGACCAAGCTGGCACCACTGTGGGGCCACTGTGAGAAAAAGCAGAGGCAGCCAAGCTCCAAGTGGGAAGAAAAGGAAAACGCTGGCAAATGTTGACCTGTCCATCCTGAATGTCACTGCTCCTGCTGGTGACATTCCTGTCCCCTGAGGGTGGCTCAGGGCAAATCCAGGAGGGTTTTCCTGTCCCACATTCCTGCTGGGGTGTCCACAAGCCCCTCCATGGAAGAGGAAGGGAAGCAGAGATGCCTCTTGCAGGACTCTGTCCCCACCTCACCCATGGTGGCTGTCCCCTTGCCTGGACAGTGACAGGGACCCCCTGCTCTGCTTGGGCTGTTTTTCCCAGCACTATCCTGGAGTCTTGCTCTGGGTTGGAGCTGTTTTTCAGGGGAAAAGCATGAACAGAGCTCTGAGGGACACTCATGACTGTTTATTTGCCTGGTGCTCTTGCCTCCTTTCTTGGTCATGGTTGTAAGAAAAAAATTTTTTTCAAACTTTAACAGAAAAACAAATTAATGGTTTCCTCCAGCCACGCTCTGCTGGCCAGCAAGAGCAGCTGTCACCCACAAAGGCTGGGAATTGTGACTCTGAAAAGACTGGGAACAGGTCCCTGGCTTTGGAGAGAGGCTGGGATCAAACAGAAGGAATTTCACCTCCAGGGTGGCTGCACAGCCAGGAGTGCCATCTTCTGGTGCTCACCCCAGTGATGGGCACAATCACAGAATCCCATGAGGTTGGAAAAGTTCTCCAAGGCCATCAAATCCAACCTGTGCCCCATCCTCACCTTGTCCCCAGCCCAGAGCCCCGAGTGCCACCTCCAGGGACGGGGATCCAACCCTCCCTGAGCAGTTCCAGTGCCTGAGCCCCCTTTCCATGGGGAAATTCCTGCTGTGCCCACCCTGAGCCTGCCCTGAGCCCCCTTTCCATGGGGAAATTCCTGCTGATATCCACCCTGAGCCTGCCCTGAGCCCCCTTTCCATGGGGAAATTCCTGCTGTGCCCACACTGAGCCTGCCCTGAGCCCCCTTTCCATGGGGAAATTCCTGCTGCTGTCCACCCTGAGCCTGCCCTGAGCCCCCTTTCCATGGGGAAATTCCTGCTGGTGCCCACCCTGAGCCTGCCCTGGCCCAGCCTGAGGCCGTTCCCTCTCATCCTGGATGCCCCCCTGGCTGTCCCCTCCTGGCAGGAGCTGTGCAGAGCCACAAGGGCCCCCTGAGCTCCTTTTCTGCAGCCCAAAGATCCCACTCAGTGCAGAAGGAGGGACACACTCCAGGCAGTTCCTCTCCAGCCCCTCTCCTCCAGCTGCTTCCCTGCAGTCTCTCCTGCACTGCTGGATTTCCTGGCCCATCCCTGCAGGCTGTCAGCATTGAATGTCTTTTCTTTTGCCACCCCTGACCCTCTTTCCCTGGATCCCTGGCTCATCCTGGGAGAACAAGTTCTTCCTGGCTGTTCCTCCAGCCAGGAGCTGCAGGGAGCAAACTCTGGCCTGAGCTCTGTGCCTGAACCTTCTCCTCTGACAGATGTCCCCTGGCTGCTCCTTCCTGCTCACCTCTGGGGCCAGGAGCAGCTGTCCACTCCCTCACACGTACTGGGAGTGACTCCATGAAGAATGGAAAAACACCGGATCAGGAGCAGACAGCTGAGCTGGGGGGAAGTTTCCTCCCCACCTGCCTGGGATAAGCAAAAATTCAAACCAAAAAGGTGTCCCTTGAGCTGCTGCTCTGGGATTTGGGGATATTTAACAATGAAGTGGATGGAAAGGAGGAGCTTTGTGCAGGTCTGTGCGTGCTGATGGGGAAATGAGGCCAGGGCTGGATGGGGGAATGACAAAACAGCGGGACAGGGAGGCAGAGAGCATCCCCAGCTTGTGCTGAGGCTCCAGTGTGGTCACCCTGGTTCTTCAACAGGGCTGTGTGTTCATCTGGCCCTAAATGTGCCTGAGAACAGCGTGGTGGGTCTGTGCCTGTGGGTGCATCTCAGCCCTGCTCCTCTGGCCCGTGCAGCATTTCAGCTGGGAGAGCTCTGCCTCTGTGGTGCTCTGCAGAGCAGTGAGCTCAGCCCAGGCTCCCCAGCTCCTGCAGAGCTCCAGAAGCCATTCAGGCCCCTCCATGCCTCCCTCCATTTGCAGGATAACAACCTCAGTGCAGAACAACCCTCTGAGGGTGAGTTTCTGCAGGCAGCCAGAGCTCGCAGTGCCAGCGCCCTCAGAACCTCAGGCTGCTCCACTGGAGCAATCTGGAGATGAAAACTGGAGATAGGGAAATGAGCTGCCAGGCCAGGATCCAGAAGGACATCTGAGAAATCAGGCAATTCTATTCCAAAGGCATAACTTTTTGTGTTCTCACAGCTACAAATATAGCTCCCAGAACAGGCTCTTCTCTGGCAGGGCTTGTCTATTTGGCTCATCAGAGTAGTAGCCAGGCAGAGGATAAAGATCTTTGCTATCAACCCTTTTAGCTAAGAAATGGAGTTTAAATGAACCTTTTATAGACAAACATCTGGAGAAGGGTGGATGAAGTGAAACTGTGCTGGGAATTCACTCCAGCACTTCAGCAATTCCCCTTCTCTCTCCAAACATTCACAGTTCTCTTGCTCTTCTTCAGAAGTTTCTCTTCTGAATTTCCCCAAAATTTTCTGAACGACTGCTCTGTAATAGGGCCACGAGGTTGATAAGGGGACTGGAGCACATTCCCTATGGAGACAGGCTGGAAAAGTTGGGGATATTCAGCCTGGAGAAGATTGTGTGGACACCCCTCAGCCCTTCCAGTACCTGAAGGGGTTCCAGAGAAGCTGGAGAAGGACAATTCATCAGGAGCTGGAGGAACAGGACAAGGGGAATGGCTTCACACTGAAAGAGGGGGAATTCAGGTTGGATATGTGGGAGAAATTCTTTACTGTGGCCTTGGGGAGGCACATCTGATTAGGATTAACGGGATCTTTGTTGTTCGTCAAGCAATTTATCTTCCTGCTTTATTTCCTAGGTCCAGTGCAATGCAAGCGAAGCCAGACTTGCACCAGGAGGTCCCTCAGCTGTCCAGACCCTCTGCTGTGACTTCCTTGTGCAGTACAAGTGCCTGTTTGCACTGAAATGTGCTGCTGCCTAAAACATCTAAATGCAGCCTTGGGATTGCACTCCTCCCCTGTCATCTGTTTTCCCTTTAAACATCCCACGCATGAAACCCCCTCAGAGTGGAACCTTTTGTGAGCTCCCAGCCTGAAGAAGCTGCTCTGTGCATCTGAAGCCATTCCACCTTGTCCTGTCACTCCAGGCCCTTGGAAATGATCTCTCTCCATCCTCCCTGTAGCTCCCTCACACCTCAGTTAAGTCACCCCAAAGCTGCTTTCCTCCAGGCTGAACGATCCCAGCTCTCCCAGGTCTCATCTCCAGTTTCATCTCAGGCCAATTTTAGGGCCAAAGCTTTCGATTTTGCCACCCTGAGGTCCTCTGAGCCAATTTAGTGGCAGTCCCTGTCTGTGGCTTGGCTCCTTCACCCTTTAGAGCTACAAAGCAAACTGTCCTTCCTTGGCCTTCAGCCCAAACTTTGTTGTCTTTCCAAGAGCTTTTCAACTGTGTTTTCATTTATGGGCAGCTAGAACTTTCCCAGTGAAGATAAAGGGAGTTTTTTGTCAGTGTCACATCTGTGGTTTGCTGTGAGGAATGTGTGAAAGTGCCCTTCTCAGCAACCTTTGTGGGTCCCAGTGATCTGACAGGCATCACCCTGAAAACTTCCTCTGCTGCATAAACAGAGCAGGAGGGACCACAGCTGGAGGTGTCCCATGGAACTTCATGCCTTGCACTGAAAATCAAATGACAGCCAGGGTTTCTTCCCATGTTAAATCTGCAAAGTTGTGAATTGATTTAACACCCCATGGATGTCCAGGGAAATACTGTCAGCCCATCAACCCAGCCTGGCCAGTCATTGAACCAAGGCTTGAACTGCTCACAGCACTTCTTCCTTTGGTCACTGCAATTTGGGACAGTTTCTTCATCTTTATTAATTGCAAAGAATATCCTGAAAAGTCCAATTTGGTGCCAAATGACCAATCTCATTTTGGGTTTCTGTTTGAGTTGCCAGTGTGATTTCCTGAGATCTGGCTGTGCTTGGGCTGGATTTCATGTTTAACATGATGTTTGACATTAACGGATTCTTAAACCTTGCCAGCTCTTCACTGTTTATTTTCATTTCCCCCCCTTCTTGCCTCCCATTCGCTCATGGATGGAATTCCATGGGAACACCCTGCCTTCTCCACTTGGATTGTAGGAGTTTCTCACCTATCCCTCCATCATTGTGACCTCTCCTTTGAAGGCAGAACTGTTCCTGGGGGAAAACCCTTTCCATGACGATGGATGTGACGAGCCATGAAGCAGCACAGGGCAAAGGAACATCAGGAATTATTTTGATGTGTAAATAATGTACTTTTTAGGGTGTTCTAAGGTAAACAGGCAGGGTCTCTGTTGCCCTTCTCACTATTGAAACATATCACTGTGGGATAATCAAGTTGTCCTAAATTTAATCTTTCCATTGCTGCCAGGTCAAGAGGAGCTCTTTAATCCCAGAGTCCTCAAGGAGCCAGGACTCTCTGGTTTATTCCTGCAGCATCCTGGAGGAATAAACACCCACTGGTGGCTGTCCCTCTCCCAAACTGCTTTCCTGGAATGCCAGGACCCTGGGGGAACTGCAGACCTGCACAACATGTGCAGGCTGAACAGAACCTCAGCTTTCCATCCTTGCTCCACCTCCTCCTTCTTCCCAAACCTTTCCATGTGTGTCCAGACCTTGGAGGAGAAGCTGCTCTGAAGCCAGACCAAGCTGAGCCCCGTGGGGAGGGTCCTGAGGTGGGGAGCAGGAGAGGAGCAGTGCTCCCAGAAGGTCACTGCCATTCCCAGGACACTTTGCTGACATTCCACCTCCTGCTCTGTGGGAGCAGGGCAGGTTGGCACCTGCAAGGAAGATTTTGCTCTCCTTTTTCCATTTATCTGCCAAATAAAGCCCAAATCCCTTTCTCTACCTTTAATCACAGCATTTCGAGAGAATTTCCCAGTGAATACACACAGCCACTTATTGGCTCTGTCTCCTCCTCAGCTGGAGTTAATTCAGAGAATAATGGAGGAACTTTATCTATTAATTAAAAATAATGACTTTATGAACTGGCAGATGTGTTAAACTTCAAAAGACCTGCATTGAAGGCCAATAGGAACAGGCAATTTACAAGCTGGGATAATAAAGGAAATTGCCTTGGAATGGGTTTATCCTGCAAGATGAAATCCTCTCCGGCCATTAGAAACTGCAAAGGGAATTATTGTGGCTGGTAGTCCTCAGATTAACCACGTTTACCACCCTATTTCAGAGCTGTGGAAGCTTCTCTTGTACCAGGAAAAACTGGGAAAGGACATTTTCCCCTCGAAGGTAAATTCACAAAGAAGCCATTGCTGTGACTCCCATTTGTTTTCCTCCCAATTGTTTCCAGACTGTGCCTACTCATTTTGCAAACAGAAGGAGTCCAGCTGGATGTTTCATGCTCCTCACATCCCCAAGAGCAATAAAAGCTCTGCTACCTTAATGTCACAGCAAAGCGCCAGCCAAGCCACACTTGGCTGCCCAGAGTGGTCATGAGTGGTTACAGAGCCCCAGCAGAGCTCTGGAGATGCTCAAAACTTGGGAATGGGCACTAAGTCCTGGAAAGATTTGTTTTAAGTTTCTAAAAGATCTAAAAGAATTGGAGAGCACCCAAAGCAGGGGCATGAGGATGAGGAAGGGTCTGGAGGAGCAGCTGAGGGCACTGGGATTGTGCAGCTGGAGGAGGTGGAGGGGGTGTTGTCATCTTATCACAGGGGTTCCATGCTGCTGTCGCCTTATCACAAAAGTTCCACACCTTCCTGCTGTTTCGCATGGGCAGCTCCTCAGAGCACTGACTCAGCAGCCACTGACTCCAGTTCCCTTCTCAACAACCACCCCACTCTTTTATAGCACTCTTCTCATTGCTTACAGCTGTGGCCTGGTAAAGTCAGGCCTGTTCCTAATCCTTGATAATTGCAACTCCTTAGGGGTAAGGTTACTTTCTACACTATCTTTATTTTCTTAAATTCTGTCCCCCTACAGAGGGGAGACTCCTTGGGGGCTGCAGCTCCTCCTGAGGGGCAGCTCCCATCTCTGGGACAGGGACAGGAGCCAGGGAAGGGCTGGGGCTGGGCCAGGGGAGTTCAGGCTGGATTTTGGGAAAGGTTTTTCCCCCAGAGGGTGCTGGCACTGCCCAGGCTCCCAGGGATGGGGCAGTCCCGAGGCTGCCAGAGCTCCAGGAGGGCTTGGACAGCGCTCCAGGGATGCCAGGGTGGGATTTTGGGGGGTCTGTGCAGGGCCAGGGCTGGGCTGGGTGATCCTGTGGGTCCCTTCCAGCTCAGGATATTCTGTGATTCTCTGATTTTCAGATGGGTGACACAGACAGGCCCCAGAGCTGCCTGCAGCCCTCCAGGTGTCCTTCCCCCATGGGGGATAGAGAGGACACCCCCAAGGTTTGGGGTTTGGAGGCACAGCACAGCTGCACTGGGCAGAGCTCTCACTGCCTCTTGTTAAAACAGAAGCATTTACACAGATTAGACAGCAAAACCACGGGGTGAGGTGTTTTCTTCCCACTTCTAAGCCACAAGGGGTGGCCAGTATTGACTCCAGACTCGTCAGAGCTCCAGCAGTGGAGAGAAAAGTGCGGCCTGTGCTCTGGGGCTGGGGCCTGCACGGTGACAGCCTCAATGTCTGTGCCCCAGGCTGGTGGCTCTGAGGACACAGAGTGTGCCCAGCCCCTGGATGCTCTCAGAGCTGCCCCAAACGTGTCCCAGGTGCCAGGGACCTGTCCTGGATGCCCAGGGACCTGTCCTGGATGCCCAGGTGTCCGTGTGGGAGCTGCTGCACACCCGTGAGGAGCTGGCAGTGAGTTCCTGGTGTGTCTGGTGTGTTCCTGGTGTGTGTTCCTGGCTCTCCTCCTCCTTTCCAGCTGCCACCGAAATGAAAAGGAGCTAAAAATACCCAAATACTCTCCTGATAGCACTCTCCATAGAAGCAGGACAGGGATGCTCTGCAGGCATGAATGAGTTTGTATTTAGGTTGTGTTTGTTTGGGCAATGAGGGAAATCTGGATTTCTTGCCCCTGCAACGATGAGTTGAGGAAGCTCTTTGAGGATTTTTTTCAGCTGGGGATGCATCAGGCATCCAAACAAATAAATATCAGAGCATGGAGAGCCCGGCCAGGCCCTGTCCCCACCCCGGCAGTGACACCAGGACAGCCCAGGAGCCTCCCAGCATGGTGGAGCAAGGCCTGACTGCTCAGGTCTGCATGTTCCACCCTCCTGACAGCTTTACAACACAAACTGCCTCCCATAAACCTGGGAGAGAACTCAGCTGGTGTTTGCTGCCTCCTCTCCACCTCCTGCTCTCGTGATTTTAGGAGTGTGAGCTCACAGCAGGGACGATCGAGCCTAGAGATGGGAGCCAGCTCAGGAAAAAGCATCAGCATCTTTGCAAATCTGTCCAATTTGGGATCAGAGGAGTGGAAAGAAACCCTCAGGCACCTCCCACACCCCTACAGGAGGCACCTTTCCCCTGTCCTTAGAGAAATCTGTGTTTGTCTGGAGAGCTTTAGGCCAGGCTTAAAGGGGTTTTGTGCTGCACACCTGCACTGGGCAGAGCTCACTGCTTCCAGCTGTGAAAGGAGGTGGAAATACCTGTGTGAAGGAAAAAAAAACAGCTGGAATGGCCCCCAGGATTTGTGGCAGGTTCTCTACAGCATCTTTGCATCAGCCCTGCTGTGAAATCCATGTTCTCCACAAGGAAACCCCAGCCAAGCCCCCTGGCTGCTACAAACTCGTGTGGGTGATTTAGGTGTGATTTGGTGGGAGAATAAAGCAGATGCTCAAAGCATTTTGTTCTTCTGAGAGCAAAAATTTCTCACAAAGCCACAGATGTTGGGTGGAAAGAGGAGGTTCAAGAATTCCTCCTCAGAAAAGCAGCAGTTCAAAATAGAAATGGGGGAGCCTCGCTCTTGAAAGTCCCACAGATTGTGTCAGGAAAAATCCCAAAGAAGATGGGGAAAATACGGATTGTGTCAGGAAAAATCCCAAAGAAGATGGGGAAAATACAGATTGTGTCAGGAAAAATCCCAAAGAAGATGGGGGAAATACTTAAAAATCCCAAAGCAGATGGGGCACATGTGGGTATCTGCCAGCCTCAGCCTCCCAACACCTTCCCACCAAGGCCTTGGTGCTGCCCCAGTGCAACCCAGCGGATCCAGTTGGGAAGTTTGTTTGTGTCCCTGCCTGGAGGAGGGGACAGCACCTTCAGGAATGGTCAGGGAATGGAAAGATATCAAATGCCCCCCCAAAAATAGCAGCTATTCCACAGCCCAGGGCTTGGAGGTCCTGTGTGGATAACAGCAGGAGGGAACAGCAGCATATGGTGAGGTGTCTGATGCCAAGTGGAATTTTTCCAGGCATGTTTGAGGACCTCAGGTTGAAGTGCTGCTCCCCAGGCCTCCCTCAGAGCCTATATTTAACCAGGCTGGATTTGCTGGCAGCCAGGGTGGGGTGGGCAGCACCCAGTACATCACCCCTCTCCCAGAAAAGGGGATTCTGGTGCAAAGGCAAGGAATGGCAGGAAAAAAGGAAAGCTCAAACATCCTTTCCTTCTTACAGAGGATATCACACCCCAGGCAGTGCAGGGAGCTTCAGGTGCCTCCAGCAGCCCTCCCAGACATCCCCAAGCCATTCCTTGGACAGTCTAAAATATTTTTTAGTTTCTTTGCCCTCGGAGCTCTTCCCCAGAGCAGGAATGCCCACAGAGGGCACAGCCCTGGCTGCTCACCCAGCTCATCCCAGGAGCATCCCTGGGCTCCCAGCCCCATCCCAGCCCTGCAGGAAGATCCCTGCCTTCGCCCTGGCCTGCCAGGAGGCTTTGGGGTGTGTGCAGAGCCTGGGAAGGGCTGTCAGGATTGCCAGGCTTTGAGCACCATCTCCTGTCCTGCTGGCTCGGCTCCATGCAGGTGCTGGGGCAACCTCCGAGGAGCCGATTCCTCTGCTGGCCTCGGGCCATAAATCCCACAGCCATGGGGCCCATCCTGCTCTCCAGGCCTGCATAAAGAGCCTTTGGGGCTTCTGAACTCCTGAGCCTCTTCCCACAGAGGCTCTGTGAGGCCAGGGAGGGCAGGTGGAGCTCCAGGGCTCTGTCGGGAGCTGCTCACTTCACCCAGCTCGGGAGTTTTCTCTTGTCTCTCCTCTGAAGGAGCTCTGGGCTGTTTTCCTTTCAGCTCTCCGGAGTGATCCAGTCCCCAGGAGCCCCGGCATGTTTGGCAGCAGTGAGAGCTTCAGCAGGGAGGCATTTTCCTGGAGCTAAAAGCTCCTGCCTGTAAGGGGACACTGGGCGCTGGCGGGGTCACTCTTGACGTCAATGGCACTCGTTGGCTCCTGGCCTGGGGGATATCGATGCACAGGCACCCCTTGCCCTCACTTCCCCCCTGCCTGGGAGCAGGAGGCACCTCCCTGCAGCCCATGTGCCACCTGCCACCACCATGGGTCCTGCTCAGGCTCCTCAGGGACATCCAGCTGGTGAATATTCCCAAATTCACATCCCTGCCCATCTCCACCACCACCACCACCACCACCAGGATCTGCCCCCAATAAAAACATCCCAAGGGCTCAGCTTTGGCCACTCTGATCAAACCCCACAGAGTTTGGGGGACTCTTTTCCCCCACCAACAGCAAATTCTGTCACTGGGGGTGCCCCTCAATGCCTGGCAGCAACGCCAGCACTGGAAGCACAAAGCTACTGGGCACAGCTGGATGGGAGAGGGCACAGCTGGGTGGGAGAGGGCACAGCTGGATGGGGAACAGCTGGATGGGAAGCAGGGCTGGAGCTGGAGCTGGAGCTGGAGCAGAGCACGGGCAGGGTGCTGGGATAGCCCTGCTGAACATTTATTTTAGTGCTTCCCTCACTCCCTCAGGCAGAAAAACTCATCCCACGGTGCTTTTACAGCATCACACCTTGCTGAGACACTGAGTTCCCCTGCACTGGGTTTGTTTCCAGCCTCCCAAATTGGGAATAATGTTGCAATTGTCCCCACAGTTCCATGTGGTCTTCTACTCCTTTCTATAAATATTTTCCTGCTTGTCCAAGACTATGAAAGCTGGGACTGTTTGGTGATGTTTCAAGGGATCAGAGCTAAACATGTTGATAGGGGTGATGTGTGTTGGGAAGCACACATTCCCTGCAGAAGCCCACTCTAATCCTGGGGAAAACCACTTTGCAGCGCTATAAATGAAGCAAAATCTGTTGCTGTTTTTATTTTGAAAAGGAAAAAAAAAATTACAGCTCACACAGCAAATTATTTTGGGGAGTAATAATTGCATAATCAGGGCTAAAAGTGGATATTCTAAAAAGAAATGTGTGGGGTAATGTTGATCATTACTGGAAAAAAATAGCAGCACATGCTTGGGGAGCTCAAGCAGGGGAAAACAGAGAGCCCCCAAAATAGCAGCTATGAACCAGGTTATATTTTAAACCTCCTGGGAGGCAGAGCAGAGGGCCAGGAGCCAGAGCCACGTGGGATGGGCGCTCTGCAGGTCTGTGCTGAGCTCCCCACTCCCAGCAGCTCCCAGGAGCCCGGGCTGGCAGCAGATGTTGTCCCTGCCAGGGCTGCTGAGCCAGCAGAGCCCCTCTCTGTGCCCACTTTAGCCCTGTTTACCAGCAGGGAGCCAAGCAGGGTCAGCAGGATGGGACAGAGGACACCTGGCCTGAGACAGAGAAAAAAAGGGAGAAATATGAGCCAGGGATTTTTCAGCCCCTCGTGATTTGGAAACACCACGTGGTTCTCAATGGCCCACTGGAAGTTATTCCCAATCCCCTCAGCAGGCAGAGGGGGAAAGGAGGAGGAAGTGGCTCAGTTTTACTTCACTTTAAGGACCTAAAGCTCATCCTGTTCCACCCCTGCCATGGGCAGGGACATTTTGCACTGTCCCAGGTGCTCCAACCCAATCCAGCCTGCCCTTGGCACTGCCAGGGATGCAGGGGCAGCCCCAGCTGCTCTGGGCACCCTGTCCAGGGCCTGTCCACCCTCACAGGGGGGAATTTATTCCCAATATTCCATCTAAACCCCATTCTCTGTCAGCTTGAACCCATTTCCCCCTGTCCTGTCACTCCAGGCTGAGCCCAGCTGTGCTGTGGGGGAATAAATTGTAGAACATTGGGCATCAAATTGCAGAACATTGGGCACCACCTGTAGCCAGCCCCGGTGCCAGGGAGGGTTTGGTGGCTGCACAGGGTGCCAGCTCTGTCCCTGGGCACTGCACAGCCCCAGGGACGTGGTGACCCTCATTTCTGGGCCCAACCACTCACCTGAGCAGGGAGCTGGAGCTGGCCACAGCTTCTGTGTCCTGGCCATGAAAGAAAAGCCTGGCTGTGTCCCTGTCCTTCCCTGAAAGCTGCTCTCAGAGGAGAGCATTCACAGCCCAGCAGGAGCAGTGCCAGCCCTGACCCTGGCACGGGCACAAGGAGCTCTTCCTGCCATGGATGGATGGATGGAGGGAAAGGCAGCAGGAGCAAGGTGGAACTGCAGCCCCCAGAGCTGGTGGCACATGGCCAGCCCTGGTACACTGCCTGCTCTGTTCAGTGCCCTGCATGGGGCAGCCTGGTGAATGGGCACAGTCAGCCTGCTGCCCTGGCAGCTGGGCTGGCTCCTGGGCAGGACAGGGACAAATCCTGCCTGGCAGGACCCTCAGGAGACAGGGCTTGTTGGGAGAGTTGGGTAATCACAGGAGGCTCTGCCCATCTCCCCTGATCAAAGGCCCTTGCTCAGGCCCAGCTCTGGCTCACTCAGGAGCTGAATCCCTCTCTCATTTCACATTCAGGTGCTGCAATGAATTCATAATGGCAGGAATGAAATGCCAGCTTGTTTTCTGTGGGTCTAGCCTGGCTTGCCCTCACCCTGCTGTTTACACTGACTGCAGCACCTGGGCCAGCTGAGCCCCTGGAAGGTAAAACAGCCCCAGCCAGGGCTGCCTGCCCCATTCCCCATTCCCCATTCTGATCTCAGGCCCTGGAAGGTAAAACAGCCCCAGCCAGGGCTGCCTGCCCCATTCCCCATTCCCTATTCTCATCTCAGCCCCTGGAAGGTAAAACAGCCCCAGCCAGGGCTGCCTGCCCCATTCCCTGGGCTGGCTTTGTGTGCTTGGCCCTGACAGCAAATTTCCAAGCTGAATTTGACAGGACAAAGGGGAATGGCCTCAAACTGACAGAGGGCAGGGGTAGATGGGGTATTAGGAAGAAATTTGTTCCGGTGAGGGTGGGGTGAGAAGCTGTGGGTGCCCCTGGATCTGTGAAAGTGCCCAAGGCCAGGCTGGATGGGGCTTGGGGTAACCTGGAATAGTGGAAGGTGTCCCTGCCCATGGCAGGGTGGCACTGGATGAGCTTTAGGTCCCTTCCAACCCAAACCATTCGGAATCTGTGAAGAGGAGGTGGAAATACCTGTGTGAAGGAGCCTCTCCTGCAGGGCTCACCCCATTCCCTGTCTCTATGGATTATTTCAGCTTTTCCCTCAGCTCCATCCCTGTGCTCAGCTGCAGTGGGAAGGAATCAGGGAGCAGTGGGACACAGCCACATCCTCAGCACTGCTGCAGTGGCCCCACAAATGCTCATTTGTGCCTCCACTCCTCCACCTGCACAGGCAGCAGAGCCCCAGGGGAGTGACCAAGGGCAGCACCTGAACCCAAATCCTGGGATGCAGCTCAGTGCTGTGCCATTAATTATCATTAATGGTAGGAATGACCTGCAGAGCTCCATTCCAAGGCTGACTCTGGGGTGAGATTAAATAGGGAAATCAGCTTTTAATTTCTAACTGGAGGAAAAGATTCTCTGGCACTGCTTTGAGAATGATCAAAACCCTGCAGTGTTCATTTGCACACCCCCTTCCCTCGAGGTGAGTTCAGTGAGAGGGGCTTAATGATCCTTCCTCAAAGTGCAGGAATTTATTTTACACATCCCATGGAGCTGGAAGGCAGAGGAGCTCACACTGTGGGGGCTCAAAGGGTCTGGGAGACAAGCTGGGGAGGGACAGCCCTTCCAATCTGTTCCAGCTCTTGGGAATGTGGGATCTCCTGGAGCCCAGAGTGTCAGAGTGGCTCTAAATGAGCATTTCTGCAACTGCAAATATTCAGTGGCGAGAAGCAGCTGGTGAACTCACAGCCCTGCTCCCCACGGCCCAGGGGAGGCTGGGCAGGACAGAACGTTCATTTATTGGCACAGCCCCGCTGTTTGCCTTTCATTCCATCCCACTTTCACAAGCAGCTCTGTCTGTGGGTCACTGGGGGTGCCACATGCCCCTGAAATGCCACCACACTTCATTAAAAACTGAGTGGAAGAGGGAGAAACCAGCTGCCAACTCCCTTGGGGTGAGAGGGCTCTCGTTTGCACGGAGCCAAATGCTCTCAATTTGCACAGAGTGAAAATTCAATATTGGGCTCTTGGGATCGTTTATTTTGTGGCTTGGGAGGTGCCAATAAAGTCTCCTGCTTTCAGCAAGGGATGTCAGGGGACAGAGGGATGAAGGAGGTGCAGTGCTCTGACCCTGGCTCTCTTGGGGTAGCACATTCTCCCTCTGGGAATAAAGCTGGGCTCCCAAATTCAATAACAGCAGAGAAATAAAGCTTAATTTCACAAGAAGAGGTGCAAATAGGCACACGTGAAGCTGTGCTCTGCTGGGGTTACGTTCAGGCACTGCACAGCAGGACTCTGCACTTCTGGGCTTGGCTCTGGTGTTAATTTGCCGCTAATCAGCAGCTCCTGCCCATTTCCCAGCAGCAGCAGCAGCAAAATAACAGCCCGGAGCACTGAGAGCTTCTTTGTTGAGCTACAGGCTTTTCTGGGATGCAGTTTTATTGCCTGTTTATCCCAGAATGATGGAATGACCTGGGTTGGAAGGGATCCCCCAGTGCCACCCCTGCCACCTCCCACTGTCCCAGCCTGGCCTTGGGCACTGCCAGGGATCCAGGGGCAGCTGCTGGGGAAGGGATGGAAAGGAACCCAAAGGCAAGCCTGGAATGCTGCCAAGGTGTTTCAGGGTATTCTAAGGAGGATTTTCTTCCCAGAAGGGTTTCCAGGGAAGGGAACCCATCCTGCAAACCACTCTGGCAGGAATCTGCTCAGTTTCACTGTCAGGACCCAGCACATCCCTCTGGCTGTCCTGAGCAGCCAAGATCCCTGCCAGGGGGCTCAGAGACCCTGGCACAGAGCCCAGGATGCCCCTGTGGCTTTGATTATGACCCATGGAGCAAGTTACCAACCTTAGATGAAGATCTGCAAGCCACGACAAATTAAGTAGAATGAGAATGAATTTATCACAGGGTGAAAAAGTAGATTTTGGGGTTTTTAGAATGGGGGTTCAGGGAGCAAGATGGAGGGATCTGGGCATGTCCAGCCTTTCTCCTTCTTCTTCCTGGCCTCCATCTCCTGCTGTGATGGTGGCACTTTTGGATTGGTTTAGAGCAGAAGCTCGCTGTCTAACATAGGTGATAGGTGTTGGGCAGTAATTGTAAATATTGCACAGGTAGTTTTTAGTATAGAAAGATAACACTGCCCTGGGGCAGGCAGAGTGCCTCTGTCTGTCCTGCTGAGCGGGCCTTGGCTGCACAGGAGAAAGAATTTTATAGATAAGGAACAATAAACAACCTTGAGACCGAGAAATGAAGAGCCCTGACTCCTTCTTTGAGTGCCAGGCTGGGAAAAGAGACTTTGTGACACATCTTGGGTCACTGTGAGCAGCAGAGATGCTGACATTTCACCAGCCCAGCCCATCTGTAACCACCCCTGCACTAAGTGTATTTATCCCACAAATGCCCTATAAAATAAACATTCCAGAGCCTGGGCTGTGCAGGGAGTCACTGATGTCCCCAAACCCAGCTCAGCCTGGCACAGAGGGGTCCCCCCTTGTCCTCTGTCCTTGTTTCTGCAGGAGGATCACTGGGAACGCTCTAAGAGCTCCAACTGCACAGCAGGAAAAACCCCAGAGAGAGGAGGAGGAGGAGGAGGAGGAGGAGGAAGGAACAGAGAGAGCCCATCAGCGGAGAGCACAGAGAGGACAATGCTGAGCAGATAAATAAAATCATTTCCAGCTCATTTCAAGAAGATGGAGCAAAGAGGGAGAAATTACAGGAGGGGTTGGGAGGTTTCCACCCCTGTCCTGCAGGGAATGAGGAGAGGATAAAGAGAGGATAAACCTGACCCCTCATCACAGTTATCTGCAGGAGGAGGTGAGATCAGGTCCATAATGGGATGGGTGCCCTCTGAAGCTTTGCATTCTGCCATGTCCTGGAGGTTCCTGACCCCAAACCCCACAAATTTATTGAATTGCCATAACAAAAATCCCTTCTCTGCTGAAAACACTGAGAGGAACTGAATAAACCCCTTGACTGAAGGGGATTTATTGAGTCAGGGGATCCAGAGGAACCTTCACTCCTCCTTTTTCCTTTTTCCTTTTTCCTTTTTCCTTTTTCCTTCCCATTTTTTCCTGGCAGAGCTGCCCCATCCCAGACCCCTGGAGGGACCAAGGCTGGCAAACAGCTCTTGCTGATGCTTTTGAATTTTTTTTTTTTTTTGGGGGGGGGGGAGTTTTTTTGCCCTTTTGGAAGGAACTTTCTGATGGTTGAATTTTTTCCCCCAACAATTTCTGAGCTCCTCATCAGCCACGTGGCCCTGGCAGGTTTGGTATCCTGGGAACTCCTGGCAGTTATTGACAGAAAATGCTGCTCCAGCAGAGGCTGCTGATAAAGCACAGATGGGAGCAGGTAGAAGCTGTCTGTAAACAATTATTGGGTGAAAAGCCTGTGATTACAGCACAATTTGAGACTGAGGCAGCTGAGAATTGTGAAAGATTTAGGAACTGGAAGAGGATGCTGTGGGAATTGTTTCTCAGGAATCCACTTCTCCCAAAAAGGCTGAGTTCTTCAAATCCTTCTACTCACACAAGTTGAGGTAGGGAAAAAAAAAAAAGCATTTTGATAAGGTCAAACCTCACATTGTTTCAATATTTTTAAAAGCAGAGAGTCTGTTTGGGAGCTAAAACCAAAGTAATTTTAAATTTGATATGGTAAATTTTAAATATTTAAATATAATTTGTTTTTGCAGTCGACCTGTTTTTTAAAAAATATAAAGCAAAATCAGAGTTTGTATTTTTTTTTTTAAAAAGAGGTTTGAAGGTGTTAAATCATCCAAAATTTGAAATCAGGTCCATAACGGGATGGGTGCCCTCTGAAGCTTTGCATTTCTGCCATGTCCAGGAGGTTCCCAACCCCAATCCCTGCAAATTTATTGAATTGCCATAATAAAAATCCCTTCTCTGCTGAAAACACTGAGAGGAACTGAATAAACCTCTTGACTGAAGGGGATTTATTGAGTCAGGGGATCCAGAGGAAGGTGTTTGAAGGTGTTAAATGATCAAAATTTGAAGGTGTCAAATTATCCAAAACTGAAGCAAAATGAGAGGTTTTGAGCTGAACTAGAACAATCTTTTTCTTCCAGCTGAGCCCCTGGAGCTGTTTGGATCATTCCTGGGTGGGGTTTGGCCAGCTCTTCTCCATGGCCCCAGGATGGTTTGGGGTTTGGGGTTTGGGTTTGGGTTTGGGTTGGCAGGGCCTTTAAAGCTCATCCCATTCCCCTCCTGCTGTGTCAGGGCCCCTTCCCCAGCCCAGGTGCTTCAAGCTCCATCCAAGCCTGCTGGATCTTGGCCTCTTTTCTGCCTCTGTCAAGGTCAGGATTGAAGCACCAGAAATGGTATTTCATGTTCAGGCTCAAATGTTTATTATTTCTTATCCAGATTAGAGTTTTACAAGTCATGAGTTCTGCAGCATTCTACTAACAAGCTACAAAATGTCCAATTATCTTCTCTACAAAGTCTTTTAAACTATCCAATTAAGAAATGACACCTAGATTCTTTTTACTTTTAACTCAATAATTAATCTCTCATGTCCCAAAATTCTGTCCAACTACACAACACCAGCCAAACCCATGAAGAAGAAGGTGAAGAAGAACAACCAGCACCACCCTCAAACCTCCATCTCGCCCCATATTTATTGCTATGTTCTAAAACATTAAACTCTCTTTTTTTTTTTTTGCCTCAGGTCAAATGCAGTGTTCTCCTGTGGGTTTGTCTCCTTTCAGCACAGAAAGCTGAACATTCTCAAAGTTGAAAATTCTCAGCATCCAGGGCTCCAACATCAGCACGTGCAGGAGATGGAGCCCAGCCTGACAGCCCCAGGGTGCTGGACACAAACCCAGACCCCTCCTTGGCCTGAAATCAGCCCTGAGCTCTCCACAGCTTGGATAAGGAGCTTTTTTTCTTTTTTTTTTTTTTAACTTTTAACCCAATAATTAATCACTCATATCCCACAGTTCTGTCCAATTGAACCCATGAAGAAGAAGGTGAAGAAGAACAACCAGCACCGCCCTCAAACCTCCATCTTGCCCCATATTGGGAATACTGGGGACATCCTGAGCTGGCTTTGGGGGCTTTGGCTCTGCTGAGGATTGGGTTTTTCTCAACATCTCTCCCTAGAAATATCCCAGGACCTCAATTCCCCAGAAAATCAATTTTTTTGTGGCTTCTTGAGCAGCAGGGCTGGGCTCAGGAGGAATCTTGGTCAGGATCTCCCAGGTTGAGCCATTCCCTCCCCACTGTCAGCCTGCAGACCTGGAGAGACTCATGGATGTGTGGTGTGGGCTCCCTGCACTCCCTGCCCTGGGATGCTCCATCCCCAGCAAAGCTGAGCTTTTCCCACTCTGGGAGCTGCAGGATGGAGCTCTGCTCCCTGGGAAACCACAAGGATTTAATGGGTGAAAACAAATTGGATGACTGGGACGGGACCCACTTTGGGCTCTTCGCTTTCATCCCCTCAGCCAAACCCTAGGGCAGAAATCTGCTTTTTTGTAGCTTTTTTGGGTTTTTTTTTTTGCAATTTTTCTCCCTGGCCACTAAGCCAGGCAAGGGAAATGCTCTGCAGGCTGACACAAAGTCACTCCCTCCTGCTTTTAAACACAATGTCAGCAGTGAATAAACAGGAAAAAAGCTCTCCTGCTCGGCAGAGCCCTTCCCAGGGAACGTCTCCTCTGGAGCTGCTCTTGGGAGCTTGGAAACTCTTAAGGTGTAAAAATAGCACCTGCAGAGTCAGCAGCCAGCCCTGCTCCTGCAGGGGTTCTATGATTTTTTTTTTTCTGGGCTTTGTTTATTTTCCAAAACCTGTTCCAAACTCTCTGGAAGGAAGTGGGGGCTCTCCCTGGCCACCTCAGCCTGGGAGATCCTGAACAAGATTCCACCTGAGCCAGCCCTGCGGCTCAAGAAGCCACAAAAAAATTGATTTCCTGGGGAATTGTGGTCCTGGGATATTTCTAGGGAGAGATGTTGAGAAAAACCCAATCCTCAGCAGAGCCAAAGCCCCCAAAGCCAGCTCAGGATGTCCCCAAAATCCCCTCCCATCCCTGCTCTGCCTGGGATGCTCCAAAGTTACCCCATTCTCTTTTTTAGGTTTCTTTTCTTGAAAAATTTTCTTGAAAAAATTTCTGAAAATTCTCAGAAACAGAGGTGGAAAGGAGGATTTTCCCCTCGTGGAGAACACATCCAGGTTTCCCAAAGATCCTTTTTGCTCCCTGCAGGGCACTGAGGAAAATGAAGAGAGTGCTGGGCAGCAGGGAAGGCTAAAATCCAATTTGGGATGGATTAAATCAGCAAATCCCTCAGAGAATCCTGTCCCTGGGCATTCCCAGCTCCAAACCTGAGGTTTAACAATGCTTCTGGGAATCTCTTGGAAACTTCTCCCACAAAAAGTTTTGTTTGAGTAAATGGACCTGTTCTGTCAAAGAAAATAGTGATATTGCTGAGGAATTCCCAAAAATTCTGTGTTATCTCTGGCTCTGATATCCTGAGAGCCCCCAGGACATTGTCCTGTGTTATGTCTCCAGATTCACTTGGGAATTTCTTGCCCAGCTCTGCCTCAAACACATCAGGGGGGATTTTTCCCACTGCAGCAGAGGGAAAGGACTGGAGTGTCCTTTCCTGCTCTCCAGGCCTTCAACCAGAACACCACGAGGACGAAATGGCATTTTTGGCTGTTCTCTAGGAGTTGTTGGTGGATAACCAAGCCCAAAGGCCATTCCTTACGAAGCTGCTCCATCCCTCTGCTCACCTTGGCTGGGTTTTTTCCCCCTGGCATAGCTGGTATGATTTTAGAGAGCTCCCTAGCCACAGAAAATCACCTTGGAATTGAAAAGAGACACCAGCTGGATGTGCCAGCTCCTGTTTTCCTGGAGCACAGAGCAGGAATACAAAGGGGAGCAGGCACAGAGATCACCCAGGGGAGCAGCCTGGCCTCTCCCAGGGCATCCTGAGTGTAGCCATGATATTTTCTGAACAATCCCTTTGCCAGGATTTTTTCTCCTGAGAAGCTGAGAGGCCTCAGAAATGAAATGTAAGCAATGATTATCTGCTGCTGTGGAATGGAACAGGTGCATCTGGGATTGGTCTCATGTGGTTGTTTCTAATTAATGGCCAATCACAGTCCAACTGGCTCAGACTCTCTGGTCAGTCACAAGATTTTATTATCATTCCATTTCTTTCCTTTCCTTTCCTTTCCTTTCCTTTCCTTTCCTTTCCTTTCCTTTCCTTTCCTTTCCTTTCCTTTCCTTTCCTTTCCTTTCCTTTCCTTTCCTTTCCTTTCCTTTCCTTTCCTTTCCTTTCCTTTCCTTTCCTTTCCTTTCCTTTCCTTTCCTTTCCTTTCCTTTCCTTTCCTTTCCTTTCCTTTCCTTTCCTTTCCTTTCCTTTCCTTTCCTTTCCTTTCCTTTCCTTTCCTTTCCTTTCCTTTCCTTTCCTTTCCTTTCCTTTCCTTTCCTTTCCTGCCTTCTGATGGAATCCTTTCTTCTATTATTTTAGTATAGTTTTAATATATAATTTTCTTTTAATATAATATATATTATAAAATAATAAATCAGCCTCCTGAAGCATGGGATTCTCATCTCTCCCCTTTGAACCCCACCACACTGAGCTGATTTGGGGCTGAGCACTGCAAATTCCCTGCTGCTGTCAGAGAGAGGCCATGCCCTGGGATGAGCTCCCATTGCCATGCCAACACCCCCAGCAGCACTCAGGCCATTCCCTCTCCTGGCCAGGTTTTAGCAGTGCCTTGCTAAGCCCTGGGGTTGGTTCTGGGGACAGCCAGCGCTCCTGAAGAGTGGGGGAGGCTGGAATCTGTGACACAAAGACACAAAGACAGGCTGAAACAAGCCCAGCTGAAGTGGCACAGTCTGTCAGTCCCTTATCTAAGGCAGCCCTTCTATTTTTGGCTCTTTGCTGTACCATGTTTAGTCTGTGCCTATTGTACTTTTTGGCTGCAGTTTCCCAGCACCAACTCCAGCTCCTTTCCTAAAGATGCTGGAGCAGATGACATCCCCCATCTCTGCCACCTGGCTGGATTGGGTGCTCCCAAATCCAGCAATAACACGCTGAGAGCATGGAATGCAAAGCCCTGTGCTCAGGAGGGGAGGCAGTGGCGAGTTTTGAAGCCTCAATTCCAGTTTTGAACCCTCAATTCGAGTTTTGAACCCTCAATTCGAGTTTTGATGCCTCAATTCTCTGCCACAAGGTCTGGAGCAGGCAGTGCCACAAAGTGCTCAGAAAATAAGACAAAATCTGACCAGAACATGCTCAGAAAATCAGACAAAAATCTGTCCTGGTATCCCCATCATGTCCATCAACTCCTCTCCTGAAGATGCTGGAGCAGAACACATTCCCCATCTCTGCCACCTGGGCAGGCTGGGTGCTCCTAAATCCAGGAATAACGTGCTGAGAGGATGGAATGCAAAGTCCTGTGCTCAGTGGTGAGTTTTGGCACCTCAGTTCTCCTACACAAGGAGACTCCACTCCATCCCTTGTCAGGCCTCTCCCCATCTTTCCTGCAGCTCCTTCTCCTCCTCCTCAATTCTCCTCTGGCACAGGCAGCACCAGAACAGGCTCAGAAAACCAGACAAAATCTGTCCTTGCATCCTTTCTTCCCAGAGCCATCCCTTCCTGGTGACACGGGGATCTGCAAGGGCTCCCACAGCCCCAGACATGAGGAGAGAATCATTATTCCTGTTTAAACCAACGTGGTTTTACCATAGCAACTCCCCAAGAAGGAATCAACAGCTTCTGAGCAAACAAACACTGATTAAAGCACCCTTCTGAAATATTTATGCTTTGTTCCACAAAGCCCACTAAGTGCAGGGCCCTGCCTGGCTCCAGGAGTGGCAGGAGAGCCTTTTTTCCGCTGCCTGGCAAAGTGGAAAAACCATTCTTCAGCAGAGTGTTTGTCAGGGACAGAGGCAGCTCCTCAGCGTGGCTGCAAGGAGCTGCAGGAGAGGGAACAGCGTGGCCTGGGGCCTTCCCCAGCAGGGCAGAAATGCAGGAGCTTGTGGGGGGCTCGGGAGAGGAAACACAAATTTACACAGGGTTAGGAATGCCAGTGTGGTTGTTGGGGTTTGCTGTTATAGATTGGCTTTTGCAAATTATTATTAATCACAACAATGTTAATGTCATGTAGATATAGAAATATTAATACAATAGAAATATTAATATAAAATGAATGTAATAAATTCTATAAATAATATAAATAAATATCTATAAATAATATAAATAAAAAGAATATATAAATAATATAAATAACGTAAAAATAATATACAATAATATAAAAATAAAATAATATATGAATATTATAAAAATATAAAAATAAAAATACAGTATAGATATTATAATAGTATAAAAATAAGAATACTATATAAATATTATAAATAATATATAAAAATAATATAAATAGATAATAAGTAATATAAGTAATAAATAATAAGTAATATAACCTAATAAATAATAAATATAAAAATATAATAAAGTAAATAATAATCGAATAAATTAAAAGTAAATTAAATAATATAAATATAAAGTTTATAATCTTTTTAACTGTTTTTAATATAGTATATATAGTATATATAGTATATATTGTATATATATACTATATATAGTATACTGTGTAGTATATATAGTATATAGCGTATATATATTGTATATTATATTTGATATAGTATATTTTGATATCATTTTCTGGGCTTGGAAGAGCATGAAGAGGGAGAAACCTGGGAATGTTTAATTCTGTGTGAGCCCCAGAGCCCTGTTTGTTTATGTGCTGATCTGCACACAAATATTTGCCAGGCTGGTTTCAGACGGTTTCAGGAAGTTTTTCCTTAAACAAGGGAGCCCCACTGCTCTGTGCCACGTTTTTTGCTGCAAAAACTCAGAGATTTTCTGCTCTGAGAGTCTCTGCAGATCACCAGGATGGAAAAGTGAGGAGGAACTGGCACTGGTGTGCTTCATTTTATTTTAAAAAGACTTTGGAAATCGTTTCCTTCCACTCCCTGCCATGGACAGGGACACCTCCCACTGTCCCAGGCTGCTCCAGCCTGGCCTTGGGCACTGCCAGGGATCAGGGGCAGCCCCAGCTGCTCTGGGCACCTGTGCCAGGGCCTCACACCCTCCCAGGGAAGGATTTATTCCCAATATCCCATCTAAACCCACTCTCTGCCAGTTTGAAGCCATTCCCCCTTGTCCTGTCCCTCCATCCCTTGTAAATCCTCTCTCTCTCCATTTTCCTGCAGCCCCTTCAGGCACTGCAAGGCCACAACTGTGTCACCCCAAAGCTTCTCCTGTCCAGGTGAACAATCCCAGCTCTGCCAGCAGAGCTGCTCCAGCCCTCTGATCACCTTTTGTTTTTTTGGGTTTTTTTGGTGCTTTTTTGGGGGGGGGATTTTTCTCCCCCTGGCATAGCTAACATGATATTAGAGAGCTCCCTAACTACAGAAAATCACCTTGAAATTGAAAAAAAAAAAAGAAATAAAATATTGTAATAATAATTATAAATAAATAAATAAATAAGTGAAAATAAATTTCTAAAAATAAATAAATAGATATAAATTTAGCTCCTTGAGAGCTCCAGGACAAGAACTGGGTGATGCTGGAACCTCGGAAGGGCAGAATTCCCGAAGCATTTGAAGGATCCAGCACAGATGGATCCAGATTTCCAAGGCAGAGAAGCCACCCTCGACCCGCTGGGTGGAGCAGCTCAGCCCTGAGCCCCCAGGCAGGAGCTCTGAGCACAAATTTGGATCCAAATTTTGATTGATTTGCTCTGGATCTCCTGATCTGAGCTGTGGCTCCCATTTCAGGCTGCACCAGTGAGCATTGACTTTAGTCTGGCTCTCTCTAGTGGTCTGAAGCTTAATGAGATGGAAGTCCTGCTCTGTAATTGCTTTGGGTGATTTAAGTATGAACAAAAAGACATCCAGTCACTTTTGGGCCGTTAAATTAAAAGCAAACTGGATTGAGCTACCTGGGGTGTGTTTCCAGGTGATAAATGCTTTCTCACAAATCTCATAAACCTTCCTTTTTCTGCTGCACTGAACTGGGATTTTTATGGATCTTTTTAATAGTGCCTCAAATAATTTCATCAGCATAAAGTCTCCTCCTGGATGGAAATTTAATAAAAAGCTGAATTGTTCAGAAAGGGATGAGCTCGATCTCATCTTGCCCTTGTAAACGTATTCCTGACAGGGTGGCAGTTAATAATTAATAAATGAAATAAACTACTTGGAAATTGCAGGCTGACACCGGGCTCTCCCCTCCTGCCTGCCCAGTGATAATTCACACTTCGTTTTTTTCAGTCAGTTGCCTCTGTGATCCAGATTAAGGGATCCAAATTAAGATGTGGAACATCCCAGCTCAGGGTTCAGAGTCAGCATCTCTCATTTCACATTTCAGTGTGTTTTCTGGGTTCAAACCAGCAAAAGTGAGCCCAAATAAAGATTCAGGGAATTCCTGCTCTTTTTTGAAGGTTGTGGCATCGAGCAGGAATTATCCCCTGAACCAGTGGGTCCCCAGCCCAGCTCTGTGCTTGGATTCTCCAGCTCCTTCTCCAAGTCCCACCTGTGAGTTCCAAGCTGCCAGAAATCCTTGGCTGCAGCTCCAAATCCTTCTGTGGCTCCCAGGCATCCCCTTGATGCCTTGGGCAGGCTGAGATGGAACAGAGACCGGACAGAGCTAAAGAATAAAGCAGGGATTTGTTCAAAGCATCTCCTCCATGGATGCACCTTGGGCAGCACCAGAGCCCAGCCAGGGCTGCACCCAAGATGAACCAAAATGGCCCCAAAATGCACGGCCGGGCACGGGCTCTGTCCCTGGGATCAGTTCTGCTCCATTTGCACCTTGCAGTTCATTGTCCCATTCCAGCTTTAGCCCCTGCAGTCCCACCCTGCTTGTTTTTCTCTCTCCAGCCCACGGGGTTTGTGCTCCTGGGCTGAGGTTTGGATCATTTGTCCTTGGTGCCCAGCTGGAGCAGGAATTGTTTTGTCTCCCTGCTCTGTGCACAGAGCTCAGCATCCCCTGATGTGAGCCCAGACCCACACACTAAAGCAGCACAGAATGTGAAAATAGAAAAGCCAAACCCTGAGGCATCACCCTCAGACCAGTTTGGGTCCATAACCAACATCTCAGGGAGCTTCTGGAGCCCCCTGTGCCCTCAGCAGCCTGACAAGGGTGGTTTGGAGCTCAGAGGAGCACCAGGAAATCATCCCTGTCCCAGAGATCATTCCTGCAAAACCCCAGCCCCGTTTTCCCTGCAGATCTGTGGGAGAGGCACCGTTCCTGTGATGTGGAGGCCAAGATTTCCCAGCTCCTTGCATGGGCACTCTCTGGTCTTTGTGTGGGCTCTGTTTTGGAGAAAATCTGCTTTGTTCCATCGTTTTCCCTCACCTGGTGCTAGAAAGGAGCTGAAGCCAGGCTGGAATACACCCATGGAAATGTGTGGGTGTCCTGAAATCAGCAGAGCTGATGGAATTCATCCCAGAGCACTTGGGGACCATCCAAGGGAATTTCTGAGGCATTAGTGAGGATCTCTGAGAAGGTGGTGGCAGGAGGGGTAAACACTGCCCTGGCTTTGAAAAAGGAGGAAAAGAAACCCCAGGAGTGATCCCTCAGCCTGCCCAACTCCAATTCTTCAAAAGATCCTGGGAAAAATGATGAAATAATCAATACAAACACCTGGAAGGTAATAAAATTACAGGGGAAATAAAAATAAAATAACCAGCATGGATTTCTCAGGAGCAAATCACATCAAATCAATCTGATTTCCTCCCCTGACAGAGTAACAGCCTGATGGACAGGGGAGAAGCAGATGTGAGATATCCTGACTGTAAAAATCTGTGTACTCAGGATTGCATGGCAGCCTCATAAGCAAACCAGGGCCATGGGAGCAAAATAGAAACATGAAAAAAGCTCTGTAATTTCAGTGCCTGGGCAGGAGAAAATGCAGCTCCCAATTCAGGTGGGGCCAGAGCTGCTTGTTCTGTTCATGCCCATTAATAAGTGATTTGTCTGATAGCAGAGATAATGCAGCTTTATGAGCTGGGAGGTGTTGGAACAAGACAGAGAGCAGCTCCTGAATTCAGATTGATCTGGATAATGGGATCAGATCCGTGGGCTGAAACTCGCCGAGGACAAAGGCAGAATCCCAGGCTCAGGCAGGAAAAATCAAATGTACAGATGCAAAATGAGAGATAAGGAACAAAGGCTCGCTGGGAGGATGGGGACACAAATGACTTCATCTCCTCTGCCTGAGCTCAGAGGGTTTCTTTCCTGATTTCAACGTGTGCAGGTACTTTTGACATTGACAGATGGTGGAAGTCCTGAGATTATTTCTTCCCATTATTATTTTTGACAAAGAACATGTATTTTTCCAGTGTTTATGCATTAAGAAGTAATATTTTGGGTAGAGAAGGAGTGGTGAGGTCACACCTTGAGTGCTGTGTCCAGTTCTGGGCCCCCAGGGCAAGATGGGCATGGAGGGGCTGGAGCGTGTCCAGGGAAGGGAATGGAGCTGGGAAGGGGCTGGAGAATCCTGAGGGAGCTGGGAAGGGGCTCAGCCTGGAGAAAAGGAGGCTCAGGGGGCTCTTGTGGCTCTGCACAGCTCCTGACAGGAGGGGACAGCCAGGTGGGCATCCAGGATGAGAGGGAACGGCCTCAGGCTGGGCCAGGGCAGGCTCAGGGTGGGCACAGCAGGAATTTCCCCATGGAAAGGGGGCTCAGGGCAGGCTCAGGGTGGGCACAGCAGGAATTTCCCCATGGAAAGGGGGCTCAGGGCAGGCTCAGGGTGGGTACAGCAGGAATTTCCCCATGGAAAGGGGGCTCAGGCACTGGCACTGCCCAGGGAGGGTTGGATCCCCATCCCTGGAGGTGGCACTGGGGGCTCTGGGCTGGGGACAGAGTGGGGATGGGGCACAGAGGGGACTCAGTGCTCTGGGAGGGCTTTTCCAGCCTCAGTGATCCTGGGATCCTGTGACACCAGCCAGGCTCAGGACATGGCATGGAACCCTGGTGACACCAAATGATAAAGGACACCTCAGAAATGGCCACTCACAGCTCCCATCCCCAAAAATTGGGGTGTTTTAGAGCCAGCAGCAAGGGCTGAAGCAGTGATTTAAGAAGTCTTTAATTTTTCCATAGGCAGGAATAGGATGCCCTCATGTTACAAATGCCAATACTTAAACCATTTTCCCATCTCTTCAGGTGTTTCCTGCCATGGGTTTCTCTGATCAGCACATTGCAGGTGGGATGGGAGCTGTCCCAAATCCAGGCTTCCTTGGCAATCACAGAGGGGAATTTTCCTGTAGGAGCACTGGAGATCCCTCCTTAGCACCACTTCTGAGCTATCTCCCTTTGGGGTTCCCAGCCCTGCAGAATCACCCCAATCCCTGCATCCCTTCAGTTTAGATTGCTGGGGGTATTTTGCAGAGTGTTAAAACTGAAATTCAAGTGCTGTTTATCCTGTGAATCCCTGGATTCCCAGACTTGGCTCTGTCCCCCTCACATACCCTGGAGGTCACGTCCCCAGCAGGGCTGGCCCAGGAGGATCCCTCACACCAAGCTCTGTCTCTCACAGATTTTATTTTCCTCCACTCACACAAAGACCATCTAATCAGGCACGGGGAGAATCTGCCTCTTTGTTTATTGGGAACACAACAATAGGATCCTATTCCACACCCCAGGGACAAACAACGCTGCTCACAGCCAGGATCTCTCCTTGTCATTATTGGTTTTGATGTTTAATATCACAATCCAAAGTTCCAGAGAGATTTTGATCCAAGTTTAGCATCCCTGATGCAATTCCACCACTCAGTAGAGGCACAGCACACGTGAGATGAGCTCCTCAGAGACAACAGTGATAAGAAGAGAGAAGATTTTGATGTCCAGCCAGGTGAAATCATCCAACAGCTCCATGTGAATGTGTCCTGCCATGCTGGGGGTTGTTCAGGTTGGGATTTTGGGGTGTTTCCCCCATTTCCATGCGAAGCTCAGTCCTATAAAAGTGAATCATTCACAAAATAATTCAGCTCTGAGCACTGCCTGTCAGGGTTAGGAACTAAGAGCTGAGAAGAATTCCTGGTTTTCTCTTTCTAGGTGGAAAGGAACTGCTGCAGGGACAGTGTGGCAGGTCCTGGTCCCTGACAGTGCCTCTGCTTGGGAGTCCCACAAATGCATGGAGCAGGGAGCACCTGGCAGTGACAGTGGCCCTGCCCTGCCTGTGCAGCCAGATCTTGCTCCTTTCCCTGGCTCCACTTCTGTCCCTGCTTCTTTTCCCTGGCTCCATTTCTGTTCCTGCTCCTTTCCCTGCCTCCATTTCCCATCCTGCTCCTTTTCCCATCTCCATTTCTGTCCCTGCTCCTTTCCCATCTCCATTTCTGTCCCTGCTCCTTTCCCTGTCTCTGTTTCCCTTCCTGCTCCTTTTCCCACCTCCATTTCCCATCCTGCTCCTTTTCCCATCTCCATTTCTGTCCCTGCTCCTTTCCCATCTCCATTTCTGTCCCTGCTCCTTTCCCATCTCCATTTCTGTCCCTGCTCCTTTCCCATCTCCATTTCTGTTCCTGCTCCTTTTCCCATCTCCATTTCTGTCCCTGCTCCTTTCCCTGTCTCCGTTTCCCTTCCTGCTCCTTTTCCTGTCTCCATTTCCCTTCCTGCTCCTTTTCCCATCTCCATTTCCCTTCCTGCTCCTTTTCCCATCTCCATTTCCCTTCCTGGTCCTTTTCCCACCTCCATTTCCCTTCCTGCTCCTTTTCCCATCTCTATTTCTGTCCCTGCTCCTTTTCCCATCTCCATTTCTGTCCCTGCTCCTTTCCCTGTCTCCATTTCCCTTCCTGCTCCTTTTCCCATCTCCGTTTCCCCTCTGGCTGAGCCCCTGCCCTCAGCACCCAGCAGGGAGCCCAGCAGGAGCTCATCCAGCTGGGGACAGAGGGAAGGGATGAATATCAAAGCACAACTGCTGTCCAGGCAAACCCTTCCTGAGCACAGGAATTTTCTGCCAGCTCCCCAGCCTGGGAGAATGCTCGAGATCCAAAGCTAAAATATTTGGAATATTAGCATCTATCAGTTTCACACGTCTCTTAAAGCAGCATATTCCTTGCCTGATTGATCCTGCCATATGGGAACATTAGCCTGTACCATCACCATCTGCTGCAGCTTTAATTTTATCAAAACCATTATGACAGGAGGGAGAATGTTTCTTTTTCCACCCTTCCTTCTCCTCCCGCCAAAACCTGGCTGATTTCTCCTCAGATGAACCCAATTTCCAGTCCTGAGTGAGAAGGCTGTCTGGATACTCTGTCTAGGAATAGCTCTTTGATTTCAAACACTTCACTTTTGGGAAGCCGAGCTAAAAATCCAGGAGCGAGGCAACTCACAAACTTCTCTCCCTGAGAAATTTTTGGTATTCATGAGCTCAAAGATGAAATAGAAGCGTGGTTTGGGTGTTGCACATTTCTACCACTCTCTGCTCAGAATCCCAGAATTATTCAGGCTGGAAAAGCCCTCCCAGGTCATGGAGTCCAACCTGATCCCCACCTTGTCACAAGCCCAGAGCACCGAGTGCCACCTCCAGGGATGGGGATCCAACCCTCCCTGGGCAGTGCCAGTGCCTGAGCCCCCTTTCCATGGGGAAATTCCTGCTGTGCCCACCCTGAGCCTGCCCTGAGCCCCCTTTCCATGGGGAAATTCCTGCTGTGCCCACCCTGAGCCTGCCCTGAGCCCCCTTTCCATGGGGAAATTCCTGCTGTGCCCACCCTGAGCCTGTCCTGAGCCCCCTTTCCATGGGGAAATCCCTGCTGATGTCCACCCTGAGCCTGCCCTGAGCCCCCTTTCCATGGAGAAATTCCTGCTGTGCCCACCCTGAGCCTGCCCTGAGCCCCCTTTCCATGGGGAAATTCCTGCTGGTGTCCACCCTGAGCCTGCCCTGGCCCAACCTGAGGCCGTTCCCTCTCCTTCTGTTTTTGGTTGTCTCAGAGAATAAAAATTATTGTACTTTAATCATGCCTGACTTATCTTGTCACCACTGATTGTGCATCCTTTCATAAGGGGATAAAAAGGAATTCCAAATCTCTTGCCTTATTTCTTCTCCCTTATTCATGACCACAGATATTTTTAAGATGTCCCTGCTGTGTTCCTTTCCTACAGCAAACCATAAACTGAACACAAACTTCAGTATCATGGAAACAGAGAATGGTTTGGGTTGGAAAGGACCTTAAGGATCATCCAACTCCAGCCCCCTGCCATGAGCAGGGACAGCTTCCACTACCTCAGCTTGCTCAGAGCTCCATCCAGCCTGGCCTTGGGCACCCCAGGTGGAGATGTGAGCTCCCAAATGAGCCTCCAGACATTGATAAAATATTTATACCACACAGAATGAATACAATAATAGAAGGAAAAGCAGAAATGGCATCACCACAGGCCAGGTGTGGCCGTGCCCTGTGCTGGCTCAGTGACCCAGCTCCAGGTGGAGATATGAGCTCCCAAATGAGCCTCCAGACATTAATAAAATATTCATACAACACAAAACGAATACAGGAAAGGCAGAAATGGCATCACCACAGGCCAGGTGTGGCCGTGCCCTGTGCTGGCTCAGTGACCCAGCTCTAAAGCAGCTCCTGCTGCGCTGGGAACGTGCAAAGGCTGGGGAGCCCCATGCTCGTGTGCTCCCCTTGTGCCACTCAGCCCCTGCATTATTTAGAGACACAGAACACTCCTGCAGCCAGCCAGGCAGAGAATCCACTCCAAGGCAGCTGAAAGGGGAGAACGTGGCCACAAAGAGCAGCTCAGGAGGGGAGGAGGCTCTCAGGGCTTCCAGCCTGGCTGAGCAGCAGGGGCTGGGCTCGGTGTTCTGCAATGGAAATGCCAGCCCGGGGCTGTGACAGTGACAGCGGGCTGTGAGCGACTGCCTGGCTGCAAGCGCATCAGAATAATGATAATAATTTTAAAAAATCACGTTAAAAGCGCCGTTTCTTGCAGCGTCTCGCTGTGCAATCAGGGAGGTCACCACAGGAGGGAAGCAGCGTTTCACTTTTGTTGCTTTAGCAGCCAAGGTGGTTTTTATTTTTTTTTTTTTTTAATGTATATTTTGATTAGCAAAACCTGCCTGATGCGACAAAGCGATAGATCATAGAATCATGGGATGGTTTGGGTGGGAAGGGACCTTAAAGATCACCTCATTCCACCCCCTGCCATGGGCAGGGACGCCTTCCCCTAGCCCAGGTTGCTCCAAGCCCCATCCAGCCTGGCTCTTGCAGTGGAATCCACCCCTTCCAGAGATTCCTACCACTATTGCTGATGCTGCACATTAAAAGTGATTTTTAGCCTTTTCAGTGACCCCTTTTCTCCAGCAATTGAAAGCAAAACTTCAGAGCTTTGCAGAAGCATTTAAAGCCAATGGAATCATGACTTTTCCTTGTTATTGGCAGAGAGATAAAGAACCCAAGCAGTCCCCAGGAGTGGGTGTGGGGCTTTGCAGAGATCAGCAGAGAAACTCAACATTGCTCTTCACAGGGATAATCTGAGGGTGGAAATTCCCTCAGAGGCTCCAGATTCCCATCCTGGCATCCCTGCAGCAGAGGCGTGTGCCAGGGCTCCAGGAGTGGGGTTTGTGCTCCTGGAGGACACCCAGAGCCCTCACTCCGTTCATTCCTGGCCAGTTTGGGATGTTCTGGTGTCTGGTGGGGCTCCTCAGCCACAGGAATTGCTCAGTGCAGTTTTCTCTCCGTGGCCATCCCAGGGAAACAAACCCTGCCTGGTTTCACATCATTTTGACTCAGCTTTGCTGCCTCTGGGTGGTGGAGATTGCTACCAGCTCCTTTGGGAAGGGATGGATTAGATGGGGTTGGAATCAGCCTAAAGAGCTGCTGGTGGAAAGTTTGGCATGGGAGCCAGCATTCCTAAAAACCACATCTGAACAGAAATGCTGTGCAAGGAAAGCTCCAGCCTGTGGAAATGAGGCTACAGCCTCAGCAGCTTCCAGGAAGAGCCATGGGGAAATCAATCTGAAAATAGCAAATTGCTGAATCTCTTCAGAGCCTCTGAGGAGGAAGATGAGCAGCTGGACCCCACGGTTCTTTCCTGCTCCTGCTTCCTGTGGGACCTTTGGTTGATAACCTCATCAGCCCTGTCTCCCCTTCCCATCTGTCAAGAGCAGGATGGCAGAAATCTGGGAAGACTTTCACTTACAGTGTGGAGACTTTGATAGTGCTGTCCTGAGCAGCGCTGCTAAAAATCAAACTGTGGATGCCTGAGAGAGAAGTTTCAGTGCTGATGCAATTTGTCAGCATCTCATCCTTGCTCCCACACAGAGCTGAGTCATCAGAGCACAGGGATTTGTCACTCTGGATCATCATGTGATGGCAAAGCCCACCACCACCACCACTGAGAGCAAACAGAGAGAGCCCAGCTGGGAGAAAAACTGGCCAAGTGCAGAAAATATTTCATTATTGAGGGTTAGACAGGATTATAGAGTGTTATATAGGGAATAACCTGACAATCACAGAGCCATGGGATGGCCTGGGTTGGAAGGGACTTTAAAGCTCATCCAGTTCCAATCCCTTTGCCATGGCAGGGACACCTCCCACTGTCCCAGGTGGCTCCAAGCCCTGTCCAGCCTGGCCTTGGGCACTGCCAGGGATCCAGGGGCAGCCACAGCTGCTCTGGGTACCCTGTGCCGGGGCCTGCCCACCCTCCCAATTTCTTCCCAATATCCCATCCATCTCTGCCCTCTGTCAGTTTGAATCCATTCCCCCTTGTCCTGTCCCTCCATCCCTTGTAAATCCACTCTCTCTCCATTTTCCTGCAGCTCCTTCAGGCACTGGGAGGCCACAGCTGTGTCACCCCAAAGCTTCTCCTGTCCAGGTGTGAGCAACCCCAGAGCTGCTCCATCCCTCTGCTCCAACACAGTGCACCTGGAGATCTCCTCAGGGACTTTTACACAAATCCCCTCCCTCTGGTGCTCCCAGGACAGCACAGTCCAGCAGGATTTGTGCCACAATAAAATCCTCCAGCTGTTGGCACTGTAGGGTTTGTGACCTCCCAGATAATCCCAACCACACAGGGCAGCGGTACCTCCATGGCACAGTGCATCTGTGACACCCTTTAATAGTGAAAAGTCACTTTTGATGTTCAAAGTTTTACATCCCACGCATTGCAGGCAGTTGGGAAGTCATAAAGAGCAAGAATTAATTAATCCTGGCCATAGCCCCAAGAGATGTGCAGGCAAACAGTGAGATACTGACAGAAACACAGCAGCCAAGGTTACTGAGTTCCCCAAGCCACAGTGGGTGTTGGAGCAGAGCTGAGATTGAGGTGCAGAAACTGATGGCAAAGCTCAGGGAAACTGATTTCGAGGAGGAATAACTTTGAAAATAAACAAACATTTAGAAAAATGTTTGGTTTTAATTCAGTACTTTGTTGGTACAATGCAAGTACATCCTGATCTGTGGGGTCAGGCTGTATATATTCACTTTGGCCCATCCTGAGGGTTTGGATGCACACAAAAATGTATGTATGTGCTCCACACCCTGTGGGAGAGAACAACGAGGTGTCCAGTGAAAGAGATCAGTCCCAAACAGGCAGAACAACAAGCTCTGGTGTGTTTTTCCAAGGCTTCACCAGCAGACTTTCGCATGCCAGCCCACAGCCCTGCAGCCACCCTGGTCTGGAGCAGGGTCACGTTGGGCTCCACCAGCTTTGGGACCTCACTGGGCAGCAGATTTCCAGATACCCTCCCAAGGGAGTGTGCATCCCAAGGGCCTCCCCACAGCCCATGATTTCCTGCAGAGTTGTGTGTTCTGATGAAAAATACTCGCAGCAACACCCACTTCTAGGGAAATTTGCAACTGCCTTCCAAGTTTCTTACAGTTTTGAATTAATAATATTGAATTCCTCCCCCTCAGCTTGGCATATCTCAGGAATGGGATGCTCAGGGAGACTTGGAGTGCCCATCCCTGGAGGTGGCACCTGGGGGTGGCACTCAGTGCTCTGGGCTGGGGACAAGGTGGGCATCAGGCAGAGGTGGCACTCTGAGGTCCTGGAGCTCTTTTCCAACCTAAGTGATTTTGTGGTTCTGCAATATCTCTGATCATACAGTGGATATATGGGCAAACTCCCTCGTGGCCCTCAGATAAAATCTGAAAGTGAAACAACCGAGCTCTGTGGGGCTCCTTGATCTGGTTTAAATGTCTGCACAGACAAGGAGTTTTTGCTTTTGTTGTAATTAGTGGGCATGTGCTCAGACTCTAATCATTGTTCTTTAGGCTTTCTTACCAGGCCTGACCTTCCCATTTGGACCCAATAAAGCAGATGAGCTCTGTGCCTTTTTGTTCTCAGATGACAAAGTGCTCGGCATTTGGCACTCAGCTTATCTCATCCGTTTGGGATTTTAATTATCAACACAAGAGCCTTCCCAAAGGCTGGCTGGGCTTTGGGCACGAAGATTATGTAGGGAAACTAATGGCAGAAAAACGCCTTTGTCCATCAGTTCTTTTCACTGTGGAGACTAGAAACTCTACAAACAGCTATGCTATTTTAATTCCAAAAAACACATTTGCAATGTCATCTCTATGGAGGAAAAATATGCTCAGCTTGAGTTTTGTTTTGTGCTGCTCCGTGTACAAGAACATGGAGCTGCCGTGTTTGCAGAGCGTGTGGGGAACCCAGAGCACAGTCTGTTACCAGGCTTTATTTTTTGCTCTGTCTGCTCCCATTTTTTCAGTGTTCTGACTTATTGCTGATTACTCCAAGGCGCTCCAGTGCATCTGATAGTGCAGGAACTGTAACTCCTCAATCCCAGGCTGGGATGGCTGCTGAAATGAGATAACCCAGCCAGGCATTGAGAGCATAAGTGTTGAACTTTTCTTCTCAGAGAACTGAAGCCTGCTTGGTCAGATTTACCAAAAAGCACTGAGTTTGCTTAGTTTTTATTTCAAACTGGCAGTGTGATAACACAGGGGTGGGTGGCTGGGTGGTGGGGCAGGGATTTATCTGAGTGTGGCCTTTCTCTTCATGTGCAAAGGAAAATCACAGAATCACAGAACGGTTTGGGTAGGGAGGGACCTTGTGGATCCTCTTGTTCCCTGGGCAGAGGCACCTTCCACTACCGGGATGCTCAGAGCTCCATCCTTGAACACCTCGGGGATGGGGCAGAGCTCAGCAGGGCAGGCGGAACACTGAGAGGGGAATAAACACAGCGAGAGGGGAATAAACACAGTGAGGGGGAATAAACACAGTGAGGGGGAATAAACACAGCGAGAGGGAATAAACACGGCCCGGCACCCGGGGCCGCAGGACCCGCCCGGGCTGGGGTCTCGGGGCTGGCCCCGGTGCCGGTGCCGGTGCTGGGCTGGTCCCAGGGGCAGGGTCGGGGCGGTCCCGATGTCGGTGTCGACATCGGGGTGGTCCCGATCCTGGTGCGAGGGTCGGTGCTGGTGCCGGTGCCAGGGCAGTCCCACGGGACAGAGGCGGGCCCGGTGCCGGTGCCTGTGCCGGTGTTGGTGCCGGGACAGTCTCGCGGGCCGCAGGCGGTCCCCGTGCCGGTCCCTGTGCCGGTACTGGGGCGGTCCCGCGGGTCAGAGGCGGTGTCGGTGCCGGTGTCGGTGCAGGTCTCGGTCCCATGCCGGTGCCGGGCGGTCCCGCGGGCGATGCCGGTCTCGGTCCTAGTCCCGGTCCCATGCTGGTGTCGGTGTCGGTGTCGGTCCCAGTCCTGGTGCCGGTCCATGCCGGTGCCGGTACTGGTATCGGTGCCGGTCCCAGACCCGGTGCCGGTGCCGGGGCGGTCCCGGGGCGGTGCCGATGTCGGTGCCGGTGCCGGGGCGGTGCCGGTGCCGGTGCCAGTCCCGGTGCGGTACCGGGGCGGTCCCGGGGCGGTGTCGGTCCCAGACCCGGTGCCAGTCCCAGTCCCAGTCCCGGTGCCGGTGCCGGTCCCAGTCCGGGTGCGGTGGCGGTGCCGGTGCCAGTCCCGGTCCCAGTGCCAGTCCCAGTCCCGGTGCGGTGCCGGTGCCAGTCCCGGTCCCAGTGCCAGTCCCGGTGCCGGTACCGGGGCGGTGCCTGTGCCAGTCCCGGTCCCAGTGCCAGTCCCAGTCCCGGTGCGGTGCCGGTGCCGGTGCCAGTCCCGGTCCCAGTGCCAGTGCCAGTCCCGGTGCCGGTCCGGGGCGGTGCCGGTGCCAGTCCCGGTCCCAGTGCCAGTCCCAGTCCCGGTCCCAGTCCCAGTCCCGGTGCGGTGCCGGGGCGGTCCCGGGGCGGTGCCAGGGCCGGGCGCAGGCCGCGCCCCGGGGGCGGCGTTGCGGAGCGGGGAGGCGGCTCCGGAGCCATCGCGCCTGCCCGGCCGGCGGCGGAGCTCGGTGCAGGGGAGGGGGGCGGGGGGCGGCTCGGCGCGGGTCTGCGGGCCCCATGGGCGGGTGTGTGGGCTCCCACCACGACTCCTCGGGCAGCCTCAACGAGAACTCGGACGGCACCGGAGGTGAGCGCTGCGGGCCGGGCCGGGGGGCCCGCGGGGGGACCCCGGGGCGGGCGCTGCGGGCCGGGGCCTGCGGCGGGCGGGGGAGCCGCGTCCGGCCGCCGGCCCGGATCGTGCCCCGGGCCATCCCCCGGCTTCTCTGCCTCGTTCGCCCGAAGTTTGCCGGGGCGGCGGGGCCGGCGGCGCTCGGCGGGCGCTGCCCCAGGGCGCAGCCCCCGCCCCGCTCCGCGGCCCCGGCGTGCGGGGCTGTACCGGGGGATGGCCCGGGCTGTGCCCACCGGGGCCGCACCGGGGCTGTACCGGGCTGTGTCCACCGGGGGCTGTGCGGGAGCTCCGCCGCGGCTCCGTGGCCGGGCCGTACCGGGAGCGGTGTCGGGGCTGTCTCGCCGGGCAGTGCCGGAGGGCTCGGGGACGCGGCCCCTGCTGAAATAAAGCCCGGCTGGGGAAAGGGCCTGCCCGGGGCTCCCGAAGTTTGTTTTCCTCCGCTCCTTGCGGTGTGCGGGCAATGATTCCTCGGCTCGCTGAGATCCTGGCGCTGCTGCGGGGCCCGGGTTTATTTTGCAGCCGGGAGAGGTGCCTGGCTCCAGCCTTAGCCGCCCGTGGGACCGGAGCGGTCGGCGGCGGCTGGAGATGCTGCACGGATGGATGGATGGATGGATGGATGGATGGATGGATGGACGGACGGATGGATGGAGCAGCGTGGTCCCTGCGAGCGCAGCTCGACCTGGGGAGCAAAGCCAGCGTGCAAACGCTGCTGCAGTGTCAGCAGCCTTTCACCGGCGGGTTCCTCTCCAGCTAAATGCCTGAATGATTGCTTTTTCAACCCTCTCAGGTTTGTGGACCCCTGATGTTCTCCAGCCGAGCTGTGTGTGTTTTATAGTCATTTAAAGTCAGCCTGCCAACAGGACACTTGACTTATAGGTAGTCCTCACACATGCAGGGTCCACAGATTTCAGGAGGAGAATTGCTGATCTAGGTCTGTGTTTTACCTGTGTTTTACAGAATGTTATTTATCAGTCTGGTTTTTATTTCGGATGTCCCAGCTGATGGGTGTTCTTTCCATCAGTGGCTTTGCTGTCATTCCATAATGTAAAAATATGCAGCACTTGGAGTTGTATCTGAACCAACCATCTGCTGGTTCATGCCAGATACAGAGTTCATGGAAACACCAGAATTCCAGCTGCTGAGGGCTGTGTGGGATTTCACAGAATCCCAGAATAATTGGGGTTGAGGACTCCTGTAGTTGGGGAGAGACCTCTGGAGATCATCCAGTCCAGCCTCCCTACTGAGGCAGGGCCATCCAGAGCAGGTGACACAGGGACACATCCAGGTGGGTTTGGAATGTCTGCAGAGAGGGAGGCTCCACAACCTCCTGTGGATTTAATCACATTAGTGTCATTGAAAGGAATTTTATAGCTTTGAGTATTGTGAGTCTTCCTTACTCTGTTAGTAAAAAGGGAAGGAGTGGGTTACCTAAAATGCATCTGTACTAAGCAGATTTACCAGGCAGTAAAACCCTGCAGGTGTGCTGAGCAGAATGGACCAGTCAAAGGAAAAGAACAGCAGGAATCATCTCATACCCCGAAATCTTGACCAAAAAATAGCATTAAATGCTCCACTGGTGCTTGTCCTGAGATGTGCTTTGGTATTATGAGGTGAGATCATGTCACAGAAATAGGCTGGGTTTAATTTCCTTGCTCTTATCTCACCTGTGATATCGAATGAATGAGATAGGAGGAGAACACGATCGGGTTTTGGGTGATATTGTAGAACAGATTCCACGCCCCAGAGCAGCGTGTGAGGTGGGCAGGCTCCATCCAGGCTCTCTGTGTCCCTGCCTGGTGCTCCCAGGGCATGGCACTCTGCTGCTCTGGGGTTAAATAACCCATTGTGCCTGCTGCATTACAACAGCAGCTGGGCTTTCAAGATGTAAGAGATGTGAAATTCGTGTCAGCTGGCTCGTGTTGATTCATGCTCTCAGGGTAATGTTCCTTAAGGTTGTCTCGCCGAAGTGAGAAGCGCTGAAATTTCACTTGAATTATGAGCTTCTTAGGACTGTCTTAAACAATCAGCTCCAGTGTGCAATAGCCTGTTTTGTAATGCTACAGATCTGTTCCTGCCTCTCCACAAGGAGGAAAGGGGGGGTAGGTTAAGCTGGGGGAAGCTCTGAGTATCTCCCCTAAATGTGACTCCCCAGGTGCCAAAGTCCAGCCCGCGCTGATTCCGAGCTTTACCAATTCTGCCAACGTGCCCTTAGCAAGCCTCAAACCCGGCTTGCTCTCTCGAGGGAGCTTCTGTCTGGAGGCATCAGCCAGTGAACCAGCTGAAGCAGAAGTGAACACGGTTTGGAGCTGAGACCTGTGCAGAGAGATGACTTTTTCCTGTTCCCCAAGTGAGGCTCGTTTCCTCCAGCTCCGGGGTTGTGACCTCACCCGCTGCATTCCCTCTCGGATCACTGTCGGTGAGCGGGGCCAGAACGTTTCGAAATCCTGGGAAGGTGTTTTGGAACATGATGATTCTAACTTGCCAGTGATGGGCTTGTTTTGGAGAGGCTTTGTCTTTTCCCCAGAATGGAAAAGTTTCCTGGAGAATTGTGAGCGCCCGAGAGCTTGCTCAGCCAGCAGTGGCTGTGTGCGATGCTGGGTGAGAGCAGAGCCAGCTCTCGAGTCTGATTCATCCCAGTTTCAATTTATTCCAGGGCAGTGGGGAGTGGCAAAATCGTGCTCAATTGTGTTATTGGAGTTGAGAGGAGGATTTGTCACATCCCTGTATTCTCCTCAGTGTTTTTGTCCATGGCCAGCACTTCCCGTTGCTCGTGTGCAGCTTGGCAGAGCTGACGGCATGTCCTGGCCACGTGTGCTGCTTTTGTCTCTTACTGTGGGCATTTTTCAAGGTCAGGATGCCTGTGTGTGTGTCAGGAGAGCTGGTGTGGATCCTCAGGTGTGCCTGCATGTGTGAGATGGAGCTAATCAAAAGCCCAGCTTATTGCACAGCTCTGTTTGCAGTGACCGGAGCAGGAGGAGGCTGCTCCTCACCAAGAATTTAACAGATGCTGCTCTGCCCATCGGGCTGGAAATGAAATGGGCTTTGCAGATTGGTACCAGCTGTTTCATTAGCACTGCTCTTTTTAGCAAGTTCTCATTTCACCAGGACATTGGCATAGACAGGAAAAGTTCCTGCCTCGATGCTGGGTGTGTTGTAGCCCAGCAGCACCAAACTGTGGTGGGTGTCCTGGGTGGATTTACTGGGGAGTCATTAAAGGACATCATGAATTGGGTTATAGACACAGGTTGTGCCCAGTTCATCCCTTTAGCTCAGCTGTCTCCCACCTAACAGCCCTAAGGGTTTCAGGAGCTGTGCCCTGCCTAAGGTGCCCGAGTTCCTGCAGGATGGTGAGAGCAGGGGAGGAGTAACTGTTCTGCAGCCACTCCCCAGGCTGTGTGACCTCTTCACTTGTGCTTCTGGCATTGCTTTGGGCTTGGAATGAACTGCTGGAAAACTCTGTCCTTGTGCCTGTCCATCAGGTATGTTCAGATGAGCAAAACCAGCAGAGCTGTGCCAGCTCCCATCCCCACGGGCAAGTCCTTCCTGGGGGCTCCTCAATTTCTTTTTGAGAAGGAGAAGGAGGAACCTGTTCACTGTCTCGTGGCAGCTCTCACCCCTCTCAGAAGCTGCACGTGGTGAAGTTCAGTGAGACAGTTACTTGTGTGGGGTGAGGGAAAAGCAGGGAATCCAGTGGCTGCAAGCAGGAGTCATTCCAGATTAGGGATTTTGGCTGCAGCTGTCTGATTGCTGCTGAGCTCTCCTTGACACGATGCTCTCCTGCCTGCTGCAGTTCTTGTCACCCTTCCTTGGGAGCAAAGATGCTGATTCTGTTTGAAATTTGTCTTCTTTCCTGCTGCCCCCATCACCCAGCAATGAGAACAGGGCCAAGTGGAAATAAGGCTGCCAGAATGGGAGATTATTCAAACCCTCCATTCCTCCCGTGGAGTTTGATGCAGTGCTGGAGCTTCATTAACTCAGAGAAAGGCAAATATTGTGCTCCACCTCTGCTCTCAGCAACTGGACAACAGTTTCTTAAATATTTTCCTTGAGTGCTGTGCAGGGCTGCGTATCACATGGCTAATTGGAAGTCACAATAACTGCTTTCATGGTGCTTCTCTGCAAGACTGACCAGGGGAATTTGCATGTTAAGCAGTGAGATTTGTGGCTCACAATTGCGCTAACACAGCCAGGCTCTGCTTGGCTGGCACGGGGGGGTTAAACAAGCAGCTCATGACTGCTTGAAGAGCATTTGGTGCCTCCCTTTTGTGCTGGAGCACACAAAGAGTCTCCCAGAGGGATTTTTCAGTGGGTTGGAGCTGTTGGGTGCAGGCTGGGATGGTTTTTCACTGCCACCTGAAAGAGGCACCTCTGGATTTCAGGTAGTTCCTGCTGGTCTGGAATATAGGGCTGGCAAAAATAGTCAGAAATCAGAGCTGGCTTTTGCTGTTAGGTCCTGCTGGGGGGTGTTTTGTATGGCTTGTTTTCATTTTGGAGGGTTTTCTTTAATGGAATAACGAAAAAAGCTTAGCATGACTGAAATTTGCTCCAAATCCTTCCTGCTCCATGCCTGGGTGTGTTTAAAGGATGTGTAGATGGAGCACTTGGGGATGTGGTTCAGAGGTGGCAGTGATGGGCTGATGATGACCCTAAAGGTCTTTTCCAGCCTCAACGAGTCTCTGATTTCCACAAGGGGTTTTATCATGGCTTTGGAATGGAAGTAGCCTTTAATAAATTGTATTTCCCAAGGGCTGGGCACCCTCAGCCTCCTGGAGGTTATTGGGGTGTGGGAATGGGTGCTGCCAGCTCCTGGTAATTCAGTCCCAAGGGTTCCTCTCGTGGCTGTCACTGCTGCTGTGACACCTTTCCTTTGTAAAATACAGGACTCGGTTTTGTTTTCCAGGTGATAACAAGGAGCTCTCAGAAACCCAAATAAAGTGTTATTTTTGCTGTTAATAAGGGCTGGCAAACAAAGCTGTTTGGTTTCCTTTTTGGCTGGTTCCTCCATGTAATTGTTTGTTTGGCTTCTAGATGAAGTGATTTATTTTAATTTCTCTGTTTGGGATTGCAGTGTTGAAAACGACAACATCCTCCTTCACTGAATGTTAAATACAATAAATTGAACAGTCATTGTGCTTTGGAGACTTTTGATAAATGGAAAATATTATTAGTTGCCAGTTTGAATAAACTCTACAAAGCAGCCATGCACTCTCATTGCAGCAAGTAATGTGATAGCTATTATTTTTCATGTGAATGTTGAATAATATAATTTATGAGTCACAAATTATAATACAGTTGAAGCCTGAAATACAGATTTGCTTCGTGGTGAAGTTGCAAATTCCTGTGAGTCTTCTTGCAGGTACAAGGAAGGGTCAAGTTGGCCTTAATTGCTTTGGTTACCTCTTAAAAAAAAAAAAAGAATATAAAGATCTGGAAATTCATGAGCAAATGACCAAATGACCATGATCGAGAAGGGAATATAACTCCTCCTTGTAATTTAGAGTGTGATGTGTAACAATCTTCATCCTCTTTTCTAGGCAGACACTGTGTATAAATGTGTGATACATTTTTAAACAAATTACGCTGTTCTGTGGAGGAATAACAGAGCTGGAATCAGTACCTGACTGCAGAATAAAACACTTTTCTTGCACTCTGAGGTTTTTAGTTAGCTTCATCTGCTGCTTCTGTGTTGTCTGGCAGTTTAGAGTTGACAGAACAGAAATGTGCAACTACTTAGGAAATAAATGAACTTGTCAGTTTTGTTAGGGATTTTTTTTTTTTTTAATTTGGTTGGTTTTCTTGTTTTTATAAGGAAACAAAGAAGTTTCCCCTCACGTGGGGGTCGTGTCTGCAGTGTAATTCGGTGTTTCAGACTGAGTTTTCCATAGCAGAGGGGTGATGGATCCAGAGCCTCCTGCATCCCGAAGCAGCAGGAATGCTGGTGGCGCTGGGTGTGGAAAACACCTCCAGCACAGGATGTCAGCTGACACTGCTCTGTTTGACCTGTGTGCAGGGAAAGCTTCTCTTGTGCTTTATTTAAGGCTCAGCTGGAACCTGAATTTTACATTCGCTGCCTTGTGCTGGCCCTGGCACTCTCAGATTTAATGTGAGTGAGAGCTGGACAGAAGATGGGGCACAGCAAACTGCAGGAGGTGGTTTTGTTCTGGTCCCCATTGTAGGAGTAAATTAAAAACTGTCTCAAATGCTGAATGAGGCTTTCTTAGACTACCTTAAATATTTAAAATGCCATCAGTCTCATCCTGAGGCTCCCCAGCCCTGGGAAATGCAAGGGCACTGCAGGTTCTGCAGGTAACAAATGCAGGAGCAATTATTGGATGCTATCAATTTGCAGGAGCTGCTCCACATCCACTTGACCTCTCAGGCCTGATGGAAACCATTTGGAAATCGTCCTTCCCAAAGCAGAAACGCTGCTGGGGTTGTGGATTAGAGCAGTTTTAGCAGCTCCTCCCTCCAGCCTTTTCTCAGTGTCCTTTTCCCTGCCCATCTCCCCCTCTCCTCAGTGAAGAGGATTTAAAAAGGAAAATTCAAAGCCCTGCTTGAAAGCCATTTGTGGGAGGAGATGGGCACAGCTCTGAAGCGCTGATTTTTTATTTTTATTTTATTTTTTTTTTTTGCTCCTGCAGAATCTCAGATGTGCTGGAGGATTTTCTGTGTGCCTGTCTATCTGTGTGTGTATAAAGACATCCTTGTGCTGCTGATGAGGTGGAAGGGAGGGGATTTGGGGAGTTTCTGCATGATCTGTCACGTGGTTTTTTTTTCCCCCACATTCTCAACCATGAAAGCAGAGCCACTTCACAAATGGGAGTGGAAAATGCTTCAGTAGTTTGCAGCAAGAACAGGTAGTGCCCAGGGGGAAAAGATTAGAGGCTAAAATGGGAAAATGTGTCACACAGAGCATGGCAGCGCTGCACATGTTTAACAGGGAAAGTTTACTCTTAAAACATATATATTCAGTCTAGCATTAACCACCACTTTTCTAGAAATAAATTACTTTTCATCCCCTGAAATGATAAACATTTTATAGCTCGTAACAGCTTCCAGTTTATAATAATGTATAATAAATGTAGCAACTATAAATAATTCTCTTTAGTGCAGACAACAGATTCTGGAGGGAGGCATTTTTCACCTTTTCCCAGAGGAGCTGTGTGCTCTTTGAGAGCACTCCCAGGGCCTGAAATGGCATCGGAAGCAGAGCACAGCACTTTGGGATTGGAAGCTTGTTACCTTGCTATTTTTAAAATCCAGTCATGGAGCTGCAGCTCTGCTCCCATGCTGTGATGAAGGGCACTGTGGATTCAGCAGAAGAATCTCTCCGTGGCATTTACTTTGGTGCTTTATTTCCCTGCCACAGAGCTCTCATCTCCTGTGATTCCTGCCTGGCTGGGTAAATACAGACTCTGTAAAAGAGCACCTACAGAACAGCACAGGGTACCTGCAGCTGCCAAATGCCATTTTCTCCTCTCTGCCAATTGTTTTATTGTTGGTGGGTTTTTTTTTTTTGGGAGCACCTGAGCCTGCAGCAGAGCATCAGCAAGCACAGGATAATGGCTGGCTGGAGAATTTAAGGAAAAATTGTTAATTCCTCTGCACAAAGCATTTCCTGGGGAAGCTGTCACCGAGCCCTGCCTGTGTCACACGTGCTGGATTTGTGCCTTCAGAGTGGGTCTGGGTGTGTTTTTCTCCCTCTCAGGTGCACACAGAAGCTGGATATGTCAAAAGAGTGTCTTTAATGCAGAATATTGAGCTTTCAAATGCTCCTGAGCCATTGCCCTGCATCCCTGTCCCTCAGAGGGGACATGCCCCGAGTGGGAAAGGGACACCCAAATCTTGGAATGTGCAAATGGATTTTAGATGTTTCTTTGGTGCAGGTACAAATCCCATTCCTGCCTGGCATGGCTGTGGCTGCTCCCAGCTTGTTACCCCTCCCCAGGGTGAGGAGACAGGGGAAGGAGCAGTTGGGAAGTTTTTTGGAAAGCACCATGGTCACCCAAAGGTTGGGTGCAGTTTCCCTGGCTGGATGAATTCCCAGGTGGGATAAATTTGGTGGCAGTGATGCCTTGGGAAGGCTGAGCTGGAGCAGAGACCAGACAGAGTTACAGAATAAAGCAGGGATTTATTCAAAGCATCTCCTCCATGGATGCACCTTGGGCAGCACCAGAGCCCAGCCAGGGCTGCACCCAAGATGAACCAAAATGGCCCCAAAATGCACGGCCGGGCACGGGCTCTGTCCCTGGGATCAGTTCTGCTCCATTTGCACCTTGCAGTTCATTGTCCCATTCCAGCTTTAGCCCCTGCAGTCCCACCCTGCTTGTTTTTCTCTCTCCAGCCCACGGGGTTTGTGCTCCTGGGCTGAGATTTGGGTCATTTGTCCTTGGTGCCCAGCTGGAGCAGGAATTGTTTTGTCTCCCTGCTCTGTGCACAGAGCTCAGCATGCCCTGATGTGAAGCCCAGACCCACACACTAAAGCAGCACAGAATCTGCTGCTGATGCCTCAGGTTTTAGCTTTTCTGTTTTTCAGACTCAAACACGTTCAGCTGAGCACTCCAGTGCTTCCCATTTCCAAGGAGCAGCATTCCCAGATTTGCCAGTGCCCCCATGGCTGAGGCTGAGCCAAAATCTCCCTTTCCCTTGGCATTTCCATCCTCCCAGTGTCTGGAATGACCAAACCTGCTCTGGAAACTGGGAAATCACAGCTCCCAGCTGAAGGGGAGCACTGGGAGGGCTGAGGGAGAGGAAAGCTGTCACAGAGCTATTTAAACTTCATTTTTTTTTTTGAGAGTTAGATTTCACTCGTGAGTTGCATGCTGATGACTTGGCTCAGTGAAACACGTAGCAGACTTGATTTTTCTTTTTGTGATTTTTTTTTTTTTTTTGCTCTCTGCCCACATAAGTTCGTTAAAAGCACATGGGTTGCTATAAATATGAGTGCTTTTAGAACAAAAATACCTTCTGTGAAGTGCTGATCAATATTGGATATTATCCTGAGACAGGTTGAAATGCTCATTTGAGATGGGTTCTCACTCTTTTGTGTGTTTTTCACATCCACAGATCTCCATTGTCTGTTTATGCAGATCTAAAAGTAGCTCTGGTGCCAAAAAAGCTCGAGTTTCAACAGAAAACCACATGATTATTGCTTGACTGAAGTCACACACTTCCAGTCACTCACAGATTGGATGGCCCCACGTGGATGTTACAGCAAAATCCCATTTTTTGCTGCCTTCGTGCGGCCCAACAAATCACATTCTTTGTGTGTATCCAGGGCTCTCCTTTTAATACAGCACTGAAATAGCTCCAAAAATCCTCCAGGCACGGGTTTGGCTTTATCTGAAACTCCTGCAAAATAGAGCCGGGAATACAAGATTTTAGTCTGGCAGCTGGGAATAGAAAAGGAGCAGCAGCATTGTCAGGTTGTTGTGGTTTGGTGTTACAAGGCAGTACCAGAAGAAAAATCCTTTAGTTGTAAATAAGCTTTTAGTTCTTGAGCTCTGCCTCAGAATGGAGACTTTCTAATTGAGTCAGAGTAGACAGAGATTATTTTCTGTAAACCTCTGAAAACACTTGGATTTGGGGTTTTCATTCTCCTAAATAACACAAACCTTTAGAAAATCCAACAGGTTCTTCTCAGCTGTTGTTAGAGGTGAATCTCAAGGGCTCTGTGTGCTCTGCCTCCCTGGGAAGTTTTGTGCCAATTCTCCTAAATATTGGTGTCATTTTGTGCCAATTCTCCTAAATATTGGTGTCATTTTGTGCCCTTCCCAGTTCTCCTAAATATTGGTGTTGTAGGAATTAGGTTTAAGTTGAGGAGGAGAAGTCATGGCTTTTGATTAAATTATTCCTCTGGCAGCTTGAAAATTGAAATTTTAGCTTGAAAATTGAAATAATCTGCTGGGTTTTGGAGTGCTGGAGTGCTCAGCAGTGGGGAAAACACAATCAACTACTTAAACAGGAACCCAAAATTCTCTTTTTTATCTTGAACATGACAGGAGTGGGAGGGCTCCAAACACTCCCCAGTCCCAGCCTTCCTCCATCCCAGGATCAGTCACGATCACTTCTCAGGGAGCAAATTTCCCCGAGAATTTTTAATTTAAACTGATTGAAATTGATGCTTACCACAGCTTCTTCACAATATTGCTTTGGGAAATCAATAGGTTCCTTTATAAATTATTTTTTTCTGCTTTATCCATCCCAAATCAAGTGTTTTATCTTAGGATTGCCACTGCAATTCTTCATGACTCTGATCATGTTTTTCCTGATGATTGGTGTGCTGCAGGACTGGGGAAGGAACTGCATTAGCATTTTATCTTATTGTGCTGGGAATCTTATTACCAAGAGTTAATAATTTGCATTGAGCTCACATTAGTTAGGAAAATACTGCAGATATTTCGGGGTGGGGGAGGAAGTGTTTTGGTTGCTGCCAGTGTCCTGCTTGAACATCTCTTGGCAGCTCTGTCCAGAGGGATGCTGAGCTGCTGATCCGATAATTGAGCCTGTTCAAAATCCATTTTATTAACTAAAAAATCCATTTTATTAAGTATTAAGTAGTGACAATTCAGCTTAAAGTTCTGCAAAGTCCAAGATGGCAAAGGCTTCTGTATCTCTGCTTCAGCGCTGTGTCAAACAGAATATTCTGCCTTAGAAATTCTACCAACTGATCTAATCTTGCCTTGAAACTCTTTCCAGGTTTGCCTGCTCAAGGATTCTGTCGCTATCTGATTGCTCTGCCTGCCAAATTTCCAGGCTGAGTTCATCTGCCATTGATGAAGTGCATTTCTCTCTGCTCCCTGCACTCACCCTTCCTTCTTTCACACGTCTCCTTTGATTATTATGAATTAATCAGGGCATTTTTTCCCAGCTGAGGGGACTCTTGCCATGCAATTCAGCTTTAGGGATCTGCACCGTTTCTTTCCTTGTGTTTTGAAACTTTCCAACTTTTCCTGGTTTCTGTTGAAGGTTCATAAATTAGGAGCCCTTTTTCTCACAGAGCATTTTTCTATCAAGACATTTCAGGGATTAATGTTTGTTAAAGGCAGTTTTGATGCTAATAACAGGGAGCTGTGTGGGTGCTGCTCAGTTTTTAATGCATTTTTTCCCCTGCTCATCCTCAGGTCTGAAAGTGGCCCCAGTTCTGCTGCTCTGGGCCTTGAGATGCCTTTGTTCAGAGCTGTGGAATCAGCACTTCCTGGGCATGGTTTGCTCATTAGAGCACAGTAATTAGTGAGTTTGCCATGGTCTTGCATGCTGCCATTCTTAGGAATCCTTTCCTGGATGCAGTGAAATCAGCAGGTTTGGGTGTTGGGGTTTGATTTCTCCAACACTTTCAGGAGTTCCTTTCCCTAAACCAAATGATCCCACCTGCCCTGACAAAACCATGGGAGAGAGGGGTGGGCTCCTGCTTTCAGATGGCTGAAATAAGAATCTCTTTTTAATAATGCATTCTCATTGCCAAGCAAACTTCTCATCCTTAATTTGAAACTATTTTCCCTTGCAGAAAGGGCAGCAGGGGTGAAGAGAGGATCTGGGTAATAATGGAGAGTTCTGCTTGAACTCAGAACTTTTCTTGCAGACACTTGAGGGCCCAGCACCTTCACACATTTATTTAATCTGTTATTACATCAATTATGCCTTAAATAACGGGGAAAAGTAGGCAAAGCGCATCTGTCCTGACAAAGAGCTCTGCTCTTGCTTTGCAGTGATGCCACAGGAGAAATGAGCTCCTGGAGCATTATGGTGAGGAGCTTTTTAGAAAGGACAAGCACAGCCCATGGCCGAGCCCTGCTTCAGCTCTTGCTGGCTGTGGAACAACTGAGAGCGTTGCCAGCACCATCCCTGGGCTGCCAGCTTTGAGCCTGCCCTGAGCTGTGGAGAATTAAACGCATTTTCAATCAAATTCTGTGAGCCCTGCCTTTGAAAGGAAGCTCCTCAAGGGCTGTGTGTCCGTAGGAAGCACTGAGCAAGCACCACTCAGGCCATTAATAGAGCTAAAGCCTGGTGTGCTCAGGGACTTGTGAGAGAGATCAGATTAATTTGCTAAAGGTGGAAAGGCTCTGGCTGCTTTAATCTCACTCCATTTCAGCAATTGAAATGAAGAGGGCAGGTTCCTGTGCCTCCTCCAAGGTGCTCCCTGTGCTTGGCAGCGCTGAGAGGAGGAGGAGGAGGAGGAGGCCTTGATTCGTTTCCTCACTTTGGAGGATTTTGTGTGCTCAGGGTTGGATTCACTGGGTGCCCAGAGGAGCTGTGGCTGCTCCTGGGTCCCTGGCCAGGCTGGGTGAAGCACCTGGGACAGTGGCAGTGTCCTTGTCATGGCAGGGGGGTGGCACTGGGTGCCCCTCAAGGCTCCTTCCAGCCCAAAGCATTCTCTGGTTACATCAATCATCCTTGAGGCTCTAACAGGGCTGTTTGTCACCCAAGAACATCCACAGGGGGATAAAAAGGCCTTGAAAGGATGGAGTTTGAAGGCTGCTTTGTTCACGTGCTCCCATTCACAGGATTGGGTTGGTTTGGGGTTTTTTTTCCTCTGGATGTACGAGACATCCAGGTATTTATACAAGTTGCAACAAAGGCTTGCACGTATTTCATTTTAGCTTAGATTGCTTTCTAATTATCTGAGCAATCCACTGATGTCCTTATCTGTTATTACTTGCCTCTAACTCAGGGATGAATGTGGATTTCTTAACAAAATGTGTACTTGAAGGGTAGGAATTCCTTATGGCCAAGAGGTTGCTCATGTGTTCTACACTAAATTCTGAGCTTTATCCAGCATGGGTGCTGGAGTTTGCTCTGGGGGGACTGCCCAGGACAACAGAGAGCAGTTGAGTTTCAAAATTGAATGTGAAATATTAACTTTACTATGAAAAAGTACCCTGTAAAATAGGGCTGAGTAAAGCACCAAGTATCATTCTGAGAAATTCAATTTCTTGGATGAAACCTACAAATGTTTATGTGACTTTTGCTTTCACTTTTTTTGAAACCAAGCAATCACCTTTCAGTTTTCCTCAGGCACCTGAGGAACATTATATGGGAGTGTAAAATGAAATCATTAAGATAATGTATGTTTGGGATGTGTGTCAGGTAAGATTCCTATTTTCAGCTTACACTGAGCTCTTAATTAACTGATGAGCTTAAGCAGCTGAGATACAGTAATAGTGCATTTAGTTAATTGGCTCATGTGAAACTTTATCCCTGCCAATAACTGTGACACTGGAATAAATTCAAGACATGGTGTTAGATCCTTTAACTAAGCTAATTTAATCGTTGGTCATTGTAAAAACAGCCACCAACTTGGAGGCTTTTTTTTTTTTTTTTTTTTTGTCATTTCCTGCTGGAATTTGTGACTGCTGTGCTGGCAGCAGTGACATGGCAAGCATGGCATGTTCAGCCAAAAAATCCTTGGGAAATGCAGTTGGCCATCTGTCCTGAGCATTATACCTTGAATTACCCAGATTTCAGGCTGTGCTGGAAGGGTTTAATGCAGCAAAACCAAATTTTGGCTGTGCTGAGATGGGGTCTGAGCACTCTGCTGCCTCCTGGGCAGTTTTACCTGAGGGAAAAACCTGAGAAAGATGGAGAGGGAATTCTACCAGAGCCTGGAGGGACAGGACAGGGGGAATGGGTTCACACTGACAGACATGGATATTGGGGAGGAATTTTTCCCTGTGAGGGTGGGGAGGCCCTGGAATGGCTTTCCCAGAGAAGCTGTGGCTGCCCCATCCCTGGAAATGTCCAAGGCTGGGGCTTGGAGCAGTCTGGGCTGGTGGAAACTCTCCTTGCCCATGGCAAAGGCTGGCACTGGATGAGATTTAAGATCCCCCTCAAACCCAAACCACCCAATGACTTTATAAACTTTGGGTTTACTTGGGCAGTAAATGCAATTCCCTGGTGGCACCATCCAGAAGGTCTCCAGAAGGTTCAGCCCCACATTTAAACACCCTCTGCACAAGGCCCTGCTGAGCAGGGTGTCCTGGCTGCTTTCAGCACCATCACACCTCATCAGGGACTGAAGAAATCCCCAGCCAAATATTTTTTTGTCATTCTGGCGGGGTGAAAGATAAGGCTGCCTTTGATTATTTATTTTTTTTTCCCTTGAAAATTTTGCTGATGCTGGACGCACTGGTGGTGTGTTAAACACAGCCCAGGTGTCCAACAGATGGTCCTGTGTCACTTGTCCAGCTCAGAATTCCTGGTGGCCTCGTGTGGCTGGGCCGTGTCTGGGTGACAGAGGCCACACCACAGCCCTGGCTCAGCCCAGAGAAAAGCCAGGCTTTGTTTTAAACCCTGCTGAGCCAAACCCCGCCTTGGCCTTGCTCAAAGCACCCAGAACTCGGCTGGGTGAAGATTTACGAGCCACGAGAGTTTGAGTAGAATGATGGTGAATTTGTCACAGGGTGAAAAAGTAGAATTTTGGGGTTTTAGAATGGGGGTTCAAGAGGCAAGATGGAGGAATCTGGGCATGTCGTCTGGTCCTCCTGGTCCTCCTGGTCCTCCTGGTCCTCCTTCCCCTCCTTCCCCTCCTTCTCCTCCTCCTCCTCCTCCTCCTTCTCCTCCTTCTCCTCCTTCTCCTCCTTCCCCTCCTTCCCCTCCTTCTCCTCCTCCTCCTCCTCCTCCTTCTCCTCCTTCTCCTCCTTCTCCTCCTCCTCCATCTTCTGCTGTGATGGTGACACTTCTGGATTGGTTTCGAACAGAGACAGACTGTCTAACATAGGTGATAGGTATTTGAAAATTATTGTAAATAAAGTACACTTAGTTTTGAATATCAAAAGGGCAGTCCCTGTGCCACTGTCAGTGTGTGGGGAGGCACTTGGCACTGGGGGAGTTTTGGTGCTGCTCCTTTTCCCAAGGAAGGGCTGGAGGTGGCACTCAGGGCTCTGGGCTGCTGTCAGGGTGGGCATTGGGCACAGCTTGGTGATCTTGGAGGGCTTTTCCAACCTCAGTGGTTCTGTGGGGTCAGCCCCCAGTGAACTCTAAATCACTTTTTTAGCAGTTGGTGCTTGTTGTGCAGAGGTCAGAGGGAGGACAGTCTCAGGGAGGAAGGGGATTTGTGGGCCTGAGCTGTTCCTTTGCAGCTGGACCTGGACATTTCCTGCTGCTCAGTCCATGCTGCCATGAGCCTGGAGCAGTGGGCAGTGCCCTGTCCCAGCAGGGCACCAGCACAGGTTGTCCAGGCAGGAATTTGCACTTTTATCTGATGTGTCTAAAGTTTCCCTGGGAACTGAAGGGACAGGAGACACAAAAGGCTTTTAGTGCTTTAAAAGTAAAGTTGCTGAGTTGCATTCTTCCTCATGCTGAGATACACAAAGCTCTGGGGTGGGGGTTTTTTGGGTTTTTTTTTTTTGCAGATAAGCTCTGTTCAGCTTCCCAGTGCATTCCCTGCTCTGTGCTGCTCTTGTTTTGGGTGTGGGGCTGCCCTGGTGCCCAGCTCAGCTGCAATTGAGCTGCAGCTGAAGCTACACGCTGCAGAAGTCACAACAAACGTGTGCTCTGTGCAGCCTGGCTCAGACAGAATATTTTTTCATGTTGCTGACAGCTTCCTTAATGGTTCTTGTCACAGCTTTTAAAAAAGGTGGCCCAGCTGTGCACTGTAGATGGTGCAGATTGAAGCTCTTGGTGCTTGCACACTGTGGGCTGGGCATGGGGAAATCTTTATCCTCTGCTCTATCCAGCTGAAGACATTCATCTGCCAGAGACAGGAGCAGTTTAAATTCCAGTGTAAACAGTGCTGACAGGTAATTGTGTTGGTAATGTCTGTCCCCTGGAGCTGTTTCACCTCAGTGAACTTCCCTGCCAGGCTGGGGCTGACTCTGAGCTGGGTTTTACAGCTCCTGCTGTTGGACCTGAGTTTGGGGCTCCATGTGGGCATCCCCTGGGCTGTGCCCTGCCTGGCTGCCTGCCTTCCTCAGCCCTGCTCAGCCCTGAGCCAGGCTCTGAGCATGTGGGGACTCCACAAAGGTGTTCCCGACCTGAGACACTTGTCTCTGTCCACAGGAGCTGTTGTGTCATGAGCTTAATCAAGGTGATTGAGAATGGAGAATGAGACTGAGAATTGAGAATCAAGATGATTGAGAATTAAGAATGAGATTGAGAATTGAGAATGGAGAATCAAGGTGATTGAGAATGGAGAATCAAGGTGATTGAGAATGGAGATTGAGAATTGAGAATGGAGAATCAAGGTGATTGAGAATTGAGAATCAAAATGATTGAGAATTGAGAATGAGACTGAGAATTGAGAATCAAAATGATTGAGAATTGAGAATGAGACTGAGAATTGAGAGTCAAAATGATTGAGAATTGAGAATCAAGATGACTGAGAATTGAGAATCAAGATGACTGAGAATTGAGAATCAAGATGACTGAGAATTGAGAATCAAGATGACTGAGAATTGAGACTCAAGGTGATTGAGAATTGAGACTCAAGGTGATTGAGAATTGAGACTCAAGGTGATTGAGAATGAGACTGAGAATTGAGAATCAAAATGATTGAGAATTGAGAATCAAGGTGATTGAGAATTGAGAGTTGAGAATCAAGGTGATTGAGAATCCTCTGTTTGTGCTTCCAGCAGGAGGCTGGGCGGGCAGGCAGGACTCAGGAGTACCCACAGAGCTTTTGGAAATAACAATCATGGAAACAGAGGATGGTTTGGGTTGGAAGAGACCTTAAAAATCATCTTGTTGAGGGCAGGGACACCTTCCACTGTCCCAGGGTGCTCCAAGCCCATCCAGCCTGGCACTGCCAGGGATCCAGGGGCAGCCACAGCTCCTCTGTGCCAGGGCCTGCCACCCTCACAGGGGAGAATTTATTCCCAATATTCAGTCTCCATTCCCCCTTGCCAGCTGGCTCTGGGCTGGGAATGCCCCCTCAGGTCAGATAAAATGCACTGCCCTAGTTCCAGTTGTTCAGGATATCCCAGGGCTGTGGCCACCTGAGCAGATCCTGCCTGGGCTGGGATGAGCTGGGATCTCTGGAATACCACAGAAGGAGCAAAGATTCAGATTTCCAAAGCTGAAGCTTTTATTTCTTGCTGTAACACTGCTGACTCCTTTGAGGGGTGATGAGTGATGAGCTGCCTGGAAATCTCCTGATTTCTTCTGCAATTTCTGCTGAAAATGATGGGAGAAATTGAAAATACAGTGGAATAGCTGCTAACTAGAGTCAGTTTTTCTCTTTGTCCAGCTCATTCATACACCTCATCCTCTCATGCTGAGAAGCCTCTGTATTGACCCAGGGAAGGTTTAATGTGTAGACAAAGGCAGGGGTAAGCTGTCCAGAGCTGCCTGGAATTACCAGAGGAACTGGTAATTGCATTTTAAACTGCATTTTGCTCCCTGCAGCCTCTTCTGGGCAGCTTTTGGGGCTGAGTAGGACCTGAGGAGGAGCAGGGAGGGATTCCCTGCCCAGCCGTGTGTGCCAGGCTGGGGGCACCGGGTGGCACCAGCGATGGGTTGTCCCCCTTGTCCCCAGAGGCAGCTGCACATGGTGTCTGGCACAGCACAACCTGCCTTTAGTGCTCGCTGCTCCTTCCCCTCTCCATCTGATCTTCTGTTGGTGTTTATTTCCTTCCTTTCCTCACCTCCTTTCAGGTGGGGAAAGGGGAAATGGCTCAGGGCTTGGCTGGGGGGTTCTTTCTGTGTCTCTGCTGGGTTTGCTGCCCTGAAAAGCTTCACAGTTTGTTACTTGGCTCAGAATTAATACCTTTGCCTCAAAATTAATGCCTTTGCCTACACTTCTATAATGTTGCTTTGAGTCTGCAGCCTGGTGTTCTAGTACACAACTATTTCAAGATATAACCTGAATTTCTACCAGGGAAGAAGTGTTCATTTTACCCTCATAAAAAACCACAAAACTTGACTTAGTTTCAAGCATTATCTGTCTATCTGTATTTATTTGGAAAGTTCACACAGGCTCCCTAGAAATGTTAATTCCTTTCCTTGTTAGGAAAGCTTAATTGTCCTAATACTTCACTTTTAACTCTTTGCCACTGTCCAGTGCCACTTCTGTTCCAAAATCCTCTTCTTGCCTTGGAAAAACATAACCACCTTAAGAAGAAAATTGCTGAAAATCAGCAATAAACAGATAAAATTCTGCCATTTTCCTGTCGTGTGGTACGCCTGTACTATTTAATGTAATTTAAATTGTGTAAGCCTGTGTTGCTTAATGTAATTCAAATTGTCTGCTGCTTAAGTGCAATGAATTTTCCCTTTCTCCCTCCCTGTTTTCCCTGGGTTTTTGCACTTTTCCTTTGTCCTGGCTCTTCCAAGCACTGTTGTAATTCAGGATTACACTGGAGAACAATGCAAAGAAAATGTTTAGGATGAACTGTGTGATAGTGATACCAAATTACAAGGTACCTCATGAGGAAATTGGAGCAAAATGGGTTTCAAATGGGACTCATTTGATGAAGTAGAGAAGTGCTGGGTGATTGTGGGGAGGGGAGCCCTTCGGGGACTATTCCTGACAGAAACTTTCTGGGTAGCAAACTGTTATTTGCATTTCATTTCTGATAGAAAAATACTTTGTTAGCAGCTGAGCCTCAACAGGGAAGCAATCTGGTAAAGAAAATCGTTTTGATCATTGGTTCCACTTGTAAAACATTTCCTCAGCTTCTCCTGGCTGCCTTCAGGTCACTGCTGAGGTTCCTGCTGGGTGGGCTGGGGGTGTTTGCAGCCCCAGGGCAGCCTGGCTCTTCTCCCCCCGGCTCTGCAGCCCTGGGGCTGTGCTGGTCCCTGTTCATCATTTCATGGCCAGGCCCCCAATCCCATCTTTCCCACCCACAGCAGCTCCTGAACGTGGCATTCCCATCCAGACACTTGTGGTGATCTTTTGTCCTTCTCTTGGATGTTCCTGCTCCTCTCCTCACAGGGCACTCCAAACCTTTTTCATCTCTCACCACTTAAGCAGTTGGCTTCATCTCTTGCATGTTTTCTTAATCAAGACAAAGGAAAAAAAAGGAAAATACTATATTTTCTTTTATTTATTATATATTCTAATAAATAAATGATATAAAATAAATAATACTATAAAATAAACAATATTATAAATAATATAGTCATTTTATATATAAAATATCATAATATAAATAATACAAAATAAACAATACTATAAAATAAACAATATTATAAATAATGTATTTATTATTATATTCTATAGCATAATAATATGTATAATATATAATTATATATAATAATATAATAATATATAATATAATAATATAATATATATCAATATAATATGTAATATAAT